>NC_080541.1:115305914-115608236 GCF_028640845.1 Ahaetulla prasina
TTCTTTTTTGGGACTAATCAGATTATTATTGGATTACTAGATTTTTCTTTTCTCTCTCTCTCTTTCTTCTTTTTCCTTTTAAATTTTTTTTCCTTCTTCAATTACTATTTGAGGCTACTTTTTTCTATAGTGCTTTTTTGGACTCACCTTGACTTTTCCTATACCTCCTGGGGTTTGCTAACTTCTACTGCCAATTTATCCCATCGTTTGTGCAAATAGCACTACCCATCACCAGCCTACTAAAGATCAAAGGGGAAATGAAACCTAAGCTTAGCTAGCCCTGAAGTGGTCCATGGAATGCCAAACTGTGTTCAAAAAACTTAAGCGCTTGTTTGCTGTTGAGCTGGTACTAAAGGATTCTAATCCAATGCCCCTTTCACCATCCACACTGATGCTAGCAATGGAGCCATGGAGGCTGTTTTGTTACAGAAAAATGAACAGGGAGTCTTTCAGTCATGCACCTACACCTCCAAAAAGCTCACTGAGACTGAGCGCAGGTGAGCGCTGTCGGAGAAGGAAGCCTACATGGTGCATTGGGCACTTCTAACTTGGAGACATTTCTTAGAGTGAAGCAAAGCTCCATTTGAAATGTGGATAGACCACAAAAATCTAGAAGCCCTGAAGACACCCAGAAGGCTGTCCCCTAAACAAGTCCAGCACAGCCAAAATTTTAACCATTTCACATTACGGCATTGCCCAGAGGGGAAAAAACTTTCTGGCTGATGCTCTATCAAGGCTCCCACAATATAATAGCTCCAAACCTGAAGTCATCAGACCAGTTATCCTATCTTGGCAGCTGGTATCCCCAGCCATCACAGGGGGCAAGGAAAGCTTAAACCCCAAGGTGTGGATGACTTGACCACTGTGCTGAAAGGAGAATTAGAGAAAGATGAATGGTTTTAAACCCACCAGGCCGAGTGCACACTATGTGATGGTTTATGTTGTGGTCTGCCAGCAGCCTGTGGATCTGGCAGAGGAGGCGGATAGTGAGGAGGCTGAGGAGGAGAATGGGTCAGTCCTGGCGGTCAGGGGAAGGCCCGGACGAGGGCTCTGCATTGGAGGCAGAGATGGGGCCAGTGTTCTGTCCCCATCCCCACTTCACAGAGCAAATGCAAAGATGTGTGTCTCCCAGTCTTTTTATTTGCTACAGACCTGATTTTCTTCAGTTGAGGAAATACTTGGCAGTTCTGAGTCCATTATTTCGTGTCCAAGATCTGTTGCCAAAAACTCATTAACAAAGTCCTTTCACCCTCCAACAACTGAGCTGCAGTGCATCCTTGGTAGCTTTTTTGTCCATCACAAGGGCCACATGACAGCTCCACCCACTTTTATACCCTGTGGGGTGTGGCTCAGTGACTCAGCACTCTATGAGCCTGACACACCTTTTCCTCTGCTGCGCATGCTTAGCTCTTCGTTGCTGCCTCGGATCAATCCAGGATTGATCGTCAGCAGCTGGGATTTGAGGCATTGCCAGGGAGGAGGAGGGTGCAGGATAGGGAGGTCTTCTCAGTTACTCCTCCTGGTCTGCAGCTGGAACTTGGGGCAGTGCCAGCGAGGAGGGTCCTGGCGAGGGAGGCCTTGCTGGCTCCTCTCCCTCACTTTCCAAGTCACTCTCCTCCATGAGAACAGGCTCGAGGGCCGGAGTCACAACAGCCAGGGACATCTGGGAGCAATGTGCAGACTCCGGAGCCTCCAGAGGCGGACAGCAGAGAGGCAGAAGAACAGGAGGAGCCTGTTCCTAGTGCACGCATGCAAGGAGCTGCCAGAAGGCAAGAGCAGCTAAAGCAAAAAGGATGACTTGGGAGTAAGGCCAGGAGATGATTGGCTCCTCCCATAAGGCATAAAAGAACAGCAATGGCTCTTAGGTTATTTGTAGGAAATCAACATTGCTACAATTGTTTCTTGTCTCCTGTTTCTGAATTTCATGGGGTTCTTGGCAAGAAAAGCCTTTGGCAGGGTGCCAAGGAAGACAAGGAAGACAAATGAAGGACTTTTTCTGAAGGACTTTGTTTTAGACTTAATTTGGACTAAGCTGAGAATGAAGTAATTCTCAGCTGTTCTAATAAAATATGTTTTTTTATGACTGATTGTGTCTGGTAATAACTACTTGGGCCTAGGTCACAACAGCTTAGCATGGGTAGCAGGCAAATTATGTCCTGGAAAGTCAGCAGACTGTCATCCTCCAAAAACGCCATGATTCAAAAACAGTTTTGCTTTATAAAAACCTTACATCCCATGAAGCTTCAATTCTGGTAGCCATCACTCAAAAAGAATATAGAAAGTTATGTATCCAGCTGTCCTGTTTGTGCTTCAGTCAAAAAACACTAAGGGAAAACACCAGGACTTCTTCAACCAGTGGTGAAACTTCAAGCACCCTGGAAAGAGATCTCAATAGACTTTATAGTGGAACTACTGGAGCTCTGGAAATACAGTAATTTGGGTGATATCAGCAGTGAAATCACCCCGGTTTTATCCAGTTCACCGAACCGATAGCGCCAGCAGTGGGAAGCTCCACCCACTCACTGGGACATCATTACATCCCGGTTTTTTACCATCTGCATACGTGCAGAAGGTTCTGTGCATGCGCAGAAGAGGTGCACACATGCATAATGCGTGCACGTTCCCGCATGCTCCCATTCTTGAACTGGTAGCAAAGGTAAGTGGATTTCACTTATTTGTGCCCTGCCAAAAAGTCCCATCATCATGTACTAAGCTATTGGTGCATCTATACAGATTTCATGGGGCACCAGAATGAATCATTTCAGATTGCGCATTCAATTAGCTTTGTTCTTTTGGCGAGAATTCCTAAAATTACTAGGACTCACCAAAAGGCTTAGCTCCTCCCACCATTCAGAAAAGAATGGGAGTGTGTGTGAATATACAAATAGGGTCCTAGAACAATATTTGAGATGCAACATTAATTATCAACATGATAATTTGACAGACCTTCTTCCTTTTGCTGAGGCTGAGTATAATAACACTGTACATGACAGCATGGGATTTACCTCTTTTAAAATGGCCTCTGTGCAGGACTTTCCCGAATCCCTGAATTTCCTCAAGTTATACTACAAAGCACAACTCTAGTGGAAGGACTTTTGCAATTGCAAAACACTGGTTAATAGTCCAGAAAGCACAAGAGTCATATAAAAAATATGCCAACAAGAAATACTCTAAACCAAAAGAATTCAAAGTTGGTGACAAAGTTTACCTGTGTACTAAGTATCTACAATCCAGACAATCTTCAAAGAAGTTTATAAGGGGCATGCTTAAGTGCACAAAAGTGCCTACTGTTCCTGACCTATTGTTTTCTTTCATTATATGTGTTTGTATATAATGATGTGACAAAAATAAAAATAAAATAAATAAAATTAGGTCCAAAGTACATTGGCCCTTTCCCCATCAGCAAAATTATTAATCCAGTAACAGTGCAACTTGAACTGCCAAAAACGCTTAGATGCATTCATCCGGTATTCCATTGCAGGCTACTAAAACTATCAACCACCTCTCCTTTATGCCCTGTCATGAAACCACCACCTGATCCCACCCTGATTGAAGGAGTGCAACACTTTGAAGACAAAAACATTTTAGATTCTTGCATGCATAGAGGAAAACTCCAGTATCTAGTAGCTTGGAAAGACTTCCCCCTTCAGAGACAGAGTGGTAAACACTCAGCACATAAGCGCCTCAAAACCTCTTCAAAAGTTCTATGATAGATGCCCATATAAACCTCATTGAATGCCAACAAACTAAATCTACTCTCTCTCTTTCTCTCCCTTCCTGTTTTTTTCTCTCCATACAGGACTAACGTCTCTGAAAAGGGAGGCAGAATATCACATAACATCAGCAGCTTCTATACTTTGCTTGCATTCTGTCATAAAATTCAAGGGAGGAGGAGAAGGGGCAAGGGAATGTATAGTAGTAGTAATGGGAATGTAAAGATAAAAGGTGGAAGGGGGAGGGTGACAGCCTTAATGGAATCCGGAAATGCCAAACCCAGAATACACCAGTCTTCTTCAAGGACACCTGGCCTGAGAACAGAATGTGAAACTGCATTAAGTCACACCAAACATCCAAGCCATTCTCAAATCATCTGAATGGTATGCTATTGGCCATTGATGAATTGGTCAAGAGGGAGGGCTGAGGACAGGGGGAAAGTGTAACGTTTGCATAGGAATATTTATATCTATTCTTTCTTTTGCTGCAACCCCTTAACTTCAGTAAAAGAACCTATCATTCCAACTAAATGGAATTGAGGGTCTCTTTTTCCTAAGGACCTAAGCTGGGGCAAGCCTAATAGTTTTTATGTTTCTATAGTGAAACATATTGAGCCTCCTGATAAGAACTTAGACTGCTGGATGCTCAGATATTTTCTGAGGTCAGTATGGCTTACTTTAGCTGAGAAATGGAAGAGAACCCAGCTTCCTCAATCTGCTCTTTAAATTCCTGTAGCTCTTCTTCCAGTTTCTTTTTCTGTTCCAAAACATGCTGAACCATCAATTTCAGAGACTGAAGCATCACTTGCTGGTTGCCTTCACTCTTCAAAGTCAGTAGAGCAGGATAACTGGAATGGCTCATCAGATTGTCATCGATATCCCCCTTAACATTCTAGAATGTGTAGATATAATAAAAAAGTTATTTCTAATAACATAATGTAAGTTTTCTGAAAACAAATGGCGAAATCAGGCATAGGGGATTTTGGGGTGTCCATGTTTTTGCTAAACTATAGCTACTGGCAATTCCCATCTGGGGTTGTTGGATATTGTATATCAGAAACATCTGGGAGTGCCATTAGCTCTCTGTATTAGTGTTAAATAAATATATAAATACACAGTTCTAGCAATAAAAATGCCTTCAATGCTTTACATAAAAACTTTACATAATTTAATAGTGAGGAGAAGCATCAATTAATATTAAAAGAAATAGCAAAATCTAGAACAATATTTTGTAATCTACATTATTTGCCTAAGAGACAAACTATAGTCAGTCAGTTTTATTTCAGTTATTAACTAGCCTTATATAAAGAAAAACATAGAAATAAAATAAAAGCTAAAATAAATAAAACAAAATGGATTAAAAGATAAGTTAAACACAGCCAACCCAGGTGAAATTTTGCTAGTTTAGATAAATCGTATCAAAGGCTGAGACTGTTAGCACTATGACTCCTGTGTAGAGCCCATAACCCACAACTCCATCACTTCTGGGGAATCTTCCTCTCTGTCCTCTTCTATATTTTTACAGCTTAAAGAGTAAGCTATCTTCTCCATTCAGGAATGATTACTATCCTTTCCAGATCTTTATCTGTTTGTATCCATTGTTTGTTTATCTCTTCTATTTTTTCCTCCGCTCCTTCTGGTTTCTCTTCTGTTCTCTGGGTTCTTTGTTGTTGTTTTTTTGCAAAAAGTTTTTTATTTTTTATTTTTTATAAGCATAATAATAAAAAGAAAATCATTGCGAACAGGTTATCAGTCAGGTACATCCTTAAACATATTTCAAATTTCACCCCCATATTCTATACAATATATTTTCTTCTCCTTTTTAAAATTAATTGTTATCTGCACATATCTAATAAAAACTTCTATTTCATCCCATTCTGAAATCAATGTTTAAATGAAATCTAGTCCCCATATTTTTAATTCCCCAAAACATCATTAATAATTCTTATTGAATTTCACAAATTTAAACATATTTCTATATTGCTTTTAATCAGAGGTCAGACCATCTAAAATCCCTTTCTTAAAGTTGCTTTGCAATCACATAGACATTTCCATCTTACTTAGGAGTAGTCCTGAAATCACAAAGACTATTCCCTCTTGTCATCTTCATCTGCCTCTAAATAACATGTGCTTAAAAAGTTTCCATATAATGGAAACGGCGGTTGGGGGGTTTGGGAGTGGGGGGCACCGTTTTTCGGTGGTTCTCCTACTACCTCTCCGACTCGCAGACTGTGTTGGCAGGAGGGCAGAGATTGACTGCGAGGCACCTCACTTGTGGGGTGCCTCAGGGATTGGTCCTCTCGCCGCTCCTGTTCAACATTTATATGAAGCCGCTGGGGGAGATCATCCGTGGTTTCGGGGTGAGTTGTCATCTTTATGCTGATGATACTCAGCTGTATATCTCCACCCTGAACCACCCCAATGAAGCCGTCGAAGTAATGTCCCGGTGCCTTGAGGCCATACGGGTCTGGATGGGGAAGAACAGACTTTGACTCAACCCATCCAAGACCGAGTGGCTGTGGATGCCAGCATCCCGGCACAGTCAGCTAGTTCCATCGCTGACTGTGGGGGACAAGGCATTGGCCCCCAGGGAGACGGTATGCAACTTAGGCGTTCTCCTGGATGTACGGCTGTCACTAGAAAAGCATTTGACGGCCGTCGCCAGGGGAGCTTTTTATCAGGTACGCCTGATACGCCAGTTGCGTCCCTTCCTGGACCGGGATTCGTTATGCACGGTCACTCACGCCCTCGTCACCTCTCGCCTGGACCACTGCAATGCTCTCTACATGGGGCTCCCCTTGAAGAGCACCAGGAGGCTCCAACTGGTCCAGAATGCGGCTGTGGGGGGGATAGAGGGAGCAGCTCGTAGCTCCCATATAATACCTCTCCTGCGCAGACTGCACTGGTTACCGGTGGTCTTCCGGGTGCAATTCAAGGTGCTGGTTCTCACCTTTAAAGCACTCTATGGCTTGGGACCAGGTTACTTATGGGACCGCCTATTGCCACTGACAGCCTCCCATCGACCTGTGCGCTCCCATAGGGAGGGCCTCCTCAGGGTGCCGGCGGCCAAACAATGTCGACTGGCGGCTCCCAGGGGGAGGGCCTTCTCTGTGGGGGCTCCTGCCCTGTGGAATGAGTTACCTCTGGGGCTACGCCAACTCCCCGACCTCCGGACCTTTAAGCATGAGCTTAAGACTCTTTTATTCCAACGGGCAGGGTTGGCCTAATTTTAACAGGGGTGGTTTTATTGGGTCTATTTTATATTTTATTAGTTTTAAATTATGGGGCCAATTTTTAGAATCAGATTTTTAAATAATGTTCTTAATTTGTTTCTTTTTGTACAATTTTATTTTGGCTGTAAACCGCCCTGAGTCTTCGGAGAAGGGCGGTATAAAAGTATGATTAATAAATAAATAAATAAATAAAATAAATTGGTTCTCAATAAAAAATAACAAAATAAAAAATAAAAAACCTAAAATTAAAAGGGGTAAGTACTTTTCTTTTTCCCAATAATTTCCCTCGTATTCAACTGTTCCCTTGGAAATTTTATCACTGATCATTTTAGTTCCCTTACATATTCTTAAAAGCAAAAAACAAAACAAAAACTTATTCCTTAACATAAATTCTTTAACACTCATTTCCCTCTTTCCCCATTTTATTCTGTAGTTCTTTCCTCCATTCCTCGAAACATCATTAATAATTATTCTATAATTGTCACATATTCTTGCATGGATGATAAAATTCTTTGTTTGTTTCCTTAATTTAAATCTGAGAGCAGCCATTCAGGATCCTTTCTTAAAGCTGTCGTGCAATCACACCAACATATCCATCTTCATGGGAATAGTCCTGAAAAAGCTATTTGACTCTTACATTTCTTCCTCTGCCTCTAGATGTCACTCTTTAATACAGTTGCAAACCATGAATAACTAAGTAGCCATTTTAGGTGACAATTAAGTTTCTTCTTCTTAGATATTTTAGATCGTGAAAGTCAATTTTCTAGTCCAAATTCTTTTCTTAAATACATCTTAAAATCACACTAAAGTTATCTTAGATACACAAAGACAAATTTTTTCTTTCATTTTTCCTCTATCTTTAAGTATCTTTTTTGAATTACAGTCAAAATTAATACAGTATCCATTTTATTTCTGTGATGATAAACCACACCTTCCTTTTGTCTCTGCTTGTTCTTTTTCCAAGTCTTATCCCATTTTAATAATTTCTTTAAAGTTCTTCTAATCCCAAATTACAGAGGATAGAGGGATTTGAGGTATTCCATTAAAGTCAATATAACATTCCCTTTAACTCCCTTTTCTTATTTCTTTTATATCTTAACTAGTCCATCAAAACTTCCAGGGATCTCAAAATAATTGTTTAATTAAAAGGTACTTATTTTTCTTTCTTATTTAATTAGGGCTCTTGACTTCTGTTCCAAGCCCTCTCTTTTCAGAGTTTGGGTATTCTTTAAATTAATTCTTTCCATTTTCACTTTCCAATAAATTTAGCCGCCAATTCAATGTTTCTTCAAGGCTTGTGCCAATTTTAGAATAAAGTTTCTTTGTGAGCTGGTGACAACTCACCCGACTTCAATAATCCATTCTGAAGTTGTGCTTCATCCTCCTGCCCAATCTTGTGGCCATCCCAACTTTGTTGCAGCTGATGGCGGCTGCATTTCCTCCCTGCTGGGTCAGGGGGAAAAGACCGGAGCTGCAGGGAGCTTGCAATCTCCCCGTTCGCTCCAGAAGCTCCCCCATTCTTTGCTTCCCCTCCGGATAGCTATAGTCCGAAACAGACCCCCATATCAGGGGGAATTTTGGTGCACACCCCAGAGCTATCGGGGTGTGCGACTGTCTCGTTCGCGACATTGGCCAAGCCTCTCCTTTGTTCATTTTTTGTTGTCATTTGCTGAGGGTTTCCTAATCGCAAAACCAAGTTGTGCATCTGTTTCTTGATCTCCCCCAGGTCTTTTTTCATCTTGTAATTCTTTGTCATAGCTTTCTGGATAAATTGAAGCATCCATTTTATTTCTTTTTGAAATCTATATTTTTCCCTGTTGTGAAATTGCATCTATTGATCTTTGCTTTAATGGACTGGAGATTGCTAAGGTTGGTGTAAATCCAGCTGGTCCACCAGGATCACTGTTATTCAATCCAGTAAATCAAAAGGCCACTTCACATAATCTCTGAACAGTTCGAAGCTATTCCACTGAGTCCCACTCTTTTAAAAGTATTTGTAAGCTAAGAGTAAAAAAAAAAGACCAGTTCTCTCAGTCTCCAAGCCATTTCATAAAGCCAGCAGTATTTATAATCCACCAAGTTCAGCAAGTTCCAAAAAGGAAACATTGTCCCAAGCAACAAGAAAATAATCTTCCAGGTGTTATTTGCTTTATAAATTTTTTCCAGTAATCAAAAGATATTATCTAAAGGTTTAAGTCACTTTCTACAGTATTATAAATTCCAGTCCGGTGTTTCTATATTTTAAGGCTTAATAGTCTCCCTGTCAGCTCCAGCGTGCCAGCTAGCCCAGAGCTGCCATTCGGTGGGAAGCCACCACCCTGAAGCCACCGGCCAGCCGCCAACCCAGCTGCCGCCAGCCAATGCTGCCTACCCCATTGAGAGCCGTCAGCCTTGCCGCCAAGCCAGGATTCACCTCACTGGGTGGCGGACATAGAGCGGCAACACTTGGACGAGCCAGCCGGCCACACACATGCTGGGAGCAGGCCGTGCAGCTGCCGAACAGCTGAGAGGCAGTTGTTACAGTGGTTATGTCTGCAGTCTTGGCAAAATCAGTTTGAGATGCATTCCCTGACTCTCGAGGAGCTGCCTGCAGCTGCTCCTGTGAGGTATTTCGGGTTCCTGTCATATGTAGATATATACCTGTAATGATGGCTTATTGAGCATCTTTCTTATGATTAAACTACTTAAAACATGGTGTCAGAAGTCTGAATCCATGTCTTCCTGATACATTTGAAGCATATTCCTGAAAACTAAGCAGTGGAAGCATGGCAGCTGCTAACAGTATACCTCTGCCTGAGGCCATGAGGGTGAGTGGAGACTGTGGCAGGAATTGGAATAAGTTTAGGGCAGAGTTCAAAGACTACACCTTAGCTACAGGCTTGGATGTTAAGTTGGCAGCAGTTCAAGCTGCCACATTAAGGAGATTGATGGGCAGTGAATGCCTCTGCTTATACAGACACAATTTAAACCTTTCTGTGGAGCAAGAAAGAGATCAAAGTTATTCTAGACGCTTTAGAAACTTATTTCAAAAATGTTATTTTTGAAAGATATATATTTGGCAACTGTCAGATTCGGGCAATAACGAGGCAGGAGACCAGGATAGTGACAACAGCTCTTTACTATATGGTGAACCCAGCGGCAAACAACGATAAAACCCCTCCTTATATACAGTTCAGCTGGAGGCTTCAGCCAATTAGCAACGGGCTATTTCCCGCTCTTATTTTCCCTCCAAAACCCTTAAAGATACATTACACTCCTCCCCTCCCAGAAAACATTTTACCCCTATTTACATAAAATTAACATTTACTTTTCTACGTAATCGCGTAAATACGCAGGGCGTCTCCTGACTCTTTCGGACCTGCGCAGTTCATTATCTGGGAGTGAGTCGAGCTGGCCGGAGGGACTGTTCGTTCCTCTCAGCTCCTCCTCCAGGCCATCCGGCCTTGGATTATTTGCAGACTCGTTCCTGCTTTCCTCAGGAGGGACCGGTTGGTGTCGCTGGACTTCATCGAACTCAGATAAGTCCCGCGTTTTTTCCAGGTTTGAGTTAGCTGTGGATTCAGTCATTAAGTAGTCAGGGCCTGTTTCGTCTATTTCTGGTCTTGTGATTATTCTTTTTCTTAAATGGTCTATGTGGCGTTTCCAAACCCGGCCATCCTCTATCTCTACGAGATACGATTTGGGCCCGGTTATTTCTAGGATTGTTCCCTTTTTCCAGTTTGGGTCATCACCATAATTGTGTGCCCATACAGAACTCCCGACTGTCAATTCCCTTGTTTTGCCTGGTATTGTTTTGTACCCGTCTGGTGTGTAGTTCGGGTTTAAACGGTCTAACGGGCATCTAAGCTTTCTCCCCATCAATAGCTCTGCTGGGCTGCGGCCAGTCGCTACGCAAGGGGTTCTGTGTTGTACAGCTAAGAAGGTGTCAATTTTTAATTGCCAATCGCCTGGCCTGAGTCTGGACAATGCCTCTTTCGCACTCCGGACGAAACGCTCTGCAAGGCCGTTTGTCGCAGGGTGGAAAGGCGCTGAGAGGACATGCCGGATGCCCTCTTCCGCCAAGTACCCCTCAAATAGGGTTGCAGTGAACTGCGGACCGTTGTCTGAAACTAGGGTGTCTGGTAACCCGTGTGTTACAAAAAGGTGTCTCAGTGCTGAAATGACAGCCTCGGCAGTCATGGATTTCATTAGAATGATTTCCAGCCATTTGGAAAATGCGTCTACCACTATTAGGAATGTTTGGCTGTGGAAGGGGCCGGCAAAATCGATATGGATTCGGGACCATGGGCCCTGGGGTTTTTCCCACTCTCGGATTGGGGCCGTTGGTGGTAGTGGTCTGGATTCCTGGCATGCTTGGCATTTCCCAACCCTATCGCTAATCTCCATGTCCATCAAGGGCCACCACACATAGCTTCTGGCTAACCCCTTCATTCTCACGATCCCAGGATGGCCTTCGTGCAGAAGTTCCAGAACTTTTTCCCGCAATTTCTCTGGGACCACCACTCTATCCCCCCAGAGCAAACACCCCCCTAGCACCGATAATTCCCCGCGCTTTTTTACATAATCCTTAAAACGCTCGCCCGGCGCAGCGGGCCATCCTCTTTGAACCCAACCAATTACAGTTCGCAATGTAATGTCCTTGTAAGAAGCCCGAGCCACCTCCTTGGAAGTGACTGGGCTAGAGTCCAAAGAGTCAATTAATAAGACGGGTGTGCCCGGAGTGGGGTCTTCGATAGTCGCTGGTAGTGGGCATCTGCTCAAGGCGTCTGCATGCCCTAACTCCTTTCCTGGCCGATGTAGCAGTTTGTACGAATAGGCAGCCAGGAAGATAGTCCATCGGGTCAACCTGGGCGAAAGTGGCACGGGCGTTGGGCGGTCGCCAGCCAGCAACCCCAGTAAGGGTCTATGGTCTGTGACGATTTCGAAGTCACGACCAAAAACATATTCATGGAACTTCTTTACCCCGGAAACTATGGCCAGGGCTTCCCTATCCAACTGACTATAGTTTCTTTCAGCCGAGGACATTGTTCGGGAGTAAAACGCTATGGGTGCTTCTGTGCCATTTGGTAGCCTGTGGCTGAGCACAGCCCCCACCCCGTAGGGGGATGCATCACAGACTAGCACCAATGGCATTGTGCTATTGTATTGGATCAATAGGCTATCACTGGACAGGAGGTTCTTTACTGCTTCGAATGCTCTAGCTTCCGCCTTTCCCCAAGACCATGCAGCATTTTTTCCTAGTAATTTGTGTAGCGGCTCGGCTATAGTAGCCTTATTTTTTAAAAAAACCGCGTAAAAATTTACCAGACCCAAAAACGCCTGCAACTCTGTTTTGTTTTGGGGTGCTGGGGCCTTTCTGATTGCCCTAACCTTGCTGTCAGTGGGGTGGATCCCCTCCCTGTCTATCCGGTAGCCCAGGAATTCTACGGATCCTACCCCGATCTGGCACTTGTTTAATTTGACTTTTAGACCGGCGGACCGGAAAATATTCAAAACTTTTCTCAGTCGCACCCCTAGTTCTTCCATATTATCGGCGGATACCAGTACGTCATCAAAGTACGGTACCACCCCAGGGAGCCCCTGCAGAAGCCGCTCCATTAAATTTTGAAATAATCCTGGTGCCACACTGACCCCAAACTGTAACCTGGTGCATTTGAAAGCACCCCTGTGCGTTACGATTGTTTGTGCCTCGGCCGTGCTGCTATCTACGGGCAACTGCTGATAGGCTTGGGCCAAATCTAGTTTGGCAAAAACCTGCCCTTGCCCTAGCGAGTGCAGCAAGTGTTGCACCACTGGGACGAGGTATGTGCTTTTTTGCAAAGCTTTGTTTAGCGTCGCCTTGTAATCGGCGCAAATCCTGACTGACTCGTCTGGTTTCACTGGGGTGACTATTGGCGTCTCCCACTTCGCATGGTCGACTGGCACTAGTATCCCCTGGCTTACTAGTTTGTCCAGTTCCCGGTCAATCTTGGGCTTCAGGGCGAAGGGAACCCTCCTAGCCTTTAAACGGATAGGGGCAACTTGAGGGTCTAGGTTGAAGGAGATAGGGGTCCCCTTGTAGACTGCCCAGGCAGTCTTTGAAAACGTCCTCGAACTCCTTCATGAGTTCGTCCTTGAGGTCGACTTCATTTCGGAAGACTCCTGTCACTCCCATGCCCAATTTCCGGAACCAGTCCAGTCCCAACAAACTCGGTAGAGTCCCATCGACGATGGTGATGGGCAGAGTTTTTTCGAACTGTCCATACTTGACGTGGACAGTCGTCACCCCTCGAACAGGGATCCTGTTCCCTTGATAGTCCTGCACTTTTAGCTTCTGCGGCCGCAGTTTGCGTTTCGCGATGGCAGGCAAGTTTTTTTCTAAGTTGTTCCAGGACATGATCGTAATTGAAGATCCAGTGTCCAGTTCCATTCGGCAGGGCACTCCTTCGATGAGTGTTTTAATAAAGATTTTTTTCTCTAGGCGCGTTGATGCCTGGCCCACTCTTACACCAGTCTGGTTCAGCTTCGCGCCTTTTTTAAATTGACCAATCCCGGGCCGTTTCGCGGTTCCCACACTTTGATTGGTCAGTTTGAATTTTTGGCGGGAAGGTTGGGGCACTCGGCAGGCCTTCGCGATGTGCCCTTTTTTTTCACATCGCCGACACGTGGCATCCTTAAATTTGCACTGCTGCCGTTGGTGTTGGCCTCCGCAACTCGCGCATTCGCCCCTGTCTTCCCTCTCCGGCCTCCCGGTATGGAAGACTTCTTCCTCTTCCTCCTCTTCCGACTCGGCCTGGACTTTCTCGTTGTGGATCGTGGTTGTTTTCGCTGCCGCCCCTGGCGCGACCGGCTTTTGTAGGGTTTCTGCCGCTTGGGTAGACATCTTGTGAGCCCTTGCCTCATCCAGGGCGATCACGAGCGTCAGGTTGCTTCTAGACAGCAGCCGCCGTCGCAAATGGATGTCCCTGACCCCGCAAATTAGCTGGTCGAGCAGCGCATCTTCCAAGTCTCGGTACTCGCAATGGTTCGCGGCTTTCCTCAGTGCTGCCATGTATACACTGATGGACTCGCCCTCTCGCTGCATGTGCTGCCTTAATTCGAACCGTTGCACAAACTTGGAAGGCGTTGGTGCATAATGGGCTTTCAACGCAGTCTGCAGAGTTTGCCACGGTACCGACTGTACCGGCGTTGGCTCCGACAGCGATTCTGTGGTGTCGAAGACCTCGGGACCGCAGTGACTCAGGAAATATGCCCATTTCCTGTTGTCCGAGACTCCTTGGAGCTCGTTGGCTTCGAGGAAGCACTCGAAGCGAGCCATGTATGACCCCCATTTTTCCTTTGCTGGGTCGAATGGCGCTGGCGGTGTGTAGCTGGACATCGCTGCTTTCCGCCCCTTATTTGCTGGGTTCGCGTATTCCTGGTTAGTTCAGCTCTTTTCCTGGCGCTCTTTTGCCTCGAGATCCCACCCTCGTCGCCAGTGTTAGATTCGGGCAATAACGAGGCAGGAGACCAGGATAGTGACAACAGCTCTTTACTATATGGTGAACCCAGCGGCAAACAACGATAAAACCCCTCCTTATATACAGTTCAGCTGGAGGCTTCAGCCAATTAGCAACGGGCTATTTCCCGCTCTTATTTTCCCTCCAAAACCCTTAAAGATACATTACAGCAACTCCAAGCAAGAAGAAGGTGAAACAATAGATAGCTTTGTCACATGCTTAAAGGAAAAAGCAGCCAGTTGTGACTATGGCCCCTTAAGGGATGAGCTCATTCGGGACAAAATGGTTTGGGGCATTACTAGGGAAAACACATGCTGCTGTCTCTTGAGGGAGCATAATTTAAGACTACAAGCAGCAATTGAGATGTGTCGGACTATAGAACTTACTGACAAACTGCTGAGAGTCCTAGAGTGAGGTAAGGATTGTTTTAACAACAGCCAAGTAAGATGAATTATCAAAGCAAGTACCAGCATAAAAGGCAGTTTTATAATTCATCTGTAAACAATCAAGTAGCATGCAAATATTGAGGCAGTGTGCATATACAAGAGAGAGAGCAATGCCCTGCATATGGGAAAATCTGCAGAGCGTGTGGGAGGCTAAATCACTTTGCAGGAGTGTGTCAGGCACGGAAAAGGAAAGTGAGGAAGCTGCATACAATTGAGCAAGTGTCAGACTTGGAGAATGCATCTCAGGAGGATGCATCTTGTTTATCACTGATGCGGTTTATAGGAAAGAATGTATCAGTGCAATACACTCTAAGGGCAAAAAATGGTTTGTGAATCTCAGGTTTAACAACATAATTCAACCCTGCCAGCTGGACTCAGGTGCAACCTGTGATATTATGAGTCTAAAGGACAAAATGAAACTGGCCCCTGAGATACTTCTTCAGCCTAGCAGTATTAAATTGAAGTTATATTTAGGAGAACTAATGAACTCACTGGGCCTATTTCAAACAGAATGCAGCATATGTGGGGATATTTATAAACTTGAATTTGAGATTGTGGAAACTGATCAGAAACCATTATCGTCAGAATCAACATGTGAGCGCTTGGGGTTGATGCAGTTTACCATTCCTGCTGAGCAACACAATGTTGTAAGTTACCCCCCTAAATCTCTGGTGGAGCCATTGACAAAACAGCAAATCCTCCAAGTATACCAGGAAGTGTTTGAGGGCCCCATAGTATCTGTCCCAGGAGAGGTTCATTTTGAACTTGACCCTACTATTTCCTCAGTACAAAGTGCACCATGCAATGTGCCTATAGCTATTAAAGCACAATTGGATAAGTACGAGGCGGAAGGACATATTACGTCAATAACTGAGACCACTGACTGGATTAGCAACATGGTTGTTATTAGGAGGCCGGAGAAGATTAGAATTTGCATTGATCCCAAGTTTCTGAATATGGCCCTGAAACGGTCACACTATTTAATGCCAACGCTTCATGACATTTTGCACAAGCTACCCAAAGTACGGGCTTTTACACTTGATGCTAGAGATGCCTTCTTACAGTGGAAACTAGATGAAATGAGTAGCTACATGACTACGTTCTGGACCCCATGGGGTAAAAAGAGATGACCTTTGGAGTTTCTGTAGCACCAGAGGTGTATCAATGAAAGCATCATGAACTATTCAGTGAGCTCAGTGGTATTGAGTCAGTAGCTGATGACATTCTTATAGTTGGCTAGGTTGAAACAGAAGAAGAAGCTGAGCATGACCATGATCAGAAGCTAATAGCACTATTAAATCAGTGTAGGCAGGTGAGGTTAAGGCTCAGTGTAAAGAAGTCGCAATTTAAGATGCACGAAGTCTGCTTCCATGGGCATATTTTGTCCTCACGAGGTTTAAAAGCTGATCCAGATAAGATTAGAGCCATTGTGGAGATGCCACTGCCTGCTGATGTTAAATCAGTGCAGAGATTTATCAGATTTGTTACCTATTTAGCGAAATTTCTGCCGCACCTATGGGAGGTGTGTCAGCCACTGAGATGCCTTCTGGACAAAGATGGAGTTTGGCATTGGCTTCCCAAGCATAAGCAGGCAGTAGAGGAGATAAAACGCTTGGTCACTATTGTTCCAGTGTTAAAATATTATGATGTTACAAAGACTGTTACTATCCAAAGTGATTCAAGCAAAAATGGCCTAGGATGTTGCCTATTGCAAGAAGGTCAGCCGATTACATATGTGTCCAGAGCACTCTCTTCTGCCAAGTTGAATTATGCTCAAATTGAAAAGGAATGCTTAAGTATTGCATTTGCCTGCCAGTGTTTCCATCATTATCTTTACGGCCAGGATACAATCACAGCTGAAACTGATCATAAGCCACTAATAGCCATATTCAAGAAGCCCCTTTTGTGCGCTTTCAAACGGCTGCAGAGCATGATGCATAGTTTGCAGAATTACAACCTTAATGTTGTCTACAAGCCAGGATATGAAATGTATATTAGTGACACCCTCAGTAGAGCCACATTAGATCAGGTGTAGGGGTGAAATGCTCCCAGTTTGGACCGGATTGGGCAATCCGGTAGTGATGGGGGGCAGGTAGTTCGGAGAACCGGTAGCAAAAATCCCTGCCCCCCCCCATGCCCACCCAATTGCCCATTCTCCACTTGCCTACTTGCTGTTTCTTTCAGGCTCGCTAAGCCTTGCTTCAGCAACTGAATCTGCCTGCCTGCAATCCATCTCATTGGTGAGCAACTCAATCTGCTTGCCTTGAATTGGGTAAGTAAGGGGGGGGAAAGCTTTAAAAAATAGTTAATTGGGGTTTTTAATTTTTTTTAGACATAGCAATTTAAAGTTAAGGAAGTTTTAAAGTTAAGGAAGTTTTAAATTTAGCTGCTTTTATCTAAAAATATAAATTAAATAAAATAATAAAATAAAATATTTGTGCAGCTTTCTGAGATTTGGTGTGTTTCTGTAATGTTTCACTCTAACTACACAAACACACAAAATCTCACAAAGCTGTATGTGGCATTTTGTGTGTGTATGAGTCAGTTGTGTTGTGTTGTGTGTGTGTAAAGTGTGAAAGTTGGTTTTTGGGCTTTTTGTGGCTGTATGAGGTTCCTGCTTGTTGCAGCTGCTTTTACATTGTGTGTGAGTCAGTTGTGTTATGGTGTGTGTGTGTAAAGTGTGAAAGTTGGTTTTTTGTACCTCTTATTGTTTTGTGTACTTTGTTTATTATTTATATTATTTATTGTTATTGGCCATGCCCAACCGGTCATCTGACCACCAAGCCACACCCACCAATTAAGCCTCACCCACAGAATCCGTAGGGAAAATTCTTAGATTTCACCCGTGATCAGGTGACACTTGGAGGAGAACATTAGCATCAGATGGTCTCCTGGTTGCAATAGGAATAAACTTTTTTTGCCAAAATTAATCAAGCAGACTATCTTAATGTCACAAATCAGCGGCTATGTCAACTTAGGCAGCACACAGGTACTGATGTAGCTTTACAGGCACTGAAGGCTATCATTATGTGTGGGTGGCCGGATGAGAAGGAGACAGTTCCGGCAATAGTGAGGGAATATTGGTCTTTTAGAGATGAGATCACCGTACAAAACGGGATTGTGCACAGGGGCCCAAGAGTCATAGTGCCTAGGTCAATGAGAGCAGAGATGTTATTGTGCGTACACTCGAGCCATATTGGTGGAGAGGCATGCTATAGACAAGCCTGTGACATGCTTTACTGGCGCAACTTGCAGGGCAAAATCAAGGACTTTGTTAGCAATTGTTCCACCTGCAATGAATATGCATATTCGTAACAAAGAGGAACCATGATGTCACACGAGATACTACCATGTCCTTGGCAGATTGTCAGCATGAATTTGTTCAACTATGCAGGAAAAGAGTATCTAATATCAGTTGATCATTATTCTAACTTTTGGGAAATCAAACCCCTTATGGACTGTTCGGCTGAGACTACCATTAAGAGATGCAAGACTCAGTTTGCACGTTATGGCCACCCAAATAAAGTCAGATCTCAGATAATGGTCCTCAGTTTACAATTTAGGAAATTTGTCTCTAAGTGGGAGTTTGAGCATGTGACTTCTTCACTGCGTCATCCACAAGCTACCGGCAAAGCTGAATCATCTGTGAAGATCGCTAAGAATCTATGTAGGAAAGCTCACAATGAAGGTAAAAATCCATGGAAAGCCATTCTACATTGGAGAAATACCCCATCTGAGGGCATGATGGCAAGGGAACTAAAGATATCACTATCAGTGGCCGAGAAGCTGCTCGTGCCCTCAGTGATAAAAGGGTGTTTCAGAAAAGTTATGTCTAAAGAGACAAGTCAAAGTCAAGGCAAGATATGACAACTCAGCTAGAGATTTGCCAGAATTGAAGATTGGGGAACAGATTCGGATGAGACTGCTACCTGGAGATGAAACAGGTCACTGGAAAATGGGTAGCTGCTTACAACAAGTGACTCCACGTTCCTATTTAGTGGACGTTGAAGGAACTTTGTATCATTGCAATCAGGTAGATTTGTGTATAGCTGAGCAGCCAGATTTTACATATCCTGTGGACAGGCCAGTTGTATCCGGTATTACTACACCACATTTACCCATGGACAATGAGGAATGCACAGGGATGGGGCCTCAGATTAATGTTGATGAAAGCTCGGAGCAAGCAGGTATACCCAATAGCTATCGAGCGCTGGACACTCCAGTAAGCGGCAAGAAGAGCCCAGCGGTTCCAGTGAGGTCGGAAAAGCCATTGTGCAAAGAGAGTCAGTCAGCACAAGAGAGCCAGTCGTCACTCACAGTGGCCGATGTTCATGACCACCTGACAGACTTAACTTGTAGAAAGTGTTGATATCGTTCTTTTTTACAATCTGACAGACTCAATTTATAGAAAGTGTTGATATTTTTTCCTTTTACAATTTGAACTCTTTTACAATGTTTGAACGCTTTTACAATGTTTTATAATGTTTTATTATGTGATAGTTGTGTTAATATGAAAAGGGAAGATGACACAGTTGCTTGCATTGGAACTTTGCATGTTTCACAATGTTTTGTAATGTTTATAATGTTTTAATAATACAATGTTTTATATTATTTTAATGCTTATATATAATGCTTATAAGGTTAATAAAGTTTTATAATGTTTTAATATGTGATAGTTGTATTAATGAAAAGGGAAGATGTTACAGTGGTTATGTCTGCAGTCTTGACAGGATTAGTTTGAGATGCATTCCCTGACTCTCGAGGAGCTGCCTGCAGCTGCTCCTGTGAGGTATTTCGGGTTCCTGTCATATGTAGATATATACCTGTAATGATGGCTTATTGAGCATTTTTCTTATGATTAAACTACTTGAAACAGCGGTTGTGCAGTGATGACATTTTTAAGAATGGTGCGACAGCAGCTGGGAGGCAGCCATCACTCCCCTTGGTCATCCTGGACCTCCGTTGAGGACTGGCCACTCAGTTGAGGGCCAGTCCTCCCTTAAAGACTTCATTGGGCAGAGCAGGGTTGAAATGCTCCTGGTTCAGACCGGATCGCCTGATCGGGTAGCGATGGTGGTGGGTGGTTCAGAGAACCAATAGCAAAAACCCTGCCAGACCCCCATGCCCAGCTGAGCCGCATAATCATCAGAGGATTTTTTTTTACTTTTAAAAGCATTTTTTCTTCGGCCAAAGAAATGCTTTTAAAAGTAAAAAAAAAAGCCTCTGATGATCGCACAGCTCAACTGGGATTGTCAAAGCCTGTTGGCCAAAGAGGTTGTAAAAAAATGCTTTTAAAAGGGTCTGGCGATCCCAGCTGAGTTGCCTGATTGTCAGAGGCTTTTAAAAGCACTTTTTAAAAAAACTCTTCGGCCGAAGAGGTTGTAGAAAAAATGCTTTTAAAAGGCTCTGGTGATCCCAGCTGAGTTGCCTGATTGTCAGAGCCTTTTAAAAGTACTTTTTTAAAAAAAGCATTAAAAATGCTTTTAAAAGTGAAAAAATTGGCTACTCCTACCCAGTTACATTACTCACCCCACCAAGCCACGCCCTCCTGGAAATCCCTCCTGTACTCTTGCATTTATGTGAGGACATGTGCCAGGAAAAACGCCACTGCTGTGGGTCATCATTGTACTTCACTCCTGTGGGGAGAGTCCTTTCCAGCTGCGGAGCTCGAGGCTGGCCAAGAATGTTCGCAGGAGTGGCTCTGCATGGGTGGGGGGGTTGCTGGGATGGCTGCTGCTTCCGCCACACTGTCCGCCTGATCTGCAGCTGTCAGATCCGGGGTGGTAGCTCTGGCTCCATCGGCTGCTGCTGCCATCTCACCTCTCTCGTGATGGTGCAGTTCCCCCACGGATCTTAGATTCTCAAAAGCCTCCATCACAAATCACAAGACAAGTCTTTTGAGCCGATCATCTCCGGCCAATTTCTTGGTTAGTTCTTCTTGGTCCAACAGGGCTTCCAGCTCACATTTCCGGCCTGGTTGCTGGCTGCCGTGGGTGAGGGTGACGCCTTTGGTTCTCCCGTCTCAACTGTCTTTCTTCCCCACTCCGATCAACCATCTTGGCTTTGTGGACACTCCCAAAACTGCCTCAATGTCTTCAATGGGGCAGATGGAGCTTGCATCTTGCTGGGTGGTGGTAGAGGTTTCACCACAGTATTCTCCTTCTCCTTGCTTGCCACTTTGCTTGGACATGGCTTGCAGGGTCCTTTCAGTAGAGTGAGTTACTTCTCCAGGTTGACCACTTTTGCAGATCCTGCTTTATGTAAGAGTCTGCCTCTCCTCTCTATTCAATAAATTAAAGAGTCTTGAAACATCAGCATTTCAAAATGAAACTTTTATTGAAGGAGAGTGATTGCAGGACAAAAGAAAGCAGGATCTAAAGTTCCCAGGAAATTCAGTTAGGGTAAAGCAGTTAGAAACCCCTCCCCTCAGTCTGATGTTGAATGAGCCAATCCACAGGTGTGAAATTGTTGTGAGAAGTGCAGGCTGAGAAGGTGATAAGAAACAGTTCCCAAGCTGAAGGCTTCAGGCTTCAGAGCTGAGACAAAACAGATGGTCCTCCTCCCTTACATTCCCCAGAAGGTAAATCAAAGCACAGGACACATAGACATCAGGAAAAAGGCTATAAACTAAAGAAAGCACCCAGCCCCCCTCCCCACAAGAATGGCAGCATCTCATAGGGATCTATGGGATCTGACAGTATCCTTCTATCACTACATTCCAGTCATGGGTTTCATTCCACCAAGTTTCAGTAATTGCAATCATATCATATTTACCCTTATGTACCAATAATTCAAATTCACCCTGTTCCCCAAACTTTCATAGTTCACACCATCATTGTCCTTACCACCATTGCAGATATCTTTGAATGCTGTGAGGATTTACCTGTAGGTGAGAGACATGCTGTACTTCCTCTTCAATGCTATCTGTAAACTCAGTGCTGGTATCTTTAGTGCCATCAGCTGCAGTTAGATCTAGGCATGATGTGATAAAATGAGAATCATCATTTTGAATCCCAGGTACTTTAATTTCTAAGTACCTTCTGTAATTCAGGTTTTGCAAATTTTATGCTAGATCTCCAGAACATTCATCAGCAAACTGGATTTTGGATTTTTACCAATAAAGTACTATAACTTTGTGTCTGAGCCAAAGTTTAACCTGAAAAAGAGCTGCCCTTCTGGATTGTCTTGGCAACCATACAGAAATAGTTTGCCATTGCCCTCTGAGATTTTCTTTCTCTAATTCCAAGTCTAATCTACAGTCTATTCTTTCTTGGGCAAGTACTCTTCCAAGTATTTACTAATCATTTCTAAATTTGTTAATTTGTTTAATTTATTTATTATCAGCCAAGGAAACTATACAGACAGATAGCAGATAACCCCTTTCCAGCTAAGGACTTTACTAATAAAATAAAAGAGGACAAAAGAAAACCTTTCAAGTTCCAAGTGCTGAAGAATCTAGCAATAATTAATCAAATTTGATTTAATCTAATGGTAACAGATTAAAAATAAGATTAAAACAGGAAAACAAATCAAAAGCACAAAGGGCATAACTTGCAAAAAAGATAGCTAGGAAATGAATAAGTAGAAAATAAGGAAAGAGATTAATCATAGCTCAATTTATCTGGAAGTTTTTCAATTTAGAAGTTCAAATTTACAGCAGCAGCTGGTTACAGGAACTGAATCCACTTATTTCCAGTTTCTGGAACTGTACCAGTTTATTTTAAATCAAAGCAAAGTGATTTTTGTTTTTCTTTTTGTAAAACTGTAGTTGTGTAAAGTTTGTGGATGGCAGTGTTCTCATTGGCAGAATTCTGGCTCCTGGATTCAATGCATGCATTAGTCCCATTCCCACCTGGGCTTGTGTGTCGTGATCCAAACACCTTTGATAAGCATTGTTTAGAAGGAATTTCTAAAGTGGTGGGATTCGGCCAGTTCACACCAGTTCGGCAGAACCGATACTTAACTTTTTGTTGAGTTCAGTGAACCGGTTATGATAAATCTGTTTTCTAGAACATGTCTGGTTTTCATTCAAGTTCCTTCCAGGTGGGGAGGCGGAACCCCCAAAGTCCAAGAGCGGAGTGACAGAAACCAAATGGAGATGCAAGAAGAAGCGAAGGGGAAAGAAAAGGCGATTACTAAGAAAAACAGCAGCAGTTAGACTAGTGATTAAGTAATTTTCTTATTTAATCACTAGTCTAACTGTTGCTGTGGCTGTTTTCTTTTGCCTTGCCTAGCTATGCTTTTTTTCTCTGCCTCTCTCCCCGACTCATGTCTATATAGGAATTTTATTATTATTATTTTTTTTATAAAAAAGTTTTATTTTTACAATCATATCAAATAATTCATCCAATGTACAATTATATACAATTAGTCGGGCTTGCCTAGTCACCACCCCCCTTTTTAACACTCTTCCCTCTTCTACCTTCTTCTACCTTCTTTCCAAACCTTCCTCTCCTTCTCTTATCTACATCCTCTCCTCCCTCCACCCTCCACTCCTTCTCCCTCTTCTACCCCTCTTCCCTCCTTTTCTCCTCTTTCCTACCTCCTACTCTCTCTTTTCTCCCTCCCCACCGTTCTAAAATGGTAACTGGGCAGACCCGACCCTACATTAATTCTTCAATAATCCCTGTACATTAACCATCACTCCATCTCTACCCTCAAACCCCCCCCAGTTCCCCTCCCCCTTACCCCCCACCCCGACTTCCCAGAACAAAATGCAGGGTATCAAAACTAACAATCATAATCCAAAATAATTCCTAAATTATAATCTCTAGTCACTCCACACTTAATCACACTCTCAATTCCCCTCTCCTTCAGAAGTATATCTAATACAAAATATTTCCTAAATTTACTCATATGCTATTTGATATTTTTTTATCTGATACTTATTTTGAATATAATCAATCCACATTTTCCATTCTAAAATATATTTTTCTTGTGTATAGTCTTTCAAATAAGCAGAGATTTTAGCCATTTCTGCCAGATTTGATACTTTGAGTGTCCATTCTTCAATTGTACGTAATTCTTCTTTCTTCCAATATTGAGCAATCAAAAGTCTTGCGGCCGTTATTAAGTTCAAGATCAATTTAGTCTCTATAGCTGTACAATCCATAATTATTCCTAGTAGAAAGAACTGCGGAGTAAACTTAATCTTCTTTTTCAAAATATTCTGCATGATCCACCATACTTTAATCCAAAATGCTTTAACTTTTTTACAAGTCCACCATATATGGTAATAAGTGGCATCTTCACAATCGCATCTCCAACATTTAGCCTGTACATTAGAATACATACATGACAACTTTTTGGGGTCTAAATGCCATCTATAAAACATCTTATAAAAATTTTCTCTCATATTTTGCGCTTGTGTAAATTTAACATTCCTCACCCAAATTCTTTCCCAAGTTTCCAACATTATCGGTTGCTGAAAATTTTGTGCCCACTTAATCATACAATCCTTAACCAGTTCAGTCTCTGAGTCTATTTCTACTAATACACTATACAACCTCTTAATATGCTGTTGGCCTTGATCTCTCATTTGTTTTAACAAATTATCCTCAGTTTGCTTAACACCTATTTTTTGATCTAGTTTCCATCTAGCTTGTAATTGTCCATATTGGAACCATGTATAATTTTTCCCTTCTTCCCCCATCTTTTCTCTAGATTTTAATTGTAATTCCCCCTTTTCCATACAAAGAAGTTCTTTATAGGTAACTACCTCCATCTTTTGATATATATTTATATTTTCTATCATGTGTCTCAGGATTGCCCATATTGGAATCTTTCCATCTAATTTATATTGATATTTCCTCCAAACCCTCAATAATGCATTTCTAATTATATTATTTTTAAATATTTTATCTACTTTCTTATCATATAATAAATAGGCATGCCACCCATATAACAAACCATAACCTTCTATATTCAAAACTCTTTCCTCAGTCAAATTAATCCAATCAGTAATTAATGATAAGACAACTGCTTCATAATACAATTTTAAATTAGGCATTTTAAGACCCCCCCCTTTCCCTTATATCCTGCATTATTTTTAATTTTATTCTTGGCTTTTTGCCCATCCATACAAAGTTATTAACCCCCTTTTGCCATTCCTGTAATTTGGTGTCATTCTTAAGCACCGGTATCATTTGAAACAAAAACAAAAACCTGGGCAAAACATTCATTTTTATAGCCGCTATTCTTCCCAGCAAAGATAGTTGTAACTTCTTCCAACTCTCCATTTCTTTCCATACCTTCTGCCACAATACCTCATAATTATTTTTGTATAATTTGACATTTGAAGCTGTAATATATATTCCTAAATATTTAACCTTTTTAACGATTTTAAAACCTGTAGTTCTTTCTAACTCTTCTTTTTGTTGTATATTCATATTTTTAATTATCATCTTTGTCTTTTGCTGATTCACCTTAAATCCAGATACTTTGCCATACTGACCAATTATATCTTTTAAACCAGTAGCTGAGTATATTGGTTGAGATACAGTAACAACCAAGCCATCTGCAAAAGCTCTTAATCTGTAATCTTGATGTTTAACTCTAATTCCCTTTATTCGATCGGAACCACGTATTTTATTCAGAAGAATTTCTAAAGTTAAAATAAAAAGTAATGGAGACAGGGGACATCCCTGTCTCATCCCTTTCCCAATTTTAAAAATTTCTGTTAACCCACCATTTACTATTATTTGTGCTGTTTGCTTCTGATATATTGCTTTAATTGCATGGATAAAATAATCCCCAAATTGCATTTTTTCTATTACTTTAAATAAAAACTGCCAATCCAATCTATCAAAAGCTTTTTCAGCATCCCCCCCCCCCAAAAAAAAAAACACCGCTGAGACTTGGTTGTTTCGTTCCAAATATTCAAGTAAATTTACAATTTGCCTCACATTATATCTCATCTGCCTACCCTTAATAAATCCTGACTGATCATTATGAATTATTTGATTCATCACTGGCATTAATCTATTAGCAAGTATCTTGGCAAATATCTTATAATCAGTATTTAAAAGTGATATAGGCCTATAATTCTCTGCTTTAATACCATCTCGATCTTCCTTCAGTATTAACGAAATAAAGACTGTCCTCCATGAAGGGGGAACATCTCCTCCCATTTGAATTTTATTAAATAACTCTTTAAGTGGTTCAACCATCTCATTTTGTAAATTTTTATAATAAACAGCTGTTAAACCATCTGTACCTGGTGCTTTACCGATTTTAATTTGCTTAATTGCTAACAAAATTTCCTCTGAAGTAATTAATTGATTCAGTTCTTCTCTTTGATTTTCTGTAAGCTCACAAATATTTTGTTGTTGTAAATATCTTTCTATCTCTGTATCATCAATCATATCCCTAGTATATAACTTACTATAATACGATATATAGGAATTTTAGAGGTGGCTCTGGAGGAGAATAGGCAGAAGCAGTCCGTTCCTTCAACTAAGCACCCTCAAGGTTTTCAAGGACTTGGAACCAGTGTGATGTCATGCTGACTCTCCGGACAAGTATGGACTTCTACGTGCAACACACATTCCAACAGAAGTGAACTCAGAGATCAATTAAATTCTGCTCACATCCCGCCTGGTGATTGATTAGCCAATCCTGCAGGATTCACATAATCTGTCATTGTACGTTGGGATCCATCTCCCTTCTAACCTGGCTGCATTCGATCCTGGAGTGAAAATGCCACTTGCAGGCTCCCCCCCCTTTTTTTTTAAAAAAAGGAAATGAAAAGTTTGAAGAGTTATTTTTATGTCACCAAAAAGACAATTGCAAAGCATGAGAGTGGAGCTGACACAGAATGGAAGAATTCTGCTTGACTGAGATTGGCAAAATCCTACTGATCTTGCACAAAATTCAAAGAATCACCACTCTTTAATTTAAAAATTAGAAATTCTTCAAGTTTAAATACCAGGTAGGTATGGTTTCAATTCATTTAGTGACTGTTCAAAGTTACAATTGAATCACTGAAAAAAGTGACTTATGACCATTTTTTACACTTACAACCTTTATAGCATCCCATGATCATTTGATCAAAATTCAGATGCTTGGCAAATGGTTTGTACTTAAGACTATTGCTGTGCCCCAATGTCATGTGATTGCGTTTTGCAACCTTTTGACAAGCAAAATCAATGGGGAAGCCAGATTCACTTAACAACCATTACAAACTTAACAACTGAAGTGATTCATTTAACAACTGTAGTGAGAAAGGTTGTAAAATGGAGCAAAATTCACTTAACAAATCTCACCTCACAACAGAAATTTTGAGCTCAATTGTGGTCGTAAGTTGAGGACTACCTGTAACTGCTTTTTTATGCAATGTCATTATGTATGATCTTTGTCTCATCCCAGCTAATAACTAAGCCTAAAGTTATCCTCTGATATCCATTATTTCCCACTTCTTCTGACAAGACCTGTTTCATTACTTTCTTCATAGTCATAGTCAATGGTGGGGATCTGCCAGCCCGTTAGTTTCTCAAACTGATGTCTCCCTGCCTTTGAGGCATTCCTTCCAAGGTCCTTTTGGTTGGAGTTGCAGACAGGAGCCAACACCTGGCTTTTACGGAGGTGTCTGTATATGGAAGCCTCACTGGTGTTTTCTATACCCCTTGACAAGCTTCTTTTAAATGTAGGTTTTCTGGTTATGAAAAAGAGCATTGAATGTGTTATTTCAACACTAGTTTGATATTCTTTTGAAAGACTGTTTGAATCTTGTGCTGCATAAAAGCACAAGATTGGAGCATGTGACTGGCAGAGGGGTCATGAGGGTGGAGATTTTGGGGTTTGTATTACTGGGGGAGGAACCGGAATCCCCAGTTTCGGTTTTCCTCCAACTGTGCCAGTTTACCTATGCTAGTAAAAGAACTTTGAAAGATGTTGGTTTTGGAGTTTTTTCTGCAGGAGAGGTTTTCTGGACAGTCAATTTATATTGGGAAGTTGGGTTTTGCCAGCTATATATTTCTGATTCTGCCATTACTAAGTGTATTACAGGTTTTTTTCAGATGATAATGAGTTTCTTACAACCAGACTTTTACTGTTTTTACTACTTTTATTAATTTTTCAACATGCTCTCAGGTCCAGTTCCCTTGGGCTTTTTGTGCAATGCACCATGGGAGGATCAGCATAATTTTGCTTATTCCATTCCTGTTTTGATAGCTCCAGCTGCTTCTTCTGGGTGCCTCTGACAAGAGAACTGGAAGCTTATTGGTCACTTTCATAGCTATGCCCTTGCAGCATATCATTGCTCCTCCAGCTTCACTATATGACCTTATTCACCCATGTTCCGTTGGGCATTTGTTTTTTCTTTCAGAAAAGGCACAAGGGAGCAGTTGCATTAACAAGAACATTGGGAGAAGCCCCTCCTGCTTTGTCCTTTTCTCCCTCCTTTCCTTTAAGTGTTTACCATCTGTTAAGCAACTTGACAAATCACTAAACTTCCATTCAATCTGTCCCATCCTTTTTCATCCCCACTTTAGAGAGAGTGATTGGTGATTGTTTGTGATGCTTGGTGGCAGGGAAAAGACATTGACTGCTTTCCTTAACTTCAGAAAGAATATTTTTAAAAAACAGGTAGAAGCTTTTCTGATGAAGTGAGATACAGCTCACAAAAAACTTCTATCTTCTATCAACTGCAAACCATACTATTCGCCACGTGAATTCTCCTCATTTCTTCTAATTGCTGTTTATATCCCACCTTAAGCCTGTGTAAACAAGGCATTACGAACTCTAGCTGACCAAATCATGGAGGCTGAAGCCAAATACCCTGATTCACTGGCCATTATTTAGAGAGATCTAGACAAGGCAAACTTAAGGAAAGAGCTACCAAATACTTTCAGCATGTCAATTGTCCCACTAGAGGCAATAATACTTTAGATCATTGCTACACAACACTAAAAGATGCTTATCGGTCTTTACCACGAGCAGCTGTAGGACACTCTGATCATTGCATGATTCACCTTGTACCTGCTTACAGGCAAAGACTTAAAACCACAAAACCAACAATTAAATCAATGAAGACCTGGATGGAGGAGGCAAAATTAATCTACAGGCCTGCTTTGATTGCACCGATTGGAATATTTTTTTTTTTTATTGAAAGAGTTTTAAAAAACAAAAACATTTTTCCCCCTTTTTTCCCCCCTCCCTCCCAAAAAAACCCCTTCCCCCCCCTCCCCCCCCCGGCTTCCCGGGTCAATCACAAGGTATTGTTATACATAAACCAAACATAGAATAAAATTTTCCCTTCCAATCCAAATAACCACATCCAAAGCTTTTCATCTCCCAACCCCCTCCCCATTACATAAAATAACTTTCTAATTATTCAAAGGCAATCTGATATTTCTTAATCTGATATCTGTTTTGTAGATAATCAATCCATTTTTTCTATTCAATTAAATATCTTTCCTGCGTATTGTCTTTTAAAAACGCTGAGATTTTAGCCATCTCAGCCAAATTAATAACTTTCAGTATCCATTCTTCTATTGTAGGTATCTCTTCTTTCTTCCAGTATTGTCCAATCAACAGTCTTGCTGCTGTTATTAAATTCAGAATCAATTTAGTCTCAATCCCTGTACAATCCGTTATAATTCCCAAAAGAAAAAATTGCGGCAGGAACTTTATCTTCTTCTTCAGTACATTTTGAATAATCCACCAAATTCTTATCCAAAAGACCTTAATTTTCTTGCAAGTCCACCAAATATGAAAATATGTAGCGTCATCACAATCACACCTCCAACATTTCGCTTGGATATTAGGATACATACATGATAATTTTTTGGGATCTAAGTGCCATCTATAAAACATCTTATAAACATTTTCCCTTAAATTCTGTGCTTGTGTAAACTTAACATTTCTAACCCAAATTTTCTCCCATGTTTCCAACATTATTGGTTCCTGAATATTCTGTGCCCATTTTATCATACAATCCTTTACCAAATCCTTTACCGAATCTATTTCAAGCAACACATTATACAATCTCTTTATATGCTCCTGGGTCTGATTTCTAATTTGCTTTATTAAATTTTCCTCCCTTTGCATTATACCAATTTTTTGATCTTCTTTCCATCTAGCACTTATTTGCCCATATTGAAACCAAGTATAATTCCTCCCTTCTTCATTTAATACCTGTATTGATTTTAATTGCAATCTACCTCCTTCAGCATACAAAAGTTCTTTATAAGTAATCATTTCCTGTTTCTGTTCTATATTTATATTCTCTATTGCATGTCTAGGGCTCGCCCATATAGGAATCTTGTAATCTAATTTATAGGAATATTTTTTCCAGACCCGCAAAAGAGCACTTCTCAACACATGATTCTTAAAAGCCCTATCCACTTTTTTTTCATAAAATAAGTACGCATGCCATCCATATAACAAGTCATAACCTTCTATATTCAAAATTCTTTCCTCTGTTAAGTTAAACCAGTCACTTATTACTGAAAGGGCTACTGCTTCATAATATAGTTTAAAGTTAGGCATTCTTAAACCACCTCTTTCCCGTGAGTCCTGTATTATTTTCATTTTAACCCTCGCCTTTTTACCCTGCCATATAAATAAATTTGTTAATCCCAATCTGCCAATCTTCCAAATTTTTATCCTTTTTAATTATTGGTATCATCTGGAACAGAAACAAAAATCTAGGTAACACATTCATTTTAATAGCCGCAATCCTTCCCAATAGGGATAACTGCAATTTCTTCCAGACACTCATATCATTCTGAACTTTTTGCCATAGCAAGTCATAATTATTCTTATAAAGTTTCTTGTTCGATGAGCTAATATAAACCCCTAAGTATTTAACCTTTTTTACTACCTCAAATCCTGTCATTTCCTCTAGTTTTTGTTTCTGTTGTATAGACATATTTTTAATTATCACTTTTGTTTTATTCTGATTTATTTTAAATCCTGATACCTTTCCATATTTATCAATTACTTCCAACAAAAATCTACTTGAATTTATAGGATTTGTAAACGTAACCACTACATCATCTGCAAAAGCTCTAACTTTATACTCATATTGTCTAATCTTAATTCCCTCTATTTTCGTTAATTCTCGTATTTTATCTAATAATGGTTCCAGAGTCAAAACAAACAATAATGGTGATAAGGGACATCCCTGTCTTGTTCCTTTCGCAATCTTAATAACTTCTGTCAAGCTACCATTTATTATAATCTGTGCTGTTTGCTCTCCATAAATCGCTTTGATTATTCTAATAAAACAATCTCCAAATTGCATTTTCTCTATTAATTTAAATAAAAAATCCCAATGCAATCGATCAAAGGCTTTCTCTGCATCCAAAAAAATAAGTGCTGCTGAAGTATTCTTCTTTTCCAAATATTCCAATATATTAATAATCTGTCTAACATTATTCCTCATCTGCCTCCCTTTTATAAAACCAGATTGATCAGTATGAATTCTTTGTTGTAAAACTAACATTAATCTATTTGCTATTATTTTTACAAAAATCTTATAATCATTATTTAAAAGTGAAATCGGCCTGTAGTTACTGGGTTTAGAGCAATCTTGCTCCTCTTTTGGTATCAGTGAAATAAAAGATGTTTTCCATGACGGGGGTATTCCCACTCCTAATTGTATCTGATTAAATAATTCTGTAAGTGGGCCTAATATTTCATCCTGTGTTTTTTTATAATAAGTTGCTGTAAGACCATCTGTACCAGGGGTTTTCCCCATTTTTAATTGTTTAATTGCCTCCACTATTTCTCCAGTAGCTATCGGCCGATTCAGCTCCTCCCTCTGTTCTAATGTTAGAATATTAACCTTATAATCTTTCAAATAATCATAAATGTCCCTATTCAATATTTTGTCTTTTGCATATAGTGCAGTGTAAAATTCTGAGAATGCCTTTTTAATTTTATCCTGTTGATATATCTCTTTACCTTTATATTCTATTTTTTGTATGACACGTGCTTTCTGTTTTTTCCTTAAGTTATATGCCAACCATCTCCCAGGTTTATTTGCATTACAAAAGGTATTATGTTTAGCATATTGTATATTCGTTGCCACCTAGTCTGCCATTAACATATTAAATTGACTCTGTAATATTTTTATAGCCTCTTTAAGTTTGTGATCTTGTGGATTTTGAATTAATAACTGTTGCTTCCTTTGAATTTCTTCTTCCAAATACCTACGCTGCCTTTGTTTATTATTCCTTTGCCTATTGTCCAAATAAATCAATATCCCTCTAATAAATGCTTTGCTCGCCTCCCACACAGTTCCTATAGGTGTCCCTTTGTACATATTAAAATCAAAAAATTCTTTCAACTGTTTCTTACAATAATTTACATTATCCTCATATCTAAACAGATTTTCATTCAACCTCCATGTTCTATCACCTTTTTTCCCTTGTAATAATTCCATCCATACTGGGCTATGGTCAGTTAAACACCTCGGAAATATCTTCATTTTCTTCACCCTAGAAAGCAAGTCATTAGAAATTAAAATAAAATCAATACGTGAAAAAGATTGATGCCTATCGGAAAAAAAAGTAAAATCTCTCTCATCTGGATTCCGTAACCTCCATATGTCTCTAAACTCAAAGTCTTCCATTATTTCAAAAAAGGATTTTGGTAATTTTGCATGTATAGGTATCTTCTTGGAGGAGGTTCTCTTATCCCTTCTTGTATCAATTACTCCATTCCAGTCTCCTAATAAAATAAACGAACTATAATCCCAGAGGATCAACCTCTCGTGTAACATTTTGTAAAACTTTTCTTGTTGCTGATTAGGTGCATAAATACCTATCAGCAAAGTCTTTTTTGCATCTATCGCCAGTTCAATAGCAATAAATCTTCCTTGAATATCTGCCTCAATTAACTTAGCTGGTATATCCTTCCTGATATATACAACAATTCCATGCTTCTTTTCCAAAGCTGATGCAACAAAATGTTTACCCAATTTTGAGTTAATTAAATATTTATGGTCTGATAATTTTATATGTGTCTCTTGCAGGCAAATCACATCATTTTTAAATTGTTTCAAGTAGTGAAATATTTTCCTTCTTTTCTGAGCTGAATTCAAGCCAATAACATTCCATGACAAAATTCTATTTGCCATTACTGGCCTCCTGAAGCTTTGAAGCAGACAACGGAAGCTCCTCCTCCGGTATCTTCTGTCTAGCTCCTCCCACAGCTTCCATACTGGGATCCTGACTTTTACTTTGAGACTGTTGCTCTTCTTTACGCTTAAGAGCTCCTCTTGTCACCCTTTGCTCTTGTGGTTCCTCTAATACTGGCAGCAATGAAGGCTCTTGGATCACCACGCCTTCTTGAATCTGTTGAAGTTTTTCTATCACTTCTATTTCGACTTTCAAAACTGTAGAAAGAAAATCCTTTGCCTTTAAAACAGTGTCAATTCTATATCTCCTTCCTTGATAGAATACTGTCAGTCCAACTGGCACCTCCCATCTGAATTGAATCTGATGTTTTTTAAGTTCTTGTGTAAAAAAAACAAATTCCTTCCTATCTCTTAACATCTTTGAAGGAATCTCTTTCAGCACCTTCAGCTCCTGTTCTCCAATTTTTAAAGTTGTCTGATATGAAACTCGCTGATGTTGATTTCTCATAGTCCTTTTCACAAAATAAACCACAATGTCCCGAGGAAGCTTTCTCTGTCTTGCAATCCAGGAGTTAACTCTATATATTTTATCAATTTGGTAAGCTACCTCTTGGGGTTCCACTTCAATAAATTCAGCCAATGCTTCTGATATAATTTTTCTTAAGTCTTCTCCTCGCTCTTCTCGCATACCACAGTTCTAAGAGCTCCTTCCATAAGTTTATATTGTAATATCACAACCTGATCTTCATTTTGATCCACTTTTTCTGAACACCTTTCATTTTGTCTTCTAAATGCTTATTTGACTGAGAGATCTGTTGCATCTCCTCTTCCAATCCTCAATTTTTACTCAGTCCTTGAACTGCCATGAGAATATCTTCTCTTATTTTTGCATTAAAATTCTCCATCATCTCTTTTTGCCTATCTTCAGAAAGTTTTAATTGTACTTTCAATATATCCTCAAGACTTGGTTCAGATCCCCTTCTTCCAGAAGGCTTTAAAGGTTTAGCTGCCATTCTGTCTTCAAAAGAATCAGGAATTTAAACTTAATAACTTTCCTTCCCTCCTTTCAGTATAAAAAAACTCCGTTTGTAACAATCCACAAATAACGCTACTTTATCGTACTAAAAATTTTTACTTTCACTTTCAGACGCCATTTTAAAAGTCAATTAATCAAAGACAAAGAAAGGTTTCAAGTTTCAAAAAGGGAGTCGGTACTTGCCGTGCTGATTGTACATCAAAGATCGAGCGCTTGTGAAATTCCCGTCTGCTTAGAAAATCAATCAATTTGATAAGTCCTTTTGAGCAGAAGCGACTCTCCACTCCTTTTTCCTGATAAAAAACAGGAGCGTGTTTGAAGTTGGAGGGAGTGGAATTCGGTGGGATCATAAATCCAGGAAAATTCGCTCTTAAGAGCAAACCCCCTGTCAGACCTGCCACTTTTCCACAACTCTGCATAACCCCTTTTTTCCCAGAGGGTATGCTAAGCTCAGTGAACAGTGATTTTTTCTGTTTCACTGACTTTTACAATCTTCTAACACGGAGTGCTCTGTTAGAGCACCCAGCAGGAGCAGTGACGTCACTGGAGCTCCCGATTGGAATATTTTTTTTTTTTAATTAAAAAAGTTTTACAACAATTAAATTTCCCCCCCTCCCCCCCTCCCTCCTAAACCCCCCTCCCCCCCCGGACTTCCCGGAGCAAACACAAGGTATAGTTCCTTAAACAAAACAGTCATACATTAAATTTTTTAAAATCTAACACAATTATAATCTTTCTCTCTCACATAACCTGACTTCTTCCATTAAAATCAAAAATAACATCCTTCATTCAAAAGCAATCCGAAATTTCTTAATCTGATATCTATTTTGAATATAATCAATCCAGTTCTTCCATTCATTTAAATATTTTTCTTGAGTACTGTCTTTCAAGAAGGCTGAGATTTTAGCCATCTCAGCCAAATTGGAAACTTTCAATATCCATTCTTCTATTGTGGGTAATTCTTTTTTTTCCAATATTGTCCAATCAACAGTCGTGCTGCTGTTATTAAGTTCAAAATCAACTTAGTCTCAATCACTGTACAGTCCGTTGTTATTCCCAAAAGGAAAAATTGCGGTAGGAACTTTATCTTCTTCTTCAGAACATTCTGCATAATCCACGGTTCTTATCCAGAAAGACTTAATTTTCTTACAAGTCCACCATACATGAAAATATGTAGCATCATCACAATTACATCTCCAACATTTCGCGTGCATATCTGGATACATACATGATAATTTCTTAGGATCTAAATGCCATCTATAAAACATCTTATAAAATTTTCCTTAAATTCTGCGCTTGCGTAAATTTAACATTTCTAACAAATTTTTCCCATGTTTCCAACATTATTGGTTCTTGAATATTCTGTGCCCATTTTATCATACAATCCTTTATTAAATCTCTTTCAGAATCTATTTCTATCAACACAGTATACAATCTCTTTATATGCCCTGAGTTTGATTTCTAATTTGTTTAACCAGATTTTCTTCATTTTGAATGATACCAATTTTCTGATCTTCTTTCCATCTAGCCTTTAACTGTCCATATTGAAACCAAGTATAATTCCTCCCTTCTTCTTTTAATGTATCCAAAGATTTTAGTTGTAAATTTCCTCTCATTGTATAAAAGATCTTTATAAGTAATCATTTCTTGTTCCTGTTCTATATTTATATTCTCTACTGCGTGCGAGGACATACCCATATAGGAATTTTGTAATTTAACTTATAATAATATTTTTTCCAGACACATGAAGAGAAATTCTCAACACATGATTCTTAAAAGCTTTATCTACTTTCTTATCATACAATAAATATGCATGCCAACCATATAATAAATCATAACCTTCTATATTCAAAATCCTTTCCTCCGTCAAATTAAACCAATCACTTATTACCGAAGAACAACTGCTTCATAATACAGTTTTAAATTAGGCATTTTAATCCTCCTCTTTCCCGTGTATCTTGCATTATTTTCATTTTGACTCTCGCTTTTCCTTCCCATATAAATTTATTAATTCCAATCTGCCATTCATCCAAATTTTATCTTTCTTAATTATTGGTATCATCTGAAACAAGAACAAGAATTTAGGCAAAACATTCATTTTTATAGCTGCTATTCTCCCTAACAAAGATAATTGTAATTTTTTCCAAGTATTCATTTCCTTCTGAATTTTTTTCCATAACACATCATAATTATTCTTATACAATTTTCCATTTGATGAAGTAAGAAAGACTCTAAATATTTAACCTTTTTACAATTTCAAATCCTGTTATTTCCTCTAGTTTTCTTTCTGGTTCTTAATCATATTTTTGGTTAACACTTTTGTTTTATTTTGATTCACTTTAAACCCTGAGACCCTTCCATATTGATTAATTACTTCCAACAAATATACACTCGAATTTATAGGCTGAGTCAACATAACAACCAAATCATCTGCAAATGCTCTAACTTTATATTCATATCTTCTAATTCTAATACCCTCTATCTCCCTTAACTCTCTTATCTTATCCAATAAAGGTTCCAAAGATAAAATAAACAATAAAGGTGATAAAGGACACCCCTGCCTTGTTCCTTTCGCAATTTTAAAACATCTGTCAAACTACCATTAATTATTATCTGAGCTGTTTGCTCTCCATAAATTGCCCTAAGTATTCGTGTAAAACCATTTCCAAATTGCATTTTGTCTGTTAATTTAAATTAAAATTCCCAATGCAAACGATCAAAAGCTTTCTCTGCATCCAAGAATATAAACGCTGCCGGAATCTGATTTTTCTTTTCCAAATATTCCAATAAATTCACTATCTGCCTAACATTATTCCTCATTTGTCTCCCTTTTATAAAACCAGACTGGTCAGTGTGAATCCTTTGTTGTACAATTTCCATTAACCTATTTGCCATTATTTTTGCAAAAATCTTATAATCATTATTCAAGAGTGAAATCGGTCTATAATTCCCAGGCTTAGTACAATCCTGATCCTCTTTTGGTATCAATGAAATAAAAGTAGTCCTCCATGATGGTGGTACTCCTCCTCCCATCAATATCTGATTAAATAACTCCATAAGTGGACCAACTATCTCATCCTGTAACTTTTTATAATATATTGCTGTAAGTCCATCTGTGCCTGGGGATTTCCCTATTTTTAATTGCTTTATTACCAAAATAATTTCCTCAGAAGTTATAGGCCGATTCAACTCTTCCCTTTGTTCATTAGTTAAACCTTTAACCTTATATTCTTTCAAATATTTATCAATATCCATATTCAATATTGTATCTCTGGCTTCCAGTGGTTTCGTTTTCCCCGAGAGGACGCCTGGAATGGCATCCCGAACTGAGATTCTGTAAAAGCTGGTGAAACAGCGGGAGAACGGCTGTTAGCCAGCTTCAAAGCTTTTCTCTGGGTGAAAGAGATTAGCCAGAGCGGCTGGAGAGCAGAAGATTGCCCCAGGGGCTCTGCTTTCTTATGCAGAGTCTCGGAGGGCTGCCTGCATAACCCAGCCTCACTCCAGACTCGGCTCGATCCTGTTAATTAAGCAGGACAAGAGGAAAACGCCCACCTCTGCTCAATTGATTCCGTTTTGAATAACTTAAAGCAGACGGGACAAATACAAGTGGTCGATTACTGGGGAAGCAAGAAGAGAGCTGACTTCTACTCCTTTTTAAAAGGGAAAACTTTTCTCACTTGAACTTAGTGAAGGAAGAAATGGCGTCTGAGAGGAAGTGGATTGAGGCTGCTTGTGAGAGAAAGTGAAGTTCGTCTTTGTGGATTTTAGCTGAATAGAAGCTTTCCAGAGGAGGCAAGGTGAAAGTTTTATTTTACAACTTTAATTGAGACTTTTGAGACTTTGAGATTTTATAATTCTAATTAGAGACTTTACTTAAATTAAAATGGCTTCTAAGCCACCAAAAGTTCCCATGACGAAGGGGTCTGAAACTAATTTAGAAGATATATTAAAGGAACAGAATAGAGTTTCTGAAGAGCGATTTAAAGAAATTATGAATAATATTCATGGTGTGAAGGATCAACTTAGGGAAGAAATTAAAGAGACTAATAAAAAATTAGAGAAGATTTATTGATGGTTTTCAAGGTTTGGCAAAAATTTGGAAGTAATGGAGGATAAAGTGGAAGTAATTAGTCAAGCAAATCAGTATTTGGATAATAAAGTTGGAGAGCTTCAAAATAAAGTGGATAAAATGAGGATCATGTGGTGGTATTGCAATATAGAGCGTTGGAGAAGGCTTTGAGAATTAGGGGTCTTCAAGACCGAAAGGAAGAAGATCTTTAAAAGTTATATCAGAAGCCTTAGCTGAAATGTTAGGCATGGACCCTCGAAGTTGATTTTCAAATTGATAAGGCATATAGGGTTAATTCTTGGGTAGCGAGGCAGAAAAAGCTCCCAAGAGATATTGTAATTTATTTTTAACTTCTACAATAAGAAATCAGATTTTGCAAGCTACATACCAAAAGAAATTGCAAATAGCAGAACAGGAGGTGTTGGTTTTGAAAGAGATCCCTGCTAAAATGTTAAAGGATAGAAGGATTTTAGGTTTTTACACAAGAGCTTAAGAAGCATCAGATTCAATATAGATGGGAGGTTCCAATTGGTTTAACAGTATTTTTTCAAGGCAGGAGATATCGAATTGATACTGAATTGAAAGCAAAAGATTTTCTTTTTAATGTATTGAAAGTGGATGTAGAAACAGTGGATAAAAGTCTTCAAGAGAAACAGAGTGGGGAAGCTGAAACTGCACCTGTGATATCAGTACCTCAAGAACAATCTCAAGAACAAAGAGTGACAAGGGGAGCTATTAGGCGTAAGGAGATGGAGGAATGACTTCAAAGACAGGAACGGGATTCTACTACTGAAGCTGTGGGAGGAGCCAAGCCGAAGAGTGAGGGTCTTCAGCTAATTGCTCAGAAGCTTCAAGAGGCCAGAGATGGCACATAAATTTTTGACATGGAATGTTAATGGTTTAAATTCAGCACAGAAAAGAAGAAAAATATTCCATTATTTGAAACAATTTAAAAATGATGTGATATGTTTGCAAGAGATATTATCAGATCAGAAATATTTGATTAATTCGAAATTAGGTAAACATTTTGTTTCTTCTGCTCCGAATAAGAAAAATGGTATAGTTATATATTTGAAGAAAAATATATCAAATATATCAAATATATCAAGTAAATTAATTGAAACGGACATTCAAGGAAGATATATTGCTATTGAATTGATTTTAGAAGGAAAAAAGACACTTGTGATTGGCATATATGCACCTAATCAACAACAAGAAAAATTTTATAAACTGTTACATGAAAAATTGACTTTTTGGGACTATAAAACATTTATTATATTAGGGGATTGGAATGGTGTAATGGACACTAGAAGAGATAAAAGAACTCTTTCTAAGAAAATTCCTATGCATGCAAAATTGCCTAAATCTTTTTTTGATTTGATGGAAGATTTTGAGTTGAAAGATATATGGAGAAGGCAGAATTTTGATGATAGAGATTATACTTATTTTTCGGACAGGCATCAATCTTTTTCACGTATTGATTTTATATTAATTACCAATGACTTGCTTTCTAGGGTTAGGAAAACAAAGATATTTCCAAGGTGTTTAACTGATCATAGTCCGGTATGGATGGAGTTGCAATATGAAGGTGGAAGAAGATCATGGAGAATAAATGAAAATTTGTTTAGATATGAGGATAATGTAAATCAATGTAAAAAACAAATGAAAGAATTTTTTGATTATAATTTGGGAAAGGGAACTTCGATAGAAATGGTGTGGGACGCGAGCAAGGCCTTTATGAGAGGAAATTTGATATATATTAATAGTAGACAGAGGAGAAAACTACAAAAACAGCGTAGGGATTTAGAAGAGGAAATTCAGAGGAAACAACAATTACCGATTGGAATATTTTTGAAGATACCTCTGCAGACCTGGATGAACTCACAGATACTGTAACATCATATGTCAGCTTCTGTGAAGACCTATGTGTACCGACAAGGAACTTGCAAATATACAGTAACAACAAACCTTGGTTCACACCTAAACTTAAGCAGCTACGTCCTTTCAAAGAGGAAGCCTACAGAAAAGGTGATAAAATGCTGTACAATCAGGCCAGAAATGTACTAACAAGGGAGATCAAAGCAGCAAAAAGAAGCTACTCTGAAAAGCTAAAGAATCAATTTTCAGCAAATGAAGCAGCAAACATGTGGAAAACTCTTAAAAATATCACCGGCTATGGCAAACCTCCTTCCCAGGCTGAAGGTAATCAACATCTGGCAGATGACCTGAATGAGTTCTACTGCAGGTTTGAAAGGAAACTACAGCCACCTATCTCCATCACTCCCATCTCAGACACACCAACAACAGCCAAGCCTCCTACAACTGACCCCATCCCATTGGGTTCACAACCCTTAGTGATCTCAGAAAAGGAAGTGCAGGACCTATTTCACAGACAAAAGCCAGGAAAAGCTCCAGGCCCAGACAAGATACTCCTTCTTGCTTAAAAGTCTGTGCTGACCAATTGGCCCCCATCTTCACCCATATCTTCAATAAATCACTAGAGATGGGCTATGTTCCTTCTTGCTTCAAATGCTCTACCATCATCCCACTGCCGAAGAAGCCCACCATCAAGGAACTGAATGACTACAGACCAGTTGCTTTAATATCTATAGTCATGAAAACCTTTGAAAGGCTAGTGCTTTCCTACTTGAAAACCATCACGGATCCGCTGTTAGACCCCTTGCAATTTGCATACCGAGCAAATAGATCAACAGATGATGCTGATAATATGGTTCTGCACTACATCCTACAACATCTTGAATCTCCAAAGACCTATGCAACGGTCCTCTTTGTAGACTTTAGTTCAGCATTCAATACCATCATTCCAGACACTCTTCTAACTAAACTAAACCAGCTACAGGTACCTGAACAGACTTGTAAGTGGATCACAAGCTTCCTAACAAACAGGAAGCAGCAGGTGAAGCTAAGCAGGATCACATCAGATACCTGTACAATTAGCACAGGAGCCCCCCCAAGGCTGTGTGCTCTCCCCACTTCTCTTCTCTCTGTATACCAATAACTGCATCTCCAACGATCCATCTGTTAAACTACTGAAGTTCGCAGATGACACAACAGTGATTGGTCTCATTCAAGACAATGACGAATCCGCAAATAGACGAGAGGTCGAATGACTAGCCTTGTGGTGCGACCAAAACAATCTGGAACTGAACACACTCAAAACCGTAGAAATGGTGATAGACCTTAGGAGAAATCCTTCCATACTTCCACCTCTCACAATACTAGACAACACAGTATCAACAGTAGAAACCTTCAAATTTCTAGGTTCTATCATATCGCAAGATCTAAAATGGACAGCTAACATCAAAAACATCATCAAAAAAGGACAACAAAGAATGTTCTTTCTGCGCCAACTCAGAAAGCTCAAACTGCCCAAGGAGCTGCTGATCCAGTTCTACAGAGGAATTATTGAGTCTGTCATTTGCACCTCTATAACTGTGTGGTTTGGTTCTGCAACCCAACAAGAAAGACACAGACTTCAGAGGATAATTAGAACTGCAGAAAAAATAATTGCTACCAACCTGCCTTCCATTGAGGACCTGCATGAATCAAGAAGAGGGCCGTGAAAATATTTACAGATCCCTCACATCCTGGACATAAACGGTTTCAACTCCTACCCTCAAAACGACGCTATAGAGCACTACACACCAGAACAACTAGACATAAGAACAGTTTTTTCCCGAAGGCCATCACACTGCTAAACAAATAATTCCCTCAACTCTGTCAAACCATTTACTAAATCTGCACTACTATTAATCTTCTCATCGTTCCCATCACCAATCTCTTTCCACTTATGACTGTGACTGTAACTTTGTTGCTGGTAATCCTTATGATTTATATTGATATTGATTGTTCCTGATTGCTTATTTGTACCCTATGTTTATCATTAAGTGTTGTATCATTTAAGTGTTAAATTTGTACCTATGACCATCATTTGTGTTGTAAATGTTGTACCTTGATGAAGGTATCTTTTCTTTTATGTACACTGAGAGCATATGCACCAAGACAAATTCCTTGTGTGTCCAATCACACATGGCCAGTAAAAATTCTATTCTATTCTATCTTTTGATAAAAATTGTTAATCAGAAAAGGTGCTACCAAACTCCTCATTTTTGACACTATAGATTAACATGGTATCCTCTGATAAATCTGCTTAATTTGATACTAAAATAGTAAAAATAGCATTGGTCATCAGCTTCATTACTATAGTGGAATAGATTAGCACTGGACCAATACATTTTAAGTTGGTATACTTTTCTGTTAGTTCAAGCAGTAGTGAATAGGAGTTTAATTCAACCATAAGGAAAAACCTAATGTCTCTGCACCAAATAGTTAAACGATAAAGCTTGAATTTGGGACAAACTATATAAAATTATATACCATCATCATTCTCATACTGTTAAGTCTGCTATTCTCGATAATCTTAACAAAGCTAATAAGATTTGTACTGTCCATGGTATGAGTCAAATATACAGAAACTTAAATGAGGGCATCTGGGTGCTAGGTGCTGAATTATGCACAGGCCCTGCCCCATTCCTGCCGCCTTCTGTAAAGTAAGACATCCCCTGAAAATAATACTAACATGTTTTTTTAAATACTTAAAATGGTCATTAGGGCTGTTAAATTATTTGAATCCCACCACTGGATCTCCCTTTCTTCCATAATCCAGTTACCACCACACTGTGCAAACATTATACTGCTATTAGGGAAATAATAATAATTAGGGGGGGAATACTTGATTGAAAAAATATTGATATGTCATACTTTTGCAATTACTGCTTGCAAGAAGCTTCCTCAAATATAAAGCTATTCTGTTATGAAATTTTTCTTCCTAGTTCTAGTCTGATGAAAAGGAGGAGTAAGGGTGACATGATAGCAGTGTTCCACGATCTCAGGGGCTGCCACAAAGAAGAGGGAATCAAGCTATTTTCCAAGGCACCCAAGGGCAGGATAAGACACAATGGATGGAAACTAATCAAGGAGAGAAGCAAATTAGAACTAAGGAGAAATTTCCTGACAGAACAATTAATCCATGGAACACCTTGCCTCCAGAAGTTGTAAATGCTACAACACTGGAAGTTTTTAAGAAGAGATTGGATAACCATTTGTCCAAAGTGGTGTATGGTATCCTGCCTAAGCAGGGGGTTGGACTAGAAGACCTCCAAGGTCCCTTCCAACTCTGATTCTATGCTATGCTATGCTATGCTATGCTATGCTATGCTATGCTATGATATGATATGATATGATATGATATGATATGTTATTCTGTTTTATTCTATTCCAATGAATCCCTCATGGTACATTGTATATATGTATTTTCCTAGCATTCTCCCAAGTGGATGGGACCCTAGCAGTGGGAGCCCTGCCACAATTTAACAGAACCCATAAAATTAAAGATACAGTCCCACAATGAAACTATAAGCTTCATCATGAGCCCTGACATGACTGACATCATAATACTTGGGCTTGCCAGGCTAGAAAAATGGAATCCATCAGTACACTGGAAAAAGAATCTTTTAAAAGTTTGTTAAACCTGAACAACAGGCCCTATCCAACAAGATGAATTTCAATGCAGAGAAAAGCAAAGTTTTACATTTAGGCAGGAAAAATCAAATGTATAAGTATAGATTAGGAGAGATCTGGCTCAAAAATAGTAATTGTGAGAGGGACCTTAGAGTCCTAGTGGATGATCACTTGCATATGAGCCAACAGTGTGCAGGAGCAGCCAAAACAAACTAATACAATCGTGGGTTGTATCAACAGCAGCATAGAATCAAGATCATGTGAAGTATTAATACCACTTTATAAAACCCTAGTAAGACCACACCTGGAATACTGCAACCAATTTTGGTTACAAAAAACCAAAAAAAGATGTTGAGACTTTGGAAAAAGTTCAGAGGAGAGCAACTAAGATGATCAAAGGCCTGGAGACTAAAACATATGAAGAACAGTTGCAAAGTTTGGGCTTCGTTAGTCTAAAAAAAAGAAGAATTAGGGGTGACATGATAGCAGTAATTGTGGGCTGCCACAAAGAAGAGGGGGTCAAATTATTCTCCAAAGCACCAGAGGGTAGGACAAGAAACAATGGTTGGAAACTAATCAAAGAGAAAGCAACCTAGAATTAAGGAGAAACTTCCTAATGTGAGGACAATTAACTATTGGAACAGCTTGCCTCCAGAAATCATGGGCACTCCATCACTGGTGGTTTTTAAGAAGAGTCTAAACCAATAGTAGTCAACCTGGTCCCTACTGCCCACTAGTGGGCGTTCCAGCTTTCATGGTGGCCAGTAGGGTTTTTGTCAAATTGTCAAATTATAAATTTCATAAAGTTACTTCCCTACTTTATAAATCATCATTACTGTGGAACCGGTGGGCGGTTAGAAAATTTTACTACTAACAGAGATACAAAAGTGGGCGGTAGGTATAAAAAGGTTGACTACCCCTGGTCTAGACACTCACTTATCTTAAATGGTATAGGGGGCTGGGCTAGAAGACCTCCAAGGTCCCTTCCAGCTCATTCTATTCAAAAGTGAGCCCAAGGCACTCCGAGGAAAAGCCCATAGAGAAAGTAAAGCTGAACTGCCACGCACCGGCTTTTAAGAAAGTGAATGGGGAAGATGTGGCAGGAGGGGTCAATTTCTGTCATCCTGAGAGAATATAGGGGATTGGAAGAGGTCTTCAGCAGGCAAGAGTCTGATGTACTTTATTGTGGAACTACCAAAAAGTTTCGGGAACACCGTGATTTTGGTCATTACCAACCTCTTCTGTAAGCAGCTGCATATCATGACTTGCCCTGAAATATTATCGGCATGAACTCTAGCAAAGCTCTTTCTGCAACATGTGTATAGGTTCCATGGAGCCCTGGAGAGAATTATCTCTAATCGAGGGGTGCAGTCTAAAGTTTGGCAGGAATTTTTGAAGTTATTAGGAATGTCCCAAAGTTCCTTGTGAACATGTGAATGGGGTACTGGAACAATACCTCTGCTACAAACAAGACAATTGAGCAGATTTTCTGTTTTCAGAAGTGGCATACAATAACTCCATTCATAGTAGCACTGGGTTTGCGACATTCCACATGGCCACCTGCCAGAACTTTGCCAACAATTTCCCCCAAATTCCTCATGAACTGATTGGATCAAAGCCAAAAATATGTGGCCAGTTATCCGCAAGGCTTTGGAGGATGCTTGCTTACAAGAAGTATGTGGACAAAAAGAGAGTGCTGCAAAAGGAATTCCAAGTTGGAGACAAAGTGTACCTCTTCACCAAATTTCTGCAGTCCAGACAGCCATCTAAGAAATTGGGACTGAAATTCATCACGCCTTTCCCCATCAACAGAGAAATTAACCCAGTGACGTTAGAGCTAAAATTGCCAAAAACCCTTTGTTGCATCCATTCTGTTTTCCACTGCTGTGTATTGAAACACCCATCCATCTCATCTGTGCATCTTACAATGAAACCAGTACCTCCACTCACTCTGATTAAAAGAGAACAGCACTTTGAAGTCAAAGAGATTCTTGATTCTCACACCTATAGGGGCAAACTACAATACCCAATTCTTTGGAAGGATTTTCCCCTTTCTGATACTGAGTGGGTTGATGCACATGTGCACTTGCCTCACCTCATCTACCAGTTTCATTCCCTGTACCTGATAAACCTAAATAAAATTTACTTTTTAACCCTGTTTTCTTTCCTCTGCTTTCTCCCTAGGTTTAACCCATTTTACTGGAAGGGGCAGAATGTCAGGACTGTCATCCTGTTATGTGCAGACTGGCACCAACTATGCTTTGCCAGCAATGGGGGGAGGAGCTGAAGGGAGGTAAAGGGGAGGTTGGGATTAGGGAAATCAAAACTATTCTTCATGCTGGCCTGTGGGAGCGGCTGGCTGTTTCAAGGTTATGGAATGGAATGTAAGACTGTCCAGCCCACCAAGCCAGGGATTTTTACCAAAACAATTTGTTTGAATGTAATTGGCACTTTGAGATAACCAGAGGTTTCCAAAGAGGTTTGGAATGTCAGACTAGACAATAACAACAGACCATCCCTTGGGAACCAAGGTCATCTCAACAAGTGCTGGCCAGAGACTTGAAGGAGTTACCCAGGAGACACCAAAACACCTAACTGGACAATGTGACCTGTGACAAGGAGGGAGGAGAATATCTATTCTTTAATTATATGAAAATCACGGGAAATAGATGGTTGGTTTTGCTTTCACGCACCAAAATTATATACTCAATAAAGCAGTATATAAAAAGATCTGATCGTCTCGGAGTGCTGATTTTGTTGGGTTTGTCAGTTGAAACCTTGACATTAAATCAGCTCTCACTTCTCAGATTTTAATTAGAAAACAATCCTTCCAGGGTCCTGAGCCCTGGTCATCTATTCAGTCACCTTTGGGAGGATGGAAAAGACTCAGGGAAGTTCATTGAGATGGAATGCAAGGGACAGCCTGTGGTGAAGCCAGGTGATGGTGGCCCAACCAAAGGCTCAAGCAGAGAAGACTGAGCAGGAAGAAACCATAGTTTCTACCAGGACATCTACCAGGTGGAAAAGGACAACTGGCAAAGGAGAGCACCAAAGGCAGCCAAAGTCAAGTTTCCCTTGATCTTCCCTCAGACTTCATTCGCCCAGGTGCTGAAGTGGAGGGCAAAGAGGGCAGTGGAGTGGGACGATCATGCAGAGTGGAAATACCTGACTGCCTGCCGCAGCTGATTGGTGGAGCAACTAAGGGAGAGGTTTCTTCTCCTGGATGTGCATGGAGTGGAACTGGTGCGGAGGATGGAACCATTGGCCAAGGTTGAGGCCCAGCTGGCCCTGTCACCCCCATCCCATTGGAACCCGAGCTTGGCTGCTGCAGCAGGGGCAGCCAGCCCCCGACCCCGAGAGCTGTTACCTCAACTAGCCCTGTCCCAAGGCAGGGCCCCCTGAGGCACCACCGGGCTGCAAGCCCACCGGCAGGCATCGCTGACTGGCTGTCACCCCAGCTGGGATGGCCCGGTGCCCAGCTGTGGTCCTACCCTCCTGGGCCTGGCTAGTTTTCTGGACACTGGGGGCCTCGACCTCTACCTGCGGACCCTCTGCCAATAAAGACTACATTTGACAGGAGCCTGTCAGCTTTGGAAGCCATACTAGGCTGGAGGAGTCTTTTCTGCAGGAGGGGATTTTCTGGAACGCTGAAAGGAGCCTGAAGAAACTGTTGTTCTTTCTGGACCAGATATGGGCCCAACCTGGGCTGGTACACCACAGCCTATCCCGATGAGGTGGCAATGGTGGATGCCGTAACTGCTAAAAAATTTTTCATGTTTTATTTGTTTTATTTATATAACACTCAATTTTCATCAAACAGTGTGTATTCTGGGTACAATTATATTTTGATAGTCATATTTATACATCTTCATTATATTTAGTCATCACCATCATATTAATAATATAATAACATTATGATATAATAACCTTAATGATTAACATTTAACATCATCTTCTTTAATGATTCTCCTCTATACCATTTCCTCCCTTTATATGTCTTCCTTTCTAACTTCTGTTTTTATTATTTAGCCATTGATAAAATGTGTCCCGTATCAAAAAAAATCAGTTTCTTCTTTATCCTTAATAGCAAGTGTTAATCTATACTTTTCTGCACAATCTAATATTTTTTAAATTGCATTCTCCTCAGATAAGGTCTCATCACTTTTCCATTGTTGTGCAAATACAATTCTGGCTGCTGTTAATATATGCAAAATCAAATATGCAGTCTTTTTATCATATTTTTCTGGTAGAACGCCCAGCAAAAATATCTCTAGTTTCAGATCTATATATAGTTTTATCATTTTTTCCAGCCATGTGTGTATATTGTCCAATATTTTCTCACTCTTGGGCATGTCCACCACATGGGATAATATGAAGCAGATGTTTGATGACACTTCCACCTGTTCACTTTCACGTAAACCATTAAAATTTACAGAAAACACCTTAAGTGCCTCTCCCATTTTTTATTTGTTCTGCCTTTTTTGTACTTTTTGTCTCTCTTCCTCCTTCCTCCTTCTCCTTCTCCTTTTTCTTGTCTCTTTTGTGTTTCTCTTTCTTGTTCTATTTCCACAAGTATCTTTTCCTCTTGACTTCTGCTCTCAAGTTCCTCCATACTTTCCTGTTCTTCTTCCTGTGCAAAGTGTTGTTCAAAGAAATCCTGCGCTTTTTCAATTGTGTCTACCTTGTATTTTTTTGCCTGCCATGTTATGAGTATGTCGTCTGGTACTAACCATTTAAACCTGACCTTATATAACATAACATAACATAACATAACATAACATAACATAACATAACATAACATAACATAACATAACATAACATAACATAACATAACATAACATAACATAACATAACATAACATAACATAACATAACAACAGAGTTGGAAGGGACCTTGGAGGCCTTCTAGTCCAACCCCCTGCCCAGGCAGGAAACCCCACACCACCTCAGTCAGATGGTTATCCAACATTTTCTTAAAAATTTCCAGTGTTGGAGCATTCACAACTGCTGCAGGCAAGTCGTTCCACTTATTAATTGTTCTGTCAGGAAATTTCTCCTTAGTTCTAAGTTGCTTCTTTCTTTGATCAGTTTCCACCCATTGCTTCTTGTTCTACCCTCAGGTGCTTTGGAGAACAGCCCGACTCCCTCTTCTTTGTGGCAACTGCTGAGATATTGGAACACTGCTATCATGTCTCCCCTAGTCCTTCTTTTTATTAAACTAGACATACTCAGTTCCTGCAACCGTTCTTCATATGTTTTAGCCTCCAGTCCCCTAATCATCTTTGTTGCTCTTCTCTGCACTCTTTCTAGAGTCTCACCATCTTTTTTACATCGTGGCGACCAAAACTGGATGCAATATTCCAAGTGTGGCCTTACCAAGGCATTATAAAGTGGTACTAACACTTCACGTGATCTTGATTCTATCCCTCTGTTTATGCAGCCCAGAACTGTGTTGGCCTTTTTAGCAGCTGCTGCACACTGCTGGCTCATATCTAAATGGTTATCCACTAGGACTCCAAGATCCCTCTCACAGGTACTACTATTGAGCAAGGTACCACATATACGGTACCGGTGCATTTTGTTTTTTTGGCCTAAATGTAGAACCTTACTTTTTTCACTGTTGAATTTCATTTTGTTAGATAGCGCCCAATGTTCAAGTCTGTCAAGATCTTTCTGTAACTTGAGCCTATCTTCTGGAGTGTTGGCTATTCCTGCCAGCTTGGTGTCATCTGCAAATTTGATGAGTTCCCCATCTATCCCCTTGTCCAAGTCATTGATGAAGATGTTGAAGAGTACTGGGCCTAAAACAGAGCCTTGGGGTACACCACTGCATACTTCCCTCCATGTGGATGTAGTTCTTTTGAGGACTACACGTTGAGTGCGGTTGGTCAGCCAGTTACGAATCCATCTGGTGGTGGTGCTGTCTAACCCACATTTTTCTACTTTATCTAGTAGTAGGTTATGGTCTATTTTATCAAATGCTTTACTGAAGTCCAAGTAAATTATATCGACAGCATTCCTCTGGTCTACTAATTTTGTCATTTTGTCAAAGAATGCGATAAGATTAGTCTGGCATGATCTGTTTTTGACAAACCCATGTTGGCTTTTGGTTATTACTTTGTTTGTTTCTAGATGTTCGGTGATTCGTTGCTTGATTATCTCGTTAATTGTGTTGTGAGAAAGTGGTATTGTTTTCTCTGGTCTCTTATTCTGCATGGTATTTGTTTTAATACTATAATTTCTTTACCTTTGTATATTATAAGTTCCTCTCTTGTTTGTTTGTATATTTCATCTCTCATTGCTCTTTTAATAAACCTTATATGTACCTCTCTCGCCTTTCTATGTCTTCTTGCATAGTTTGTGTATACGCGGTTAACTTCTTCCAATTCTCTTATTTCTAGCTTATCTTTTCCTAAAACTTCTGCTAATATCTCTGCCATTTTCTCTCCCAAGTCTTCATCTTTTTCTTCTGGTATATTTTGAAATCTTAAAAATAGCGAAGCTTTTTCCATTTCCAGATGAGCAATTAACTCACTTAACTCTTTATTTAATTGTAGGGCCTTTTGCTCCATCTTTTCTATTTTATTATCGACATGATCTATTTTAGATTCCACTTTTTGAATTCTTTGTTCATTTTCCAGCATTATTTGTTGGATATCACCAATTTTATCTTTCATGTTTTATTATCTCAGCTCATTTTTCTTTAAGTCTCTCATTCACGAATCATTACAATTTGTGGATTTCAGTTTGGGCTCCAGACTGCTGTGCGCTGTTCTCAGTCTATTTTATCTCTCCAATCTCCAGCTTACTCCATTTTAGCCACTATCCCGGACACGCTGTGTCACTCTCTGGCTTTTCTCTTCCGCGCCTTCTCTTTGCCCAGCTTGTCACCTCCTTCTGGGGTTTTTCACTGTCAAACGCTGCTGCTGCTTTTCACTCTTTGCTTCCCACTTTTGCAGCTGTCATCACTCCAGGCCAGCCATAAAGACCGACTTCCTCTCCACCAGTTTAAGAGTGGTGCTCCTGAGTGCTCGTGTGGTTGCTTTCCACCCCCAGCACCTACGGAGCTTCCTCTTTAGTTTATCAATCTCTCCGAGATCGGTAATGCCCTAAAATGGGCTCTTAGCAAAGATTTTTCAGGGTTTGGGGACAGAGATTCATTCCCTCACCCTGCTCCACGATGACATCACTGCCGGAACCCATCACAAGCTTTTAAAATCATTTTTTTACAACCTCTTACAACAGCCCCATCCATGCCCACCCAATTGCCCCGTCCCCACTTACCTAACTGTTGCTTGTTTTGGACTCGCTAAGCCTTGCTTTGCTTCAGCTACTGCAATCAGTTGCATCAACTAACAATTGAATCTGCCTCCCTGCCTGCAATCCATCTCCTCGGTAAGCAATTCAATCTGCCTGCCTCCAATTGGATAAGTAAATGGGGGGAGCTTTAAAAAATAGTTAATTGGGGTTTTTTAAAGGAGTTTTTATTTTTTTAGGCAGCAATTTAAACTTAAGGAAGTTTTAAATTTAGCTGCTTTTATCTAAAACTGGGGTCTCCAACCTTAGTAACTTTAAGGTTTGTGGACTTCAACTCCCAGAGTTCCTCAGCCAGCAAAGCTCTGGGAGTTGAAGTCCACAAACTTTAAAGTTACTAAGGTTGGAGACCCCCGATCTAAAAAATATAAATAAAATAATAATAATAATAATAATAATAATAATAATAATAATAATAATAATAATAATAATAATAATAATAATAATTTAATTTTTATACCGCCCTTCTCCCGAAGGACTCAGGGCGGTGAACAGGCAGATAAAATAATACAATACATTTCAATAAAAACGCTATTTAAAAAACTTATTCCAAAAGCCTAAATTTAAAATACGATACAAAATATAAAATAACCCCAATAAAATCCATGTTTAAAAACCCTATTAAGCCAGTCCTGCTCGGAAGAATAGATATGTTTTAAGCTCGTGGCGAAAGGTCCGGAGGTCAGGAAGTTGTCGAAGTCCTGGGGGAAGCTCATTCCAGAGGGTAGGTGCCCCCACAGAGAAGGCTCTCCCCCTGGGGGTCGCCAGCCTACACTGTTTGGCTGACGGCACCCTGAGGAGGCCCTCTCTATGGGAGCGTACTGGCCGGTGGGAGGCATGTGGTAACAGAAGGCGGTCCCGAAGATATCCCGGTCCTATGCCATGGAGCGCTTTAAAGGTGGTAACCAACACCTTGAAGTGCACTCGGAAAACCACAGGTAGCTAGTGCAGCCTGCGCAGGATCGGTGTTATATGGGAGCCACGAGTGGCTCCCTCTATCACCCACGCGGCTGCATTCTGAACTAACTGAAGTCTCCGGGTGCACCTCACGGGGAGCCCCATGTTATAAAATAATAAAATAAAATATTTGTGCAAATATTTGACTGTTTAAAGCTACAATGGTACTGAAAAAACATATGACTTATGACCATTTTTCCCACTTATGATCATAGCACATTCTCCATGGTCACATGATCAAACTAGGCAACTGACTCATATTTTTGATGGTTGCAGTGTCTTGAGATCATGTGACCATCTTTTGCAACCTTCTGACAAGCAAAGGCATTTGGGAAGCCAGATTCACTTAACATCCATGTTACTAATTTAACAACTGCAGTGATTCACTTAACAACTGTGGCAAGAAAGGGCATAAAATGGGACAAAACTCACTTAACAAATGTCTCGCTTAGCAACAGAAATTTTGGGCTCAATTGTGGTTGTAAATTGAGGTCTACCTGTAGTTGTTACAGTTGATAAGGTACAGTACTTGTAATCTATTTTAGATATAACCTGCATCTCATAACTATCCCTTCTTTTCTAGGTTGCCTGATCCCAGTTTAAATTAGTCTAGCCCAGGGGTGTCAAACTTGCATCATCACGGCGGTATTGGGACTTTTCCCCTTTGCTAAACTGGGTGTGGTCATAGCCAGTGCATGACGCATCCAGCCTGCGGGCCGCAAGTTTGACAGCCCTGGTTTAGCCACTCCAATGCATCTGATGAAGAGAGATACATTTCACAAAAGCTTATGCCTTTTAACAAACCTCAAATTTGATAATTCCTCCAGGTTTCAGTGTTTGGACAAACCATTGGATTTTATCAATCCCTCTCTCAGAATAACAAATGTACATTTTGTAGAAACACTGAATTTGGTAGAACCCTGTTTCAGTATCGTAGTTCTGCAACATTTAATTACAAGACAAACAACATGAAATCGTTAAAGCATACAGGATGGGATGTAGTTCCAGGCATCTTTAGCAGGACTTTAGCAGGACTTCTAGAGAATATGTCATTAATTGTTTTTGTTAATATTACACTGGATTCCTGGATGCAGTGACTGTAGTAGAGCAGTCTGTATTTCTGAAGGGCCACAGTAAACAATACGCACTATCCACAGATGAAATTGTTTGCATCCATGCCAAAATTACCATTATAATTGTCAAACATACTGCACTGTTCTACCTCTACAATCTGAGTAGGTGGCAAAATCTCTACAAAAAGGAGGCATCTAAAACAGTTTGCTACTGAGACTTCTGGTGGCACCGCGTCGTTGATGGCGGTCTTTTTTAGACTGCCAGCCCTGTGATCTCGTAGATCTTGTAGAGCCGCTCAGACAGCGCAAATCAGCTGTCTGGCGGCTCGGAAACCTTTCCCTTGGGTGAAGAGGGAAAGGTGAGCAATCGAGCTGAGGTAGAGCCCCCCGGAAAGCCCCAGAATAATACTGGAGGCTTGAGGTAAGGGCTCCCTCCCAAGCTTGACAAGCTCCGGATCCGGGACGCCTCTGAAGGAAAGCAGAGCGAAACTGCGCGACCACGTCTGCAATCAATATTGAATATTGAATCTGGAATGGATTTTTAAGCAGACAGGGCAAAATTAGGAGTACCGGCAGTTGCAAGTATCAAATTTTAACTCCTCAGTCATAGTATATATTTTTTTGAAATGACTTAAGAAGACAGGAAATGGTGTCTCTGTTGTAACAAGGCATGAAAACGAAAGTTAAAGCAAGTGCTCAGCGCTGAAAGCTGTCAGCGCTGAAGTTACCCAAAGAGATTAAGCCAAGGAATGATTTTAATTACATTGCTTAAGAGAAGATCTGAAGATTTCCTCTTTTTTTTCTTTTTCTTTTTGTAGAGTTTAAAGTTTAACAGAAAATGGCTTTTAAGCAAACAAGGTTAAATGTTTCTAAGGACGTTGAAGCTTTTCCAGTTCAAATACACAAGCTAAAAGAAGATATGAAAGAACATCTAAAGGGTTTAATAGATCAAAAATTTAGTGAATTAGAAAAAGAAATATTGGAACTTAAAAACATGGTGGAAGTCCAGAATAAGGATATGAATGAAAGTGTGATGATAGTATCTCAATGTTTTTCAAAATGTATGATTCAGTTGGATGAAAGAATGGAAGAAACTGATCAAGTTAATTTAAATTTGGAAAAGAAAATAGAGGAAACTGAAAAAGCAATATTGGAATTTAAAAGTAGGGTGGAAGCTTGGAATAAGGATATGAGTGAAAGTGTGCTGGCAGCTTTTCAATGTTTTTCAAAATATGAGATTCAGTTGGATGAAAGAATGGAAGAAATTAATCAAGCTAATTTGAATTTGGAGATGAAAATACAGGAGGTTCAGAGTACCCAAGTTAATTTGAATTTGGAAAATAAAATAGAGGAAGCTCAGAGTAAAATAGATAGGGCGGATGAAGAAATTGTTATATTGCAATATAGATTGATGGAATATGCCTTGAGAGTTAGAGGATTGAAGGAAAATAAGCAGGAGAATTTAAAAGAGATTTTTATACAGGCTTTTACACGTATAATTGGAGAGTACCCAGTAGATTTTGAAGCTCATATTGAAAAAGTTTACCGAGTTAATTCTTGGATTGCTAGACAAAGGCAGCTACTAAGAGATGTTGTGATTTATTTCACAACCAAGAAGATTAGGAATTTAATTTTACAAGCATTTTATAAAAATAAAATTCAAATATTAGGACAAGATGTATTAGTGATGAAAGAAATTCCTCCTAAAATGTCAAGAAATAGAAAGGAGTTTGCCTTTTTGGTGGATGAACTTAGGAAACATCAGATACAGCATAGATGGGATGTGCCAGATGGACTAATAGTGAATTATAAAGGAAGAAAGTTTTGTCTTAGTACAGTTTTCAAAGCAAGAGATTTTTATACTAAAGTATTAAAGGCTGGAAATCCTTTATTGCTAGAAGCTAAGATGAGAACAGGAGTGGAGATGGCAAAAAGATGGGAGAAAGAAGTAAAACAAACACAAGATAAAGTTGGGCTTGTAATTTCTGAAGAAGAAATAGTGGGAAAAGTAGGGAGGTATAAAGAGGAAACAAGAAACAGTTTTAAGCAAAAAGAGTTTTTTTCTTATGGAAAAGGATAAATTATAATTCATGTTGAGTATAATATAAGAAGAAAGGTTAATTTATATAATGGTTTTTGAAAGAATAGTTATTTGGAATTTGTAAAAAAAATGTTGGTATTTGTTTGAATTTATAATTTAAATCTTGGAGATATGATTGTAGTGAAGTTATTTGCTTATATAATAATAATAATAATAATAATAATAATAATAATTTAATTTGTATACTGCCCTTCTCCCGAAGGACTCAGGGTGGTGCACAGCCAGAATAAAAACACAAAGAAAAACAATACATATAATATTAAGAACACCCCTTAAAAAACTTATTCAATTGGCTGAAAATTTAAAATATAATAACACCCTATAAAAAATTTACAAAAATTTAAAACCCATAAAAACAAATTAAAAATTTTAAAATCAAGCCAGTCCAGCTAAACGGAATAAATAGGTTTTAAGTTCGCGGCGAAAGGTCCGAAGGTCAGCTAGTTGACGAAGTCCAGGGGGAAGTTCGTTCCACAGGGTAGGAGCCCCCACAGAGAAGGCCCTCCCCTGGGGGCCGCCAGTCGACATTGTCTGGCTGACGGCACCCTAAGGAGTCCCTCTCTGTGAGAACGCACCGGTCGCTGGGAGATAGAAGATGGCAGTAGATGGTCCCGTAAATATCCTGGTCCTAAGCCATGGAGCGCTTTAAAGGTGGTCACCAATACCTTGAAGCGCCCCCGGAAGACAACAGGCAGCCAGTGCAGTCTGCGCAGGATGGGTGTTACATGGGAGCTCCGAACCGCTCCCTCTATCACCCGCGCAGCTGCATTCTGGACTAACTGGAGTCTCCGGATGCTCTTCAAGGGGAGCCCCATGTAGAGAGCATTGCAATAGTCCAAGCAAGAAGTTACGAGAGCATGAGTGACCGTGCATAGGGCATCCCGGTCCAGGAAGGGGCGCAACTGGCGAATCAGGTGAACCTGATAAAAAGCTCTCCTGGAGACGGTCGTCAAATGATCTTTGAAAGACAACCGTCCATCCAGGAGAACGCCCAAGTTGCGCACCCTTTCCATAGGGGCCAATGACTCGCCCCCAACAGTCAGCCGCAGCTGCAACTGACTGTACCGGGGTGCCGGCATCCACAGCCACTCCGTCTTGGAGGGATTAAGCTTGAGCCTGTTCCTCCCCATCCAGACCCGTACGGCTTCCAGACACCGGGACAGTACTTCGACAGCTTCATTGGGGTGGCCTGGGGTGGAAAAGTACAGCTGTGTATCATCAGCGTACAGTTGGTATCTCACCCCAAAACCACTGATGATCTCCCAGCGGCTTCATATAGATGTTGAACAGGAGAGGCGAGAGAATCGATCCCTGCGGCACCCCACACATGAGGCGCCTCGGGGTCGATCTCTGCCCCCCTGTCAACACCGTCTGCGTCCGATCAGAGAGGTAGGAGGAGAACCACCGATAAACGGTGCCTCCCACTCCCAACCCCTCCAACCGGTGCAGCAGGATACCATGGTCGATGGTATCGAAAGCCGCTGAGAGATCTAATAGGACCAGAGCAGAGGAGTAACCCTTATCCCTGGCCCTCCAGAGATCATCCACCAACGCGACCAAAGCTGTCTCCGTACTGTATCCGGGCCGGAAGCCGGACTGGAACGGGTCTAGATAGACAGTTTCATCCAGGTACTGGGGTAATTGACGTGCCACCACACTCTCTACAACCTTCGCCGTAAAACGAAGGTTGGAGACTGGACGGTAATTTCCTAAAACAGCTGGGTCCAGGGAAGGCTTCTTGAGGAGAGGTCTCACCACTCCCTCTTTCAAGGTAGTGGGAAAGACCCCCTCCCGCAAAGAAGCATTTGTAATCCCCCGGAGCCAGCCTCGTGTCACCTCCTGCGTGGCCAGCACCAACCAGGAGGGGCACGGGTCCAGTAAACATGTGATGGCATTCAACCTTCCCAGCAACCTGTCCATGTCCTCGGGAGTCACAGGATCAAAACCATCCCAAACGGTCTCAACAAGACGAGTCTCGCAACTCTCGCCTGGATCTACCTAATTTATATGGTTGAATTGTTAACAACTGAATTATTTGATTTGGGAGTGCCTTGATAAAAACAGAACAAGAAATGGATTCAGTTAGGGAATGTATGAAAAATGGTTATAAAATATTTGGTAATTTATAGTGATGGAAATATGGGGAACAATTAGGATTAAATGTAAATGGTACTGTTTGAATTTATAATCTGAAGGTTTGGTAATATATAGTGATGGAAATATGGGGAAGAATCTGGATTAAAGTTAAATAGTATGGTTTGAATTTATAATTTAAATGCTTGAGCGATTGTAGTATTGTAAATTTTTTGGATAAAAATAGATTTGGGGTTAAATAAGGTAATGATAATAATAGAATAAGAAATGGAGTATTAAGGATTGAAAAATGATATTTGTTATTATGTACGGTAGATTTATAAACTTGCTGGATTATATAAGATATTATGAAGAATAATAATGAGTAAATTGACTCTAAATCTAATATTGGCAGTTGGACTTTCGTTACTGAAACATTGGAAGATGGAATATTGTTTATTGTTGAAGATTGGACTAATTTTAATGGAGTTAAGAGAGAAAGAAGAAACTTTAGTGTATTCAAAAGAATGTCTATGAAAGAATATTCTCAGCGTATTTGAGGACTACCCACAAGAAAGATATATATTGGAATGGAAAAACTGGATTGATTATATTCAAATCAAATATTAGACTGAAGTATCAAATAGTTTATGAGTGACTGTAAGAATTGTATTGTATTAATGTATTTGTTTATATGGGGAAGTGGAGTTAAGGTTTCAAAGGGGAGAGGAGAGATTATGGATTATGGTTTATTGGTGTAATTTAGTTTATGATTGTTAGATGCAATGCCCTGTATTTTGCTCTGGGAAGTCTCGGAGGGGTGAGGGTGGGGTGAAAGGTGGAGGGGAGGGGGAAAGGGAGAAGGAGGAGAGTGGGGGAGATGGGGGGGGGAATTAATTGGTAAAAAATTTTTGTAAAACTTTTTCAATAAAAAAAATAAAACAGTTGGCTACTGTTCAGGAATAATTTCAGACAATTTCAGTATATCTAATAATGACTATATGAACTACAAAGAGTATACCAGCTCTTAGGGCATTCGAATACCTCACCATTATTATTTTTTTATTGAAAAAGTTTTTACAAAAAAAAAAGCTTTCCCCCCCTTTCACCCCCTCCCCACCTTTCCCCTCCTTCAAAACCCCCTCCCCGACTTCCCGGAACAAACACAAGGTATAGTTAAAAATAAAACAAACATGCTAAAAATTTTCCCTCCTAACTCAGTTATACTCCTGCATTTCTCGTCAAATCCTAACCTCCCCCAATGCAATCAGAAACAATACATCCTACATTCAAAGGCAGTCTGATATCTCTTCATCTGATATCTGTTTTGAATATAGTCAATCCATTTTTTCCATTCATTTAAGTATCTTTCTTGTGTATTGTCTTTCAAAAAGGCTGAGATTTTTGCCATCTCAGCCAAATTGGCAACTTTCAATATCCATTCTTCTATTGTAGGTAATTCTTTTTTCTTCCAATACTGTCCTATCAGTAATCTTGCCGCTGTTATTAGATTTAAAATCAATTTAGTCTCAATTACTGGACAATCCGTGATAATTCCCAGTAAAAAAAATTGTGGTTGAAACTTAATCTTCTTCTTCAAAACATTCTGCATAATCCACCAAATTCTTATCCAAAAAGTCTTAATATTCTTGCAAGTGCACCAAATATGAAAATATGTAGCATCATCACAATTATATCTCCAACATTTTGCTTGCATATCTGGATACATACAGGATAATTTCTTAGGATCTAAATGCCATCTATAAAACATTTTATAAAAAATTTCCCTTAAATTCTATGCCTGTGTAAATTTAACATTTCTAACACAATTTTTTCCCCAAGTTTCCAATAATATTGGCTCCTGAAAATTTTGTGCCCACTTTATCATACAGTCCTTTACCAAATCCCTTTCAGAATCTATTTCAAGTAACACATTATACAATCTCTTTATATGCTCCTGAGACTGATTTCTAATTTGCTTTACCAAATTTTCCTCATTTGCACTATATAAATTTTCTGATCTTCCTTCCGTCTAACTCATAGTTGCCCATATTGAAACCAAGTATAATTTTTCCCTTCTTCTTTTAATACGTGAAAGGATTTTAATTGCAAATTACCTCTTTCAGTATACAGAAGATCTTTATATGTAATCATTTCCTGATTCTGTTCTATATTTATATTCTTTATTGTATGCCTGGGACTCGCCCACATAGGAATCTTATAATTTAGTTTATAAGAGTATTTTTTCCAAACACACAAGAGAGCAGTTCTTAACACACGATTTTTAAAAGCCTTATCCACTTTTTTGTCATAAATTAAATATGTATGCCATCCATATAGCAAGTCATAACCTTCTATATTCAGGATTCTTTCCTCCGTTAGATTAAACCAATCACTTTTTTTGTTTGTTTTTTTGTTTACATTTATACCCCGCCCTTCTCCGAAGACTCAGGGCGGCTTACAGTGTATAAGGCAATAGTCTCATTCTATTTGTATATTTTTACAAAGTCAACTTATTGCCCCCCCAACAATCTGGGTCCTCATTTTACCTACCTTATAAAGGATGGAAGGCTGAGTCAACCTTGGGCCGGGCTCGAACCTGCAGTAATTGCAGGCTTTGTGTTCTTAATAACAGGCCTTACCAGCCTTACCAGCCTGAGCTAAACCGGCCTCTTCCCTTATTGCAGAGAGAGCAGCTGCTTCATAGTATAATTTAAAATTGGGCATTTTGAAACCTCCCCTTTCCCGGGAGTCTTGAATTATTTTCATTTTAACCCTCGCTTTTTTATCTTCCCATATAAATTTATTAATTCCAGTCTGCCATTCCTCCAAATTTTTATCTTTCTTAATTATTGGTATCATCTGAAAGAGGAATAAAAATCTAGCTAAAACATTCATTTTGATAGCAGCTATTCTCCCCAGCAACGATAATTGCAATTTTTTCCAAACAATCAACTCCTTCTGGACTTTTTGCCATAACTTCTCATAATTATTCTTGTACAATTTCACATTTGATGATGTAATATAAAACCCTAAATATTTAACCTTTTTTACAATTTCAAATATTTAACCTTTTTTACAATTTCCTCTAATTTTTCTTTCTGTTGTCTGGTCATATTTTTTATTATCACTTTTGTTTTATGCTGATTTACCTTAAACCCTGAAACCTTTCCATATCGATCAATTATTTCCAACAGAGATACACTTGAATTTATAGGATTTGTTAAAGTAATCACCAAGTCATCTGCAAAAGCTCTGAGTTTATATTCATATTGTCTAACTTTAATTCCCTCTGTCTCCTTTGATTCTCGTATTTTATCCAGTAATGGCTCCAGAGTTAAAATAAACAATAATGGTGATAAAGGACACACCTGCCTTGTTCCTTTCGCAATCTTAAAAGCTTCTGTTAAATTACCATTAATTATTATCTGGGCTGTTTGCTCTCCATAAATCGCTCTAATTATTCTTACAAAACCATCTCCAAATTGTATTTTATCTATTAACTTAAATAAAAAATCCCAATGCAATTGATCAAAAGCTTTCTCTGCATCCAAAAAGATAAATGCTGCTGGAATAAAATTTTTCTTTTCTAAATATTCCAATGAGTTTACAATCTGCCTAACATTATTCCTCATCTTCTCCCTTTTATAAATCCAGATTGATCAGTATGAATTCTTCATTGTAAAACTAACATTAATCTATTTGCTATTATTTTAACAAAAATCTTATAATCATTATTTAAAAGTGAAATTGGCCTATAATTCCCAGGTTTAGAACAATCCTGTTCCTCTTTTGGTATCAATGATATAAAAGAAGTTCTCCATGAAGGGGGAATTCCCCCTCCTAATTGTATCTGATTAAATAATTCCTTAAGTGGACCTAACATTTCATCCTGTAAATTACTATAATAACTTGCTGTAAGCCCATCCGTACCAGGAGTTTTCCCCATTTTTAATTGTTTAATTACCAAAATAATTTCTTCAGAAGTTATAGGCCGATTCAATTCTTCCATTTGTTCTAAAGTTAAGCTTTGAACCTTACAATTTTTCAAATAATTATCAATATCCTTATTCAATATATTATCTTTAGCGTATAAATTTGTGTAGTAGCCTAAGAAAGCTTTTTTAATTTTATCCTGTTGATATCTCTCTTTACCTTTATATTCTATTTTTTCTATAGTGCGTTCTTTTTGTTTTTTCCTTAAAATGTATGCTAACCACCTACCAGGTCTATTTGCATTACAAAAGGTATTATGTTTGGCATATTGTATATTTTTTGCCACCTGGTCAGCCATTATCATATTAAACTGACTCTGTAATAACTTTATTGCATCTTTAACTTTTTGATCATGCGGATTATGTATTAATAATTGTTGTTTCTTATAAATTTCCTCTTCTAGATACCTACGCTGTCTTTGTTGCTTATTTCTCTGTCTATTGTTAATATATAAGACAAATATATAAGACAAATTCCTTGTGTGTCCAATCACACTTGGCCAATAAAATTCTATTCTATTCTATTCTATATTAATATACCTCTCATAAAAGCCTTACTGGTGTCCCAAACCATTTCTATCGATGTTCCCTTATTCAAATTATAATCAAAAAATTCTTTCATCTGCTTTTTACATTGATTTACATTATCCTGATATCTAAACAAATTTTCATTTAATCTCCATGTTCTTCTGCCTTCTTTTTCATACTGCAATTCCATCCAAACTGGGCTATGATCAGATAAACATCTTGAAAATATCTTAATTTTCTTTACCCTAGAAAGCAAATCATTAGAGGTTAATATAAAATCAATATGTGAAAAAGATTGATGCCTATCAGAGAAAAAAGTATAGTCTCTTTCCTCCAAGTTCTGCAATCTCCATACATCTCTCAACTGAAAATCTTCTATCATCTCAAAAAAGGATTTAGGGAGCTTTGCATGTGCAGCTATCTTTTTAGAAGAAATTCTCTTATCCTTTCATGTATCAATTACTCCATTCCAATCTCCTAATATAATATACGATCTATAATCCTATAGAATCAACTTATCATACAACATTCTGTAGTATTTTTCTTGTTGCTGATTAGGTGCATATATACGAAGCAGAAGAATCTTTTTTGTTTCTAATGTAAGTTCAATAGCAATATATCTTCCATGAATATCTGCCTCTATTAACTTAGCTGGTATATCCTTTCTTAAATATACCACTATGCCATTTTTCTTATCCAAAGCTGAAGCAACAAAATGTTTACCTAATTTTGAGTTTATTAGGTATTTTTGATCTGATAATTTAATATGTGTCTCTTGTAAACAAATCACATCATTTTTAAATTGTTTCAGATAATGAAATATTTTTCTTCTTTTCTGAGCTGAATTCAAACCATTGACATTCCAGGTCAGAATTTTATTTGCCATTATTGGCCTCCTGAAGCTTTTGAGCAATCAGCTGAAGATCCTCCTCCCGTATCTTCGGCCTTGCTCCTCCCACCACTTCTGTAGTAGAATCCTGACCTTTGCTTTAAATTTGTTGCTCCTTTTCTTTATGCTTAAGGGCTCCCCTCATCACTCTTTTTTCTTGTAGTTGTTCATTAGATGATAACATCACTGGGGTCACCTCAACTTCCACACTCATTTGACTCTCTTGAATTCTTTTTTCTATTACTTCTATTTCAACTTTCAACACAGTAAAAAGAAAATCTTTGGCCTTAAGCACAGTATCAATACAATATCTTCTTCCTTGATAATACACTGTCAAACCAACTGGAACTTCCCATCTAAATTGAATCTGGTGCTTTTTAAGTTCTTGTGTAAAAAATATAAAGTCTTTCCTGTCCCTTCGCATCTTGGGAGGAATCTCTTTCAAAACCTTCAGCTCCTGATCTCCTATTTTCAGCTTTTTCTGATATGCAATTTGCAAGATCTGATTTCTCATTGTTCTTTTCATAAAGTAAACCACAATGTCTCTAGGGAGTTTCTTCTGCCTAGCAATCCAGGAATTAACTCTGTATATTTTATCAATTTGATAAGCAACCTCTTGTGGATCAAGTTCAATAAATTCAGCCAAGACTTCTGATAAATTTTTTAAAAATCTTCACCTTTTTCCTCCTGTAATCCCCTAATTCTCAGTGCACCTTCCATCATCCTATACTGCATCACCACCACATGATCTTCATTTTTGTCCAATTTTATTTGCATTCCTCCCATTTTGTTTTCTAATTGCTGGTTTGACTGGGCAATTTCTTGCACCTCCTCCTCCAATTCCTCCAGTCTTTTTGCCAAGCCTTGAAAAGCCATCAAAATATCTTCTCTTATTTTTTTTATTATTCTCATTTATTTCTTCTCTTATCTTCTCATTATTTTCCATCAGCTCCTTTAACCTCTCTTCAAACATTTTCCCTTGCTCTTTAAGCATATCTTCCAAAGCTACTTCAGATCCCCTTCTGCCAGCAGTCTTAGGTGGTTTAGTAGCCATTTCAGTTTTTAAAGTCACAAAATTTAACTTTAAAACTTTTCTTTTCCCCTTTAAGTATAGGAGAGCTCAATTTATTGCAATCCACAAATAACATTTCTTAGTTACACAGCCAGCTTCCACTTTCACTTCAGTTCACTTTCACTTCCTCTCAGACGCCATTTTAAACAGTCAGTTAAAGCAAAAAAAATTTTTCACTTTTTAAAGGGTAGAGGTCAGGAAGTCATAAATACTTGCGATCCAATAATTGTTCACTCACGTTTATTCCATCTGCATGTAGAAATCCACAGAAAAAATCAGTTGGGCAGAGATGGACACTTTCTTCTTTTCCTGCTTCTGCAGGAGCACGCTGAAGCTCAGAGCTCAGCAGGATTTCAGTGGGACTCAACCCTCCGGGGCTCTGCTTCACAAAGCCAAGTCCCTGGGGAGATCTACCACTCTCCTACCGCTCTATCCTCTCCATTTCTCCCAGGGAGAGAAGTTGAAGCCGGAAAAAGCTGATTTTCGCTGTTTCGCCGGCTTTTATGAGGTTTCAGCGCGAAGCGCCTTGATTAGGAGCCCAGTGAGCAAAGTGGTGCCACCGGAAGTCCCGAACACATCACCATTATTGTCTGGAACTGTTGTCCTTAGACCATTACTACCAAAAATGTAATAAACTCCTGCTCCACATGCTGCATTTCAAATTCCTGGTTCTAGCAATCACCCAGTATTTCAAAACCCAGCTTGTGTTTTTAGATCTCAACCTTATCGGGAGAAAAACTGATTTGGCAGGCTTTTTTGAAGATATCAATTTCTGTGCCTATGCGAAGTGTGCAGCCATTGTGCCCAACGACTTGCAGATGATAAAGGTGCTGAAATATTGGAAGGCACCTTCTGATTTAATGTTAAAAAAATTCCCCAACAGTAAGAAGTGTTCAAAAGTAAACCAAATTATGCTCAAAATGGTATGTTTCCCTTTACAGGGTGGATTCAAGTGGATTGTTTTATTTTTGGTTCTGTGAGAGAACAAGAAGCAGGATTTGTTAGCCAGGGATGCTAGCTAATTCAGCCAAGATATAGAATAAATAAATATAATTTTATAAAAACTTTGAAAAGTCAATAAAAGGTTGAAGTTTAAACTAAAAAGAAATAAATTTCATTCAGACTTGCTAGAAATGGTCATTTGTTGGGGCTTCTATACTACCAGAAACCTGTTCTGAGCAAGTTGGGTTTTAAAATTTAAAATGTTAAGACCTTTGAAATCCCTTCCAACATTTACATTTTGTAATTCTATAAAGCTATTTTCATAACATTCTTAAAAATTGATCTTTCTTCTTTTTCTTAACCTAATGTGATTAGATAACAAGTTAAGATAACCTTTATTGTCACTTTTTTCTGTGAATATACTGGCACACATTAAAAAATAAATTCTGGAGACTTCCGCTTGGCTCTGTGGGTGATGCCGATGGTCTTTTAGACTGCCAGCCTCTGGATCTCATGGAACCGCTAAGATAGCACAAATCAGCTGTCAAGCGGTTCGGAAACACCCCCTCGGGAGAAGAGGAGAAGGTGAGCAGAAGGGCTGAGGTAGAGCTTCCCCAAAACTCCAGGGGCAATACCAGGAGTTTGAAGGGTTAAGCTCCCTACAAAGCCTGAAGTACTCTGGATCCAAGGCTTTTCTGCCTACAGTGGAATTAATCACTGCGTCCAGCTCTGGGACCGATATTGGATTACAAAGGGATTTTATACCGGACAGAACAGAAGCAGGAGGACTGTAATTGCAAGTAACGATTCTTAGCTCTCTGTTATTTTGTTTCAACTTGAAGATAAGTAGGAAATGGCGCCATGAGCTTAACAAGTTAACAAGCGGAAAGCGAAAGTGAGAAAGCTGTTGTTATTTTGTGTCGTGCTGCCAGAGACTGTTGGAGGTTTTTAAATATAGGTATAAAAGGACAAAGGCAAGAGGTTTTAAAACTGTGTTTGTAGAGGACTAAAAAAAAAAGAATTATTATTAACTTTAATTTTAGGAAAATTAGAATTTAAAAGAAGATGGCAGCCAAACAAATAAAAGCAACTGCTACCAGAAGTGCTGGAGTATCCCCAGCTCATAGAGCAGATACGAAAGCATTAAATTTAGAAGCACTACAGAAAAATTTGAAAGATTTTGTGAAAGAATCCCTGAATAATGCTATAAACTTGCAAACTTCTCTTATTGAAGAGAAATTTAAACAAATGGCAGATGAGATGTAAGAAATGAAAAATCAGATGTCAGAAATTCAAGAAGGAAAAAAAGAAATTAAGGAGGGATTTGTTGTAGCAGTTCAAAGTTTGGCCTTAAATTATTAAATGGAGGAAGAAGAATTATCAACTGGAGGAAGAAGTAGAAGAAATTAAGCAATTTAATTTAAAGTTGGAAAATAAAATGGAGGATGTTCAGGTTAAAGTGGAGAAAGCAGATGATGAGATTGTTTTGGTACAATATAGGACTATGGAATTTACTTTAAGAATCAGAGGGTTGAAGGAAAATAAACAAGAGAATCTTAGAGAAATATTTTCTGAAGCCTTTGCAGAGTTAGTAGGGGAACAATCAGCAGATATGGCATTTCAAATTGACAAAATTTATCGTGTGAATTCTTGGATTGCTAGACAGAAGCAGCTGCCAAGAGATGTGGTCATTTATTTTACAACTAGACGAGTGAGAAATGAAATTCTACAAGCTTCTCATAAGGGGGAAAAATTCAAGTAGCTGGTCAAGAAATTTTAATATTGAAGGAAATTCCTCCTAAAATGCTGAGAAGTAGAAAGGAATATGCATTTCTGGTGAACGAGCTTAAAAAATGACAGATAGAGTATAGATGGGATATCCCAGCTGGGATTATAGTGTTTCAAGCAGGAAAAGCACATCACTTTAATACAATTTGGAAAGCAACAGATTATTATGTTAATTTATTAAAAGCTGGAAGTCCACCGTCACCAGAAGGCAGGAGAAGAGATGTGGATGAAACAAAGAAGGGAAAAGAGATGAAGCAGGTACAAGACCAAGCTGGAGCTATAGTTATGAAGAAAGATTTACTGCAAGTCTTGGACATATCTAAAGTGGGATTAGAAGGTGCAAAAGAACAAAGATTGACAAGAGCAGCTATTAAACGTAAGGAACAAGAAGCAAAGGCCCAACAAATTCAAGTGGCATCTACCAAAACAGAAGCAGTGGGAGGAGCAAGGCTAAAAGATAATAATAACAATAACAACAATAACAATAACAATAATAATAATAATAATAATAATAATAATAATAATAATAATAATAATAATAATAATAAAATTTCTATACCGCCCTTCTCCCGAAGGACTCAGGGCGGTTTACAACCAATTAAAACAACGGTAAATAAATACAATATACAATTAAAAATAATTTTAAAAAACCTATTCAATTTGGCCCAATTAATTAAAATATACAATAAAACCCTAAAAAAACCCATTAAAATTAGTAATAATTATCTATTTTATGCCAGTCCTGCGGGAGAGAATAAATACGTCTTCAGCTTGCGGCGAAAGGTCCGGAGGTCAGGAGCTGTCGAAGTCCTGGGGGAAGCTCATTCCAGAGGGTAGGGGCTCCCACAGAGAAGGCTCTCCCCCTGGGGGCCGCCAGCCGACATTGTTTGGCCGATGGCACCCTGAGGAGGCCCTCCCTATGAGAGCGCACAGGTCGATGGGAGGCAAACGGTAGCAGCAGGCGGTCCCATAAATAGCCTGGTCCTAAGCCATAGAGCACTTTAAAGGTGGTGACCAACACCTTGAAGTGGACCCGGAAGACCACAGGCAGCCAGTGCAGCCTGCGCAGGAGAGGTGTTATATCTATCTATCACCCGTGCAGCCGCATTCTGGACCAACTGGAGCGTCCGGGTGCTCCTCAAGGGGAGCCCCATGTAGAGAGCATTATAGTAGTCCAGGCGAGAAGTGACAAGGGCATGGGTGACTGTGCATAAGGAATCCCGGTCTAGAAAGGGGCGCAACTGGTGGATCAGGCATACCTGATAGAAAGCTCTCCTGGAGACGGTCGTCAGATGTTCTTCAAATGACAACTGTCCATCCAGGAGGACGCCTAAGTTGCGCACCCTCTCCATTGAGGCCAGTGACTCGCCCCCAACATTCAGCAGAGGCTGCAGCTGACTGTACCGGGATGCTGGCATCCACAGCCACTCCGTCTTGGAGGGGTTGAGTTTAAGCCTGTTTCTCCCCATCCAGACCTGCACGGCCTCCAGACACTGGGACAGCACTTCGACAGCTTCGTTGGGGTGGTTAGGGGTGGAGATGTACAGCTGAGTATCATCAGCGTACAGCTGATACCTCACCCCCAAACCACTGATGATCTCACCCAGTGGCTTCATATAGATGTTGAACAGGAGAGGCGAGAGAACCGACCCCTGCGGCACCCCACACATGAGGCACCTTGCGGTCAATCTCTGCCCCCCTGCCAACACCATCTGCAACCGGCTGGAGAGATAAGAGGAGAACCACCGAAGAACGGTGCCCCCCACTCCTAAACTCCCCAACTGTCACAGAAAGATACCATGGTTGATGGTATCAAAAGCCGCTGAGAGATCTAAAAGGACCAGAGCAGAGGAATAACCCATGTCCTGAGCCCTCCAGAGATCATCAACCAACACGACCAAAGCCGTCTCTGTGCTGTAGCCAGGTCGAAAGCCGGACTGGAACGGGTCTAGATAGACAGTTTCATCCAGGTGCTGGGGTAACTGTCGTGCCACCACACTCTCAACAACCTTCACCACAAAGCAAAGATTGGAGACAGGACGGTAGTTTCCCAAAACAGCTGGGTCCAGGGAAGGCTTCTTGAGGAGGGGCCTCACCACTGCCTCTTTCAGGGCGGGAGGGACAACACCCTCCATCAAAGAAGCGTTAACGATTCCCTGGAGCCAGCCTCGTGTAACCTCCTGTGTGGCCAGCACCAATCAGGAGGGACACGGGTCCAATAAACATGTGGTGGCATTCAGCCTTCCCAGAGGAAGCGCCGGGTCAGAGGCCGCAAAGGCACGACACGGTCCAAAGCTCCAGCCGCGGCCCGCTCCCAGGCCGCGACTAGTTCCTCAGCCGAGCTGTGGGCTAGATCCTCAGGGAATGGCCCAAGCTCCGTTAGGAACCTCTCTGGGTCCATCAGGTGCCTGGGACAGAATCAACGCATTGGCCCTGTCTCCCTGCGGTGTTGAGCGGTGGTCCGAAAGTCCAGACGAAGAAGCGAATGATCTGACCATGACAAAGGTTCAATAACTAAGTCTCCTAATTCCAGATCATTCAACCACTGTCCAGAGACAAAAATCAGATCCAGTGTGCTTCCCCCTGATCTGCGGCTGTTGCTTCAAGAGCTTCAGACTACCAAGAATGGCAATTAGAGTTTTATCCTGGAATGTTAATGGTTTGAATTCACCACAGAAGAGAAGGAAGATATCTCATTATTTGAAACAATTTAAAAATGATATAGTTTGTTTACAGGAAACACATATTAGAACTTTAGACCAAAAATATTTGATAAATGCAAGGCTGGGTATACATTTTGTTGCTTCAGCTCCAGAGAAAAAGAATGGAATAGTTATATATGTAAAGAAGGGTTTAGCAGCAAAGTTAATTGAGACTGACAATCAAGGAAGATATATTGCAATTAAACTTTTATTGGAAGGGAAAAAATACTTTTAATTGGTGTTTATGCACCTATTCAACAACAAGAATTTTTTTTACATTTTTACATAATAGAATAGTACATTGGGATTACAAATCGTATATATTAATGAGCAATTGGAATGGAGTAATGGACACTCGAAAAGATAAAAAAGGCCTACAAAATATTTCAAGTCGTGCAAAATTGCCAAAGGCTTTTTTTGATATGATGGAAGATTTAGAGCTAAGAGATATTTGGCAAGATTTTACCTTTTTTTCTGATAGACACCAATCTTTTTCTAGGATTGATTTTATTTTAATTACTAATGATTTGCTTTCTAGGGTAAAGAAGACCAAGATATGGCCAAGAATTTTGTCTGATCACAGTCTGGTTTGGATAGAACTTGATCAGGAAAAAGGAGCTAGAAGAATGTGGAGGTTGAATGAGAATTTGTTTAAATATGAACAAAATGTAAAAGAATGTGAAAAACAAATGAAAGAATTTTTTGTTATGAATATGCAGAAGGGCACACCTATAGGGTGTGGGATGCAAGTAAGGCTTATAAGGGCACACCTATAGGTTTGGGATGCAAGTAAGGCTTATAAGAGGGGAGTCCTTATACATATGAATAATAAATACAGAAATAGATTGCAGAAAAAGAGAATGGAGTTAGAGAAGGAAATTAAAAAGAAAGAGCAGCTACTTATAAATAATCCAGGAGATAAAAAAAGAATTAATAAATATATTACAAGGACAATTTAATATAATGATGGCAGAACAGGCAATATGTATATGTATATGTAATATGTAAAGCAAAATACTTTTAATAATGCTAATAAGTCTGGAAGGTGGTTAGCTTATTTAATAAGGAAGAAACAGAAAACATGTACAATTGGTAAGATAGAATATAGAGGTAAAGAAGTATATCAACAAAATCTGATTAAAAAAGCTTTCTTAGAATTTTATACGAAGTTATAAGTTACAGATTCGATTAAAGATATAGATATAGAAAGATATTTACAGGAGCAAGGTATTTATGAACTCACAGCAGAGCAAAGGGAAGAACTGAATCAACTTATTACTGCAGGGGAAATAATCTTAGCAATTAAACAGCTCAAAATGGGTAAAGACCAGGAACAGACGGCTTAACGGCCGTTTATTATAAAAAATTACAAAATGAAATGGTAGAACCGCTTAAAGAATTATTTAATGGAATTCAATTCGGAGGAGAGGTGCCTCCTTCATGGAGGACAGCCTTTATTTCGTTAATACCGAAGGAAGACCAAGACTGTAATAAACCAGAGAATTATAGGCCAATATCGCTTTTAAATACGGATTATAAGATTTTTGCCAAGATATTAGCAAATAGATTAATGCCAGTTATGAGTCAAATAATTCATAGTGATCAATCAGGATTTATCAGGGGGAGACAAATGAGATATAATATGAGACAAATTGTAAACTTATTGGAATATTTGGAAAGAAACAACCAAGTCTCAGCAGTGCTCTTTTTTCTGGATGCTGAGAAGGCCTTTGACAGATTGAATTGGCAATTTTTATTTAAATTGATAGAAAAAATGCAATTTGGAGACTATTTTATACAAGCAATTAAAGCAATATATCAGAGGCAAACAGCACAAATAATAGTTAATGGCAGTTTAACAGAACCTTTTAGAACTGAGAAAGGGATGAGACAAGGATGTCCCTTGTCTCCATTGCTATTTATTTTAACTTTAGAAATTTTATTGAATAAAATATGTGGGTCGAATCAAATAAAGGGAATTAAAATTAAACATCAAGATTACAGGTTAAGAGCGTTTGCAGATGACTTGGTTGTTACTTTATCTCAACGTATATATTCAGCTTTATATTTAAAGGAGATAATTGATCAGTATGGTAAGGTATCTGGATTTAAAGTGAACCAACAAAAGACAAAGATGATAATTAAAAATATGAATACACAACAAAAAGAAGAATTAGAAAGAGTAACTGGATATGAAATAGTAAAGAAGGTTAAATATTTAGGAGTATATATTACAGCTTCTAACGTGAAATTATATAAAAATAATTATGAGGTATTGTGGCAGAAAGTACGGAAGGAATTGGAGAATTGGAAGAAGTTACAATTATCATTGTTGGGAAGAATAGCAGCAATAAAAATGAATGTTTTGCCTAGGTTTTTATTTTTGTTTCAAATGATACCAATACTTAAAAAGGATGCAAATTTACAGGAATGGCAAAAAGGGATTAGTAATTTTGTTTGGATGGGTAAAAAACCGAGAATAAAGTTAAAAATAATGCAAGATATACGTGAAAGAGGGGGTTTAAAAATGCCTAATTTGAAACTGTATTATGAAGCAGTTGTTGTCTCATTAATTAGTGATTGGTTTAACTTAACAGAGGAAAGAATTCTGAATATAGAACAAATTAGAGATCAAGGTCAGTTGCATATTAAGAGGTTCTATAATGTATTGATAGAAATAAATTCAGAAACGGAATTAGTTAAGGATTGTATGATAAAATGGGCACAAAACATTCAGCAACCTATAACGTTGGAAACGTGGGGAAAAATTTGGGTTAGAAATGTTAAATTTATACAAGCACAAAATTTAAGAGAAAACTTTTATAAAATGTTTTATAGATGGCATTTAGATCCTAAAAAACTGGCATGTATGTATCCGAATATACAGGCTAAATGTTGGAGATGAGATTGTGAGGATGCTATTTATTATCATGTATGGTGGACTTGTAAGAAAATCAAAGCATTTTGGATAAAAATCTGGTGGATTATGCAGAATATTTTGAAAAAGAAGATAAAATTTATTCCACAGTTGTTTTTATTGGGCATGACTACGGAATGTACGGTAATAGAGACTAAATTGATTTTAAATTTAATAACAGCTGCAAGACTCTTGGTTGAGCAATATTGGAAGAAAAAAGATTTACCTACAATTGAAGAATGGACACTTAAAGTATCGAACTTAGCAGAAATGGCTAAAATTTCTGCGTATTTGAAATACTATTCTCAAGAAAGATACATATTGGAATGGAGAAGTTGGATTGACTATATTCAAAATAAGTATCAGACTAAAAAGTATCAAATAGCTTATGAGTGAATCTAGGAATTGTTTTATATTAATTTATTAGTTTAAATGGGAAAGGGGAATTAAGGGTGCAAAGGGAGAGGAGAGACTATGGGTTATGATTGTTAGACTTTATACCCTGTATTTTGTTCTGGGAAGTCTCGGGGAGGGTGGAGGAAGGGAAGGAGGGGAGGGGGAGTAATTGTTAAAAAAAAATTTTTTGTTTTTGTAAAATTTTCAATAAAAAACTAAAATAAAATAAAATTCTGATGCCTGCTCTCAAAAGAATATATATATGTATGTGTGTGTCTATGTGTGTCTTTGTGTATGTGTATGTATAATGTATGAGGTATATGTATTGCATGAATGTGTGTCTATACACACACACACATACACACACACACACACAAGCTGAATACCCGTGCTCCACTACAAAACTATGTGATTGGGTTTGATAAATCGACACTTACAGCTTAAGCAAAATTAATGAGTAGTTACGATCAGCCTCTCCTCTCCCCTTCTCTCCCTCAGCCTTGCCCCACAGAAACATCTCCTGTCCTGTCCCCTTCTCTCCCTCAGGCTCGCCTCACAGAAGCTTCCCCTATCCTATCCCCTTCTCTCCCTCAGGCTTGCCGCACAGACATCTCCTCTATCCTATCCTAACCCCTTCTCTCCCTCAGGCTTGTCCCATAGAAGCCCCTATCCCAGTGGTGAAATCCAATTTTTTTTACTACCGGTTCTGTGGCTGCGGTGAGGCTTAGTGGCTATGGCAGGGGAAAGATACTGCCAAATCTCCATTCCTACCCCACTCCAGAGGAAGATATTGCAAAATCCCCATTTCCTCCCCACTCCTGAGGGAAGGATATTGCAAAATCTCCATTCCCACCGCACTCTGGGGCCAGCCAGAGATGGTATTTGCCGGTTCTCTGAATTACTCAAAATTTCTGCTACTGGTTCTCCAGAACCTGTCAGAACCTGCTGGATTTCACCCCTGCCCTACCCCCTTTTCTCCCTCAGCCTTACCCCACAGAAGCCTCCTCTATCCTATCCCCTTCTCTCCTCAGGCTCGCCTCACAGAAGCTTCCCCTATCCTATCCCCTTCTCTCCCTCAGGCTTGCCGCACAGACATCTCCTCTATCCTATCCTAACCCCTTCTCTCCCTCAGGCTTGTCCCATAGAAGCCCCTATCCCAGTGGTGAAATCCAATTTTTTTTACTACCGGTTCTGTGGCTGCGGTGAGGCTTAGTGGCTATGGCAGGGGAAAGATACTGCCAAATCTCCATTCCTACCCCACTCCAGAGGAAGATATTGCAAAATCCCCATTTCCTCCCCACTCCTGAGGGAAGGATATTGCAAAATCTCCATTCCCACCGCACTCTGGGGCCAGCCAGAGATGGTATTTGCCGGTTCTCTGAATTACTCAAAATTTCTGCTACTGGTTCTCCAGAACCTGTCAGAACCTGCTGGATTTCACCCCTGCCCTACCCCCTTTTCTCCCTCAGCCTTACCCCACAGAAGCCTCCTCTATCCTATCCCCTTCTCTCCTCAGGCTCGCCTCACAGAAGCTTCCCCTATCCTATCCCCTTCTCTCCCTCAGGCTTGCCGCACAGACATCTCCTCTATCCTATCCTAACCCCTTCTCTCCCTCAGGCTTGTCCCATAGAAGCCCCTATCCCAGTGGTGAAATCCAATTTTTTTTACTACCGGTTCTGTGGCTGCGGTGAGGCTTAGTGGCTATGGCAGGGGAAAGATACTGCCAAATCTCCATTCCTACCCCACTCCAGAGGAAGATATTGCAAAATCCCCATTTCCTCCCCACTCCTGAGGGAAGGATATTGCAAAATCTCCATTCCCACCGCACTCTGGGGCCAGCCAGAGATGGTATTTGCCGGTTCTCTGAATTACTCAAAATTTCTGCTACTGGTTCTCCAGAACCTGTCAGAACCTGCTGGATTTCACCCCTGCCCTACCCCCTTTTCTCCCTCAGCCTTACCCCACAGAAGCCTCCTCTATCCTATCCCCTTCTCTCCCTCAGCCTTGTCCCATAGAAGTCTCTTCTATCCTATCCCATTCTCTCCAGGGTTATGGAAGGGTGAGTAGAACGTCTAACTAATTAGCATCAGAGCATGTTAATAATATAAGAAATACTAATGATCTGATGGTAATTTTGAAAAATCCTTTCTTAGCAAGCACCTAGAAGCCAAGAGGAACACACATGCTAAACTTCAAGTTTGTAGGCTTTACGGTTCTGGAAATTTTTGTGATCGCAGCATGGGTATACACACACACACACACACACACAAACAGAGGTGGGCTTCAGCCAGTTTGGACCTGTTCGGGCGAACCAGTTGTTATGACTCACTCTATCGCGCCTCACCCACCTTTGCTGATGGCTAAAGTCACGCCCATGTCTAGCTACTCTCTTTGTTACTACCGGTTCTGTGGGCATGGCTTGGTGCAGGGGATAATGTGACTGGGTGGGTGTGGCCAACATTTTTTTTTAACTTTTAAAAGCGTTTTTTCTAAAAAATGCTTTTAAAAGCTTGTGATGATCAGGCAATTCATCTGGGATCACCAGAGGAAAAAAAGCTTTTAAAGGGTTCTGACGATCCCAGCTGAGATGCCTGATCACCAGAACCTTTTAAAAGCCTTTTTTTACAGCCTCTTCAGCCGTAAAGGTTGTAAAAAACATGCTTTTAAAAGCCTGTGATGATCAGGCAACTCAGCTGGGATTGCCAGAGGAAAAAAAGCTTTTAAAGGGTTCTGACAATCCCAGCTGAGCTGCACAATCAGAGGCTTTTTTTTAACTTTTAAAAGCATTTTTTTGGCCGAAGAAAAAATGCTTTTAAAAGTAAAAAAAAATCTCTGATGATTGCATGGCTTAGCTGGGGCAGGGGCGGGGGACACAGGGATTTTTGCTACCGGTTCTCCGAATCACCCTCCGCCATCACTATCGGATAGGGTGATGTGGTCCAAACCGGGAGCATTTCACCCGATATGGAAACGCACATCTATACATATGCACACACACTGTTGTGTCTCCCTCCCCCTCCGATGGCCGGGTCTGGGACGTCTGTATCAAGCGTGGCCATGAAGCCTCTGCAGCTTTGCCAAATTCCTGTCAGAGTTCTCAGGGCAGGCAGGAATCCAAGGTGTGACTTCAGCAAACCAGATGAGACTTTGCTTGACTCAAATTGCTTGACTCAAGCTGGTCTTTTATATAGGCCATGGGGTGTGGCTCCACGACTCAGCACTTATCCAGGCCTGCCCCTCCCTTCCTTTTGCTGACGTCGCCTCTCCATTCTCTGGAAGCGGGGATCCGTCTACTGTGACTTTCCGTCCTCCTGATCTGCTGCCGGCAATTCTAGCACGTGGCTGGCTTCGTGCTCACATGCTATAGGAGGGAGGTTTGTTTGCTCATTCCTGACATTCTGTCCGGGCATGGTGCCAGGGCTGGGGGCTGGAGGCATGCCAGGCCGATCCTCTTCATTATCAGACTCTGACTCAGATAGCAGGATATGAGAGGGGCCCGGTTGAGGAAAGGAGGGCAGGCGAGGCACAACACAATCCCTCACCGCAGGGCCCTTTCCCCGGGGCTGACGATCGGGATGCAGTCGGGCTGGGTTCTGATTGTGGAAGGCCCGCACCAGGTCCGGGGTGTGGACGTCGGAGGGGTTGACCCAGGTGAACTCAGTCCCGTACCCCTTCCACACAATCAGGTATTGGAAGCACCCCTCTAGCCAGCGAGAGTCGCGTACGCTGTGCACCTCATACTCCTCCGCCCCGTCCTCGTCGACAGCGCCGCGTGGCGCCGGGTGCCAGAGGGGACATGGCGGGGCCTCAGGGACCAGCAAGGATCGGTGGAAGACGGGATGGATCCGCATGGATCGCGGCAGGGTCAGCCGGTAGGCCACCGGATTGATGACCGCCTTGACGGGGAATGGACCGATGAACCGGTGGTCCAGCTTCTTCACCGGCCGGTCAGACGGGAGAAGCTTCAAGGAGAGCCACACGCGGTCTCCGACCGCCAGCAGGGGCGTTGTCCGTCGGGAGCGGTTGGCGACCCACTTGTAGTCCTCCTTCGCCTGATTCAGCTGCCGACGCACCATCTGCTGAACCGCGTGCAACTCAGAGAGGAAGGTCTGCGTCTCAGGAACCGGGGAATCCGGGGGAGCTAGAGGGAAGAGCCGCGGATGGTACCCCATGTTGGCCAGGAACGGGGTTGTCTGGGTGGAGGTGTACTGGGAGTTGTTGAAGGTGAATTCCGCCAGGGACAGGTAATTGGCCCAGTTGTCCTGCTGCTGGTTCACGAAGCACCGGAGGTACTGCTCCAGGACGCCAATGACCTTCTCTGTCCCGCCGTCGGTCTCCGGATGGTGCGCCGACGACAGGCACACCTGCACCTCCAATGCAGCCATCAGGCTCTTCCAAAAACGAGCTGTGAACTGCACCCCACGGTCCGACACCACCCTGTTCGGCAGACCGTGGAGGCGGAAGACGTGCTGCAGGAAGAGACGGGCCGTCTTGGTGGCGGTGGGCAGCCCGCGGCATGGGATGAAGTGCACCATCTTGGTGAGCATGTCCACCACCACCAGCACCATGGTGAACCCCAAGGACGGTGGCAGGTCTGTCAGGAAGTCCATGGAAATTGCCCCCCAGGGTCTGTCAGGAGTCGGCAAGGGCTGGAGGAGACCGGGAGGGGTCCCCGTGGTGGCCTTGGCTTGCCGGCATGGCACGCAGGATGTCACATAGGCATGGACGTCATGCTGCACCCGGGGCCACCAGAAGATCCGTGTCACCAGGTTGAAGGTCTCGAAGAACCCGAAATGGGCCGCTGCAGGGTTGTCGTGGCACTGGGCCAGGACGAGGGCTCAGAGTGGTCCCGTGGGCACGTACAACCACCCCGGAACTTGAGCACGTCCTCCTTCAACGTCCATGGAGACGTGGGGCCCGCCTCCACTCGCCGCTGCTGAGACCAGGCATCTTGGCGCTACGCCTCTCGCACCCGGGCCCGTAAGTCCACTGGTTCCCGGGCGGCGGCCAAGGCTTCTGCCTGCAGCACTGTCCGTGGAGGAAGAGGGTCCTGGGCGCTCAGGTACTCCGGCTTACGGGACAGGGCGTCCGCCCTCCGGTTGTGGCCGCTGGGGATGTAGGTTACGCGGAAGTTGAACCGGGCGAAGAACAGCGACCACTGGATCTGCCGCTGGTTCAACTTCCGAGCTGTGGCGAGGTGCTCGAGGTTCCGATGGTCCGTTCGGACCTCCACCTGATGCTGGGCCCCCTCCAGGTGCCGCCGCCACACCTCGAAAGCGGCCTTGATAGCCAGCAACTCCTTTTCCCAGATGGTGTAGTTGCGCTCGGAAGGATTGAGTTTCCACGAATAGTAAGTGCAGGGAAAAAGAGTGCCGCCATCCGCCGGGGCCTGTAGTAGCACCGCTCCGAGGGTGACGTTGGAGGCATCCGTCTCCACCACGAAAGGCCGGTGCGGGTCGGGATGTCTCAGGATGGGCTCTGTGACGAAGGCCTTCTTGAGAGCCGTGAAGGCCTCCTGCTGCGGGGGACCCCACCGGAACGGGACCTTCTTCTGGAGGAGCTGGGTGAGCGGAGCCGTCAGCGTGGCGAAGCCCGGGATGAAGGTCCGGTAGTAATTGGCGAAGCCCAGCAGCCATTGGACATCCTTCACCTGACGCGAGGCTTCCCAGCTGCACAGGGCCTCCACCTTGCACGGGTCCATGGCGATCCCCTCAGCCGAGAGGATGTGCCCGAGGAACTCGATGGACGTCTGGATGAAGAAGCACTTCTCCAGCTTGGCATAGAGCTGGTGCTCCCGCAGGCGCTGCAGGACCAGACGGAGGTGCTGGAGGTGACTTTCCCTGGACCGGGAGTAGATCAGGATGTCGTTCAGGTAGATCACCACAAACCGACCCAACATGTCCCGGAACACGTCGTTCATAAAGTGTTTGACGACGGTGGGGGCTTTGGTCAGCCCGAATGGCATGACCGAGTGCTCGTAGTGTCTGTACCGGGTGCCGAAGGCCATCTTCCACTCGTCCCCTTCACGCATCCGCACCAGGTTGTAGGCCCCCCGGAGATCGAGCTTGGTGAAGACCGAGGCCTCCCTCAGCCTGTCCATCAGCTCCGGGATGAGCTCCGGGATGTGTAGTCGCAGCACAGGCGCAAATCCCCCGTCTTCTTCTTCACGAAGAGGACCGGGGCCGACAGAGGGGACTTGGAAGGCCAGATGAACCCTCTGGGTTTTTGTCCAGGAAGTCCCTGAGGGCGGCCAATTCAGGCTCGGACATGGAGTACAGGCGTCCCATTGGCAGCGGGGCGCCGGGCCGCAGGTCCACGGGGCAGTCATAGAGCCGATGCGGGGGCAAGCGGTCCGTCTCCTTCTCGCTGAAGATGTCAGTGAAGTCCTGCAGCTCAGGAGGCACGGCGACAGCTGGGGTGAAGACGTCCTGCTGGCACAAGTGTGGCGAATGTGGTCGACGCACTGCAGGCTTGGGAATGAGATGGCATTCTGCGACCAGGCCACCTGAGGGTCGTGAGTCTGCAGCCAGGCCAGTCCGAGGATCACCGGGAAGTGGAGGTCTGCCGTCACGTAGAATCGAATCGCCTCCTCATGGTCCCCAATGGCGAGGCGCAAAAGCTGCGTGGCGAAGTTAATGGGTCCGGCCACCAGCTCCCTCCTGTCGATGGTCTCGATGCTCATCGGAGGGTCCACCGGTACCAAGGGGGCCCTGAAATTGTCCACGAAGGCCCGGTCCATAAAGTTCGTGGTGGCCCCCGAGTCCACCAGCGTGTGCGCCGGGATCCCCTCCGGCCGGTCACCAACCACTCCCGGATGTCCAAAATCAGATGCCGAGGGGGCCCAGGGTCCATGTCGGCAACGTCTGGCGGGGGCTTGGTCTGTGCCCAGCCTAGGGTTTCCCTGAGGCCGGGCCTGCCCCGTTTCCCGACTGGCCAGGCTGGGATTCGGGGACAGCTGCACGTGCTCCGCTGCGCTTCCTGGGGCATGCGGCGGCGAAATGGCCGGGCTCCCCACAGTACAAACACAACTCCCCTTGGCACTTCCAGCTCCGCTCCTGGGCCGTCGGGCGAGGCCTGGCCGCTCTTAACTCCATGGGCTCCTCTGCGGTGGCCGCGAAGCGCGGGGTGGCCCAGGACGGGGTTTGCATGGGTCAGGGGAGTGTGGCTGTCGTTGACAGTTGCTGGCGGCGACGGGACGGGCGTTGTTGGAGATGGGTGTCGAGACGCAGGCAGAGGGGCACCAGGTCAACGAGGGTCCGCGGAGCCTCCACCCGGGCCAGCTAGTCCTGGAGCATCTCTGAAAGGTCCCTCTGGAACGCATTCGCCAGTCCCGTGTCGTTCCAGTCCAAATCATGGCACAGCAACCGGAATTCGGCGATGTACTCCTGGAGGGGGCGCGGCCCTTGTTGGATCTCCGTTAAGCACTGGGCGGCCGTCAGGGCCCGCACGGGGTCCTCATACATGAGGCACAGTTGCCCCCAGAACCCCTGGTAGTCCACCAGCAAGGGGCTGTCCCAGAGCACTAAGGCGTGGCCCACTGAGCGGCCTGGCCAGACAACCTGGCCCGGTCATCAGGAAAGTCCCCCGGCCGCATCGCCATGTAGGTCTGGCACTGGGCCATGAAGGCCGGGAACATTTCCATCCACCCAGAGAACTTCTCCGGCACCGGTACCGGGCTGTGGCGCTGAGGAGGAGGAGGAGGAAGAGGAGGTTGGACTGCTGGGGCGTTCCCAGCAGCCAGTTGAGCAGTCAGCTGGGCGACTTGCTGTTGCAGCAGCTGGTTATCTGCTCATAGTTGCTGCACAATCTGCTCCAGCTGCTGCTGATCCATCTTGTGATGTAGATGGTGATGTTTGGGAGTCAAGCAAGATGTCATGTCCCCCTCCCCTTCCGACGGCCGGGTCTGGGAAGTCTGTAGCAAGCGTGGCCATGAAGCCTCTGCAGCTTTGCCAAATTCCTGTCAGAGTTCTCAGGGCAGGCAGGAATCCAAGGTGTGACTTCAGCAAACCAGATGAGACTTTGCTTGACTCAAATTGCTTGACTCAAGCTGGTCTTTTATATAGGCCATGGAGTGTGGCTCCATGACTCAGCACTTATCCAGGCCTGCCCCTCCCTTCCTTTTGCTGACGTCGCCTCTCCATTCTCTGGAAGCGGGGATCCGTCCACTGTGACTTTCCATCCTCCTGATCTGCTGCCGGCAATTCTAGCACGTGGCTGGCTTCGTGCTCACACGTTGTAGGAGGGAGATTTGTTTGCTCATTCCTGACATTCTGTCCGGGCATGGTGCCAGGGCTGGGGGCTGGAGGCATGCCAGGCCGTTCCTCTTCATTATCAGACTCTGACTAAGATAGCAGGAGATGAGAGGGGCCCGGCTGAGGAGAGGAGGGCGGGCAAAGCACAACACACACATATATACATATACGTATGCTGGAAAGGCTCCTTCCAGAAGGTAAACAAAGAAAATTGGTCATGGAGAGGATGTGTAGCATCCCAGACAATATTGCGGACCCTGGTCAAGCATCACTTGAAGAAAGGAGGGACTCCTCACAGATTGTGAAGAGTGGCAACTCTGCTGCTTGATCTGAGACTCATCCTTCTATCCAACAACAAAGAAGAGAGGTGGCCATTATGGCTGCCATGAGGCTGGGACAACCGAAGAAAGAAATGTGCTGGAGTGGTGTGTGAACAGTGTACTGGAGCTCGGTGAGATGATTTTCAACTTCTTTACCAGAGACTAAACCCCAAAGAAAATTCTGAAAAGATAGACTCTTTAAAGTATTAAAAAAGTGGTGAACAAAGACTTAGAAAAAGATTATAGATCTGAAAGAAAGTGAAATCTAAGAGAGAATATAATCCTTAAAATACAGAAAGACTGGATTTTTTTATTTATTTTTTGGTTTACATTTATACCCCGCCCTTCTCCGAAGACTCAGGGCGGCTTACAGTGTATAAGGCAATAGTCTCATTCTATTTGTATATTTTTACAAAGTCAACTTATTGCCCCCCCAACAATCTGGGTCCTCATTTTACCTAACTTATAAAGGATGGAAGGCTGAGTCAACCTTGGGCCGGGCTCGAACCTGCAGTAATTGCAGGCTACTATGTTCTTAATAACAGGCTTTTACCAGCGTGAGCTAAACCGGCCCCTTTGAATACTTTTGGATTTGAATACTTTATTGGAAACATTTTGAAAAGGCATTTCAAAATGCTGGAAATATTGGGCTGATTATTGGAAGAAACTAAAAGAAATTGAAAAAAATAATTTGAAGGAAATCAGAATAGATTTCTAGCTGTCAGATTGGGTGCAACATTGAAATTTTAGGTGATGGTGCCATCTACTGGTGAAAGAAAGAAACTACACTATAGTTTCACAAAGCTGGGACTGTCCTTGGAATAATTATCTGCAATATAGAGTGGAGATTAAAAAACATCTGGAAGACTATTCTTTTTTCATGCATATTGTCTATTTGTTTCATGACTAAGGAGAAAAATCATTGAGACTTTTGAAGATTGTTAAATAGAGTGGTTCACAAACATTTGGAATTAAAGTGCTGACTATGTGGCTGATGAAGACAAAGGAAAACCTATTGGATCATCTAGGAGTATAAACACTATCTGACAACAGCACAAAGAGGTGAAAGAAGGAAAAAACTAAAAATAAAGACTTTTTGGAAAGCTTGGAAGGAGTAAACTGACTGGTGGAGGACTATAAAGGGCTATAAATATTGTGCATCTTGAGGAATAATTTTGGGACTGATGAAATAGTTTTAATATTGGCTTTTTGATGTTACAGACAACAAAGATTTTGGGACCTTGATAGATTATTAAGTAACTTTTAGATTTATTAAAATAAGACAAAATGCTTCAACGGGGGAAAATAAGTATATTTCAAAAAGAAATGTCATTGATGTTTCAAAGTGTCTATGAAACCATAACAAAGAACCACAGGGAAATAAAGGGTTTGGTGCATGATATAGTTGTGAGACTAGAACGACAATGAAAAATGAACAGGAAACCCAGGAAATAGAGGAGAAAATAGAAAAAACAGAAGAAAGGAAATACAAATAAAACAACAAATGAATTTAGAAGACAAGGAGAAGGAAGAGATAATTAAAATGAATGAAATAGATCAAGTTGACTATACATTAAGAAACTTGAAAATAAAATTGGATGAGTAGAAAGACATTTCTAAAGATACTCTGATAGGTGTAATGAAGATTTGGCAGCGAGTGGCAGAGGCAGTGACAGAGGAAACTTTTAGACCAGATATGAATGATACATGGAGATATAACTTTCCAAAGGAGAAGTATGGAAAATATGCTAAATAATCAATAAAAATTGAAATACTGAAGCAAACAGATGATGGATAGAAACAGAAAACAAGAAACAGGGGAAAAAATTAACTAGAACTGAAATACTAAAATGGATAAGAGATGAAGGATAGAAATAGAATACTTACCAATATAAGATTTGTGATATTATAGATAGAATAAAGGTAGAAATTAGAAAGGGGAAAATATTATTATGCATATTTCCATATAATATGCTAAAATCAGTAAGTAGATGAAAGGACTAGAAGTTGAAAGATGATTGTGTGATGTACAATGTTACTATAAGGATGTGAGCATTATTAATGTAATAAAGGCTATCAAAATTGTTAATCTCATCACTATTATTTGGTATGAAAATTAATGATACCCAGATGCCACATTGTTAATGTATTCAATACTTATATATATATTAAAATAAAAATATATTAAAAAAGGATTCGATAAGATCTTGACAGACTTGAACACTGGGCCCTATCCAACAAAATGCAATTCAATGGTGAGAAAAGTAAGAAAACCCCAAAGCACAGATATAGATTAGGTGGTATTTGGCTCAACAGTAGTGTCAGCCTCCGCTTTCATTGTTTTATTGCTGTCTGCTGCTTTTATTGTTTTATTGCTCAGTTAATTATTTTATTGTTGTCTTTAGTGCTAGGCATTGGAAAGGGTGATGTATCTTTAATTATGGTCCTGATGCTCCGGCTGTCATAGGCGGGGGGGAGGGGGAGGAGGCTAATCCAGAATCAAAACTGATGAATTCAAAATCTAAGAAGCGGGCTGACAGCCAACGGTCGTGCATAGCAGAGAAATGAAACCATCTGCAGATGACCTCCATGTGACGCCTGAGGGAGAAGTGGATTGGACACAACTGTCTGACCTTTGGAGGGAGGAAGGATTTATGTGGGAACATGTATGTGTAAGACACACCTATTATTCAGAACTTGCTTTACTTCATTGCAATCAGTTCATTCTCAGTAAAAGATACCTTTCTCTACAAACAATGGAGTTGGGGTTTTTCTTTCTTGAGTTTTGAAAGGAGGCATGACTGACATTAAGCAAGTTCTCAATAATTATCAGCCATCCAGGAATCTGCCATGGGGGCTGAGAAAGAAAATACCAGAAAGGAATGTCGGACCTTGGGAGCGACCAGGAGGAGATGGAGGCTGCTGGCACGTCGCATGAAGGAGATACTGCAAATTGGCTGGAAAAACTGCAATTAGCGGGACGTGAGAAGCCAAAATGGTCCATGGGAGTTGGCAGATTACCAGAACCAGGGGAAACTCTCTCAGGAGTTACAATAAGAAGACATAAGGGAGAGTACTCTGCCTGGCAGCAGGAAGAAAAAATGAAGGAGGACCTGCAAATCAGAAAGGCAGTGAGACTTTATAAAGATGCCGTCCGGAGACAACAGGCCTGTGAGAAGGATGAATCATCTACTCAGGGTATATCTGGGAAGGGAGGAGAAGAGCCAGACCTGAGAGGTGCTGGAGAGGCTGCTTATGACAAAGAGGAAGAGGCAGCTGGAGGCCGGGAGCAATCAATTCGATCCCCTGGGATTTAGCATCTTCGCCGCTTTGCGGCGAAGGTTGTAGAGAGTATGGTGGCATATCAGTTTCCCCTGCACCTGGAGGAAACTGTCTATCTGGACCCGTTCCAGTCCGGCTTCCGACCCGGTTATAGCACTGAGACGGCTTTGGTCGCGTTGGTGGATGATCTCTGGAGGGCCAGGGATAGGGGTTATTCTTCTGCCCTGGTCCTATTAGACCTCTCAGCGGCTTTTGATACCATCGACCATGGTATCCTGCTGCGCCGGTTGGAGGGATTGGGAGTGGGAGGCACCGTTTATCGGTGGTTCTCCTCCTATCTCTCCGACCGGTCGCAGACGGTATTGACGGGGGGGCAGAGGTTGACCCCGCGGCGCCTCACTTGTGGGGTGCCGCAGGGGTCGATTCTCTCGCCCCTTCTGTTCAACATCTATATGAAGCCGCTGGGTGAGATCATCAGTGGCTTCGGTGTGAGGTACCAGCTGTACGCTGATGACACCCAGCTGTACTTTTCCACACCGGGCCACCCCAATGAAGCTATCGAAGTGCTGTCCCGGTGTTTGGAAGCCGTACGGGTCTGGATGGGGAGAAACAGGCTCAAGCTCAATCCCTCCAAGACGGAGTGGCTGTGGATGCCGGCATCCCGGTACAGTCAGCTGAGTCCACGGCTGACTGTTGGGAGCGAGTCATTGGCCCCGATGGAGAGGGTGCGCAATTTGGGCGTTCTCCTGGATGCACGGCTGTCTTTTGAAGACCATTTGACGGCCGTCTCCAGGAGAGCTTTCCACCAGGTTCGCCTGGTGTGCCAGTTGCGCCCCTTTCTAGACCGGGATGCCTTGTGCACAGTCACTCACGCCCTTGTGACGTCTCGTCTGGACTACTGCAATGCTCTCTACATGGGGCTCCCCTTGAAGGGCATCCGGAGGCTGCAGTTAGTCCAGAATGCAGCTGCGCGGGTGATAGAGGGAGCCCCTCGTGGCTCCCGAGTGACACCTATCCTGCGCAGGCTGCACTGGCTACCTGTGGCCTTCCGGGTGCACTTCAAGGTGTTGGTGAACGTCTTTAAAGCGCTCCATGGCATAGGGCCGGGTTACTTACGGGACCGCCTGCTGCTACCGGATACCTCTCACCGACCCGTGCGCTCTCACAGAGAGGGACTCCTCAGGGTGCCGTCGGCGCGACAGTGTCGTCTGGCGACACCCAGGGGAAGGGCCTTCTCTGTGGGGGCTCCCGCCCTCTGGAACGAACTCCCCCCAGGACTTCGTCAACTTCCGGACCTCTGAACCTTTCGCCGCGAGCTTAAAACTTACTTATTTATCTGCGCTGGACTGGGTTAGTTTTTTAAGTTATGGGTTTTTAATGGGTTTTAACTCCAAATTTTAATTGTGGCCAATTTAATAAGTTTTTTAAATTGTATTTTAATTGTATTTATAGTGTATTGTGTGTTTTTACTTGGCTGTGAACCGCCCTGAGTCCTTCGGGAGAAGGGCGGTATACAAATTTAAATAATAAATAAATAATAAATAATAAATAAATAGTAGAGGCCTGGTTCCCCCTTCTGGACAGGTGCTGCCACACAGGCAGAAAAAGCCCAAGATTCCCCCTCTTCCTGGAAAATATAACGGGAAGCCAAAGAAACTCGGACGGTTCTTAGCTCAAATGTGGAATTACATGGAGGATTGGGAAGAGGATTTTCTATCTGATGCGGCCCGTGTGAGGTGCGTGACCAGAGTTCTGGAGGGGATGGCAGCAGATTGGTTCATGACCCTTCATAATGAGGTCTCCCCAATACTAAGAGATTATGACCAATTCATGGCAGCCCTAAGAGCGAGATTTGAGGATCCTGTGGTTGAGCGGAAGGCAAGGATCCGGATGAAATACATAAAACAGGGAAGGAGGCCAGTAGCTGAATAGAACCAAGAATTTCGTGAGTTGGTGCCCCACATGAGAGGGTGGTCGGAAGTTGCTTTGTTGGAGAACTACAAAGATGGTCTGAATGAAGACGTATATGCGCTTTGTCAGGCGTGCAAGACCCCCCCTACCCTGCACGGTTGGTATACCCTGGCGGCGGAGATGGAGATCGATCTGGCCAGAGACCGCATTCCAGGCGGTCAAATCTGGAAGCAGGCCCCTCTCCAGCCCCACAAAGGAGCTCAGAAAGGCCCTGGAGTCACTGCCAGCAGGAAGCAGAGATCTACGGATTGTTTCAGATGTGGAAAGGAAGGCCATTGAGCAGTCAACTGTGTGGTCAAGCTGGACCCCAAGACGACTCCAGGTGGTGGAAAAGGAGCTGTGAAGCTGCTTGCCAAGGCTCGAGAGGTCACTAAGAAGGGAGCTGACATTGTGGAGGTCGCTCCTCCCACCAAGGAGGAGTTGGGAACTCCAACTAGCTCTGATGACAGCAGATCCGGGTCCGATTCTGATGAAGAACTTTTGGTGAATTGGAAAAGGGGACCCCTAACCATCACAGTGAAATTGCATGTCCCTTCTACTGGAGCCCAGGGGGAGATGCTAGCTTTTTTGGACTCAGGGTGTACCAGGTATGTCATCAACCCCGAGGTGGTAGAAAAAATGGGACTCAGACTAAAAATTCTAAGTAGGCCCATAGCCTTTTGCCAGCTAGATGGGTCAGTAGCAGGGGGAGGTCCAGCCCATTTTATAACTGAATCAATAGAAATGATCATGGGAGATCACTGAGAAACCCTGAATTTTATTGTGACACCGGGGATGGACCAACCTGTCTTGTCGGGATTGCCCTGGCTCCGAAAATGGAACCCGCGAATAAATTGGAGAACGGGTGTATTACGGTTTCGCTCCAAACCACGCATGGTGGAGACGGGAAGTGTCAAAAGAGAGGAAGCCATACCAATCGAAGTACTGGCATCTGTAATAGAACACTTGGATGGGGAGGAAAAAATTCCCAAGGAATACTGGGACCTTCGAGAGGTATTTAGTGAGAAGACCTCTGATGTGTTGCCCCCTCATAAGCCCACAGACTGTAGGATTGAAATTCTTCCGGGGGGTAAAGCTTCCCAAACTAAAAGTCTAACCCATGACATAAAAAGAATTGGGGGAGTTATGGAACTTTATTGATAAAAACCTGGAACAAGGATTTATTCAACCAGCTAGGCCACGAGTAGCTGTCCCAGTAATGTTCCGGGAAAAGAAGGATGGGTCCTTCAGCCTAGTGGTCGACTATAGAAATTTAAACACGGTGTGTGTAGAAAACATGTATCCTATGCCATTTATGAAGGATATGCTGGCCCATTTATCAAAGGGGAAGTTTTTCACCAAACTGGACTTGCTAGAGGCTTACTACAGAGTGCACATTAAGGAAGGAGACAAGTGGAAAACTGCTTTCAATTGTCCCCTGGGCTGTTTCCAATTTTGAGTACTCCCATTTGGACTACAAGGAGCCCCTGCAGTGTTCATGCAATTGATAAATGAAGTACTCCATGAGCACCTGTTCAATGGGGTCCTAGTTTATCTTTACAACATCTTTATCTACAGAGATCATGGATGAACATGTAAAACTAGTAAGAGCGGTTCTCAAAAAACTGTTGGCTGCAGAACCATATGCGAAACTGTCTAAATGCGAATTTCATCAAACCAAAATTGACTACTTGGGATACCGTATATCTCCGGAGGGGCTGGAAATGGATCCAGGGAAGATCCGCACATTGTTGGAATGGGCATCTCCGCACACTCGCAAACAGTTGCAAAGTTTTTTGGGATTTGCCAATTTTTATCGCCAGTTCATTCCTTCTTTTGCAAAGATTGCCCTACCAATCACAAATCTCTTAAAAACAAAAGGGATGGGAAGCCTAAACCATCCCTACCGCTGGAATGGTCAATGGAATGCCAAGTGGCATTTGAAAAACTGAAACGGCTGTTTGCTGCTGAACCGGTCCTCAAGCAACCCGACATGGAGGCCCCATTTGTGGGTCAAGCAGATGCCAGTGACATTGCCGTGGGAGCAGTCCTGCTCCAAGCAAATACTGAAGGAAAGTTGCAACCTTATGCATATATAGGGGTGAAAACTAAAAATTTTCCCTACCGATTCTGTGGGCGTGGCTTAATTGGTGGGTGTGGCTTGGTGGTCAGATGGCTTGGTGGGCGTGACCAATAACAATAAATAATAAAAATAATAAACAAAGTATAAAAAAACCAACTTTCACACTTTACACACACACAACACAACACAACTGACTCACACACAATGTAAAAGCAGCTGCACTTCACACTTCACATAGCCACAAAAAGCTCAAAAACCAACTTTCACACTTTACATACACACAACACACACACACACACACACACACACTATGCCACATACAGCTTTCTGAGATTTTGTGTGTTTGTGTAGTTAGAGTGAAACACTACAGAAACACACCAAATCTCAGAAAGCTGCACAAATATTTTATTTTATTTTATTTATTTATTTATCAAATCCCAGAGTTCCTCAGCAAAGCCAGCCAGTTGATCACCGAGCAAATAGATTAGCTGAGCGATTGATTCTGTCTGGGCTGAAACTGAAACTGCTTTCGGGCTGTGGCCATGCATTCATCAGTAATCAGGTAAATGCCTTAGAATCTCTACTTTTACTTGTAGAAAACATGTTTTCTACAAGTAAGGGTACAAGTAAGGTTCTGCTGTTTTTTACTTTTAAAGGCCTCTTTCTGCTGAAGCAAAACCGGCTTTTAAAAGTAAAAAAAAAAAACCTCTGCAGATGGTGCGGCTCAGCAGAGGCAGGGGGGCGGGGCCAGGGATTTTTGCTACCGGTCCTCCAAACTAGCAGCCACCATCGCTACCGGATCACGCGATCCCCTCCGATCCGGGAGCATTTCACCCCTGGCGTATACATCTCGGAAACTTACGGATACTGAAAGGAGGTGGGCTATATGGGAGAAGGAGGCGTTCGCTGTTCGCTGGGCTCTTTTAATGTGGAGACAGTTTCTGGAAGGAGCTAAACACCCATTTGAGGTATGGACTGATCACAAGAATTTAGAAGCCTTAAAAACGCCCAGAAAACTGTCACCAAAACAAGCCCGGTGGGCCCAATACTTTAACTGCTTTAACTTCTCCTTGCATTACATTCCAGGAGGAAAGAATTTCCTGGCAGATGCTCTTTCATGTTTGCCATAATACAATAGTGCCCGCACGGATGTGGTCCGCCCTATTATCCCGGTGCAACAGCTTGCAGCCCCAGCAGTTACCCGGAGTCAACTAAAGACTGATGCGTCCTTGCCAGATGACCTAACCGAGTTGTTGAAGGAAGCATTAAAAACCAATGACTGGTTTCTAGCCCATTCAAATGAATGTATCCTCCGCGATGGCCTGGCCTGGGTGGGGGCTAAATTGTATGTCCCTGCTTGCATAAGAGAGACCATACTACAGCGTTGCCACGATGCCAAGATGGCTGGACATTTTGGTTTTGTAAAAACCCTATCTCTATTGAAAAGACAGTTCTGGTGGCTGGGTCTGAAGAAAGACATTGAATCTTACATAGCAAGCTGTCCCATGTGTGCAGCAGCTAAGAGACCACCAGGAAAATCACCAGGACTATTGCAAACTGTTGCTCCCCCTAGAGCCCCATGGAGAGAAATATCTATGGACTTTATAGTGGAATTGCCCGAAAGTGGAGGAAATATGGTAATTTGGATAGTAACCGACTTATTCTCCAAACAAGTGCATTTCATCCCATGTTCAAAAATACCCTCAGCTAAAGTTTTAGCTAAACTATTTGTCCAACACATCTACAGACTACATGGGGTCCCTGAACGCATAATCTCGGACTGTGGGGTCCAGTTCACTTCCCAATTCTGGAAGGAGTTTTTATGACAATTAGGCTCCGCCCAGGGGTTAAGCTCCACCCATCCTCAAACTAATGGGGCTTGTGAGAGATCCAATTTGGTTCTGGAACAATATTTGAGGTGTTACATTAACTATCAACAAGATAACTGGGCGGACCTACTACCTTTTGCTGAGGTAGCCTATAATAACTGTATACATAGCAGCACCGGATTCACTCCTTTCAAGGTTGCTTCTGGGCAAGACTTTGTTCCAATCCCAGAACTGCCTGAAGAGAAACCATCTATTCAATAGCTGGCTGATTGGATCGAGCAGGTACAAAGCACCTGGAAGAAAATTCATAAGGCTTTAGATGAAGCACATCGATTGCATAAGAAGCAGGCAGATAAGAAAAGAGCTCTGGCCAAGAATTTCCACGTGGGAGATAAAGTTTTTCTATCTACCAAATATTTGAAAACGACTCAAAAATCGAAAAAACTTGGGCCTAAATATGTTGGTCCCTTCCTCATTGTGAGGGTGATAAATCCAGTCATCGTACAGTTAGAATTACCAAAAAACTTGTGAAGAATTCACCCTGTATTCCATGTTAGCTTATTGAAACCTGAACACACATCCTCTATTAGATCGATAGCTACTACTCCTCCAGTGCCAATTCTTATTGAAGGAGAACAACATTTTGAAGTGAAAGAGATTCTAGATTCTAGAAAACACGGGGTAAAGTCCAATATCTAGTAGCTTGGAAACATTTCCCTTTGTCCCAAGCAGAATGGGTGAATAAAGAGGATGTTCGGGCCCCAAAGAAACTGGCATTGTTCTATGAGAAATATTCTGATAAACCTTGACTAATCTCTTTTTTCTTTCTAGGAATAACATCCTTTCTGCAGGAGGGCCGAATGTCAGCCTCCGCATGCCTCTTTTATTGTTTTATTGCTGTCTGCTGCTTTTATTGTTTTATTGCTCAGTTAATTATTTTATTGTTGTCTTTAGTGCTAGGCATTGGAAAGGGTGATGTATCTTTAATTATGGTCCTGCTGCTCCGGCTGTCATAGGCGGGGTGGGGGGGGGGAGGAGGAGGCTAATCCAGAATCAAAACTGATGAATTCAAAATCTAAGAAGTGGGCTGACAGCCAACGGTTGTGCATAGCAGAGAAATGAAACCATCTGCAGATGACCTCCATGTGATGCCTGAGGGAGAAGTGGATTGGACACAACTGTCTGACCTTTGGAGGGAGGAGGGATTTATGTGGGAACATGTATGTGTAAGACACACCTATTATTCAGAACTTGCTTTACTTCGTTGCAATCAGTTCATTCTCAGTAAAAGATACCTTTCTCTATAAACAATGGAGTTGGGGGTTTTCTTTCTTGAGTTTTGAAAGGAGGCACGCCTGACATTTAGCAATTGTGAGAGGGATCTAGGTGTCCCTAGATCACCTAGTGGATCACCACTTAAGTATGACCCAGCAGTGTGCTTCATTGGCCAAAAAGTCAATTCAGTCAAAGGCTACATCAACAGAGTGATAAAATCAAAATAACATGAAGTGATAGTTCTCTTTATACTGCAATAGTGAGACCATACTTGGAGAACTGCATTCTGTTCTGATCAATACAAAATTGATGCTGAAACACTAGAAAGAGTGCAGAGAAGAGCAGCAAAGAGGATAAGGGGTCTGGATGCTAAGCCTATATGCTATATCTAATCTAACGAAGAGAAGGACTAGAGGTGATATGATAGCAGGCTTCCAGTATTTGACAAGTTCTCACAAAGAACAAGGGTTGAACTATTCTCCAAAGCTTATCAGGGCAGGACAAGAAGTATGGTGGAAGATATTTAAAAAGAGATCCAAGCTTGAAATAAGGAGACATTTCCTGAGAAAACAATTAATCAGTAGAATGGCTTATCTTTAGAAACTGTGGGTACTCCATCACTAGAGATTTTCAAGAAGAGATTAGACAGCCATTTGTCTGGAATGGTCAAAAGTATATTATTCAAGATGGGGGTTGGACTAGAAATCCTCCAAGGTCTCTTCCAATCCTGTTATTCTATATTTTAGTTCACAGAATTTGGAGGGAACCATGATACCAGGACACATATCATATCTGTATACATGAGATGTATGTCTGTATGTACATATCTGTATGTATGAAGTGAATGAAACAGGGAGCAAACTTTGATGTTATTTGTTTACTCTGACACCCTTTATATATCAGAACGTACACAAAGTTTTAATGATATTCATTAGCAAATAAGTTTCATATGAAAGAACATATTTTTAAACAACATAATCTAATATAAACTAATACATGACTGAAAAATGCTCTTATTCAAAACGAAATATTGAAACACTAATGTGATTTTGAAACCTGTATATAACAATATTCAAAATTATGAGGAATTTCAAATAATTTTGGAGATGTTACCTTAATGTTTCCTGGAGAAGATGTGTATTTGGTAGCATTCCTTTCCAACATAAGTTATCAACATTAAATCTGCACTATCTGAATATAATACAATATAGAATACGTATTATCATTTAAAATTTCAATGATGGTCTATAATTTTTTTTTTCATTAGGGACTTTAAGAAGAAAGGGAAGATTATGTAAATCAACACTAAAAAAATCAAATTTTTTTAACCTAACCTAACAAAAAATTCTGAAAGTGGTTGGGATGAATGTGGAGCCACACCAATTTAGGTAACCCCAATAAATTTGACATTTGAGAGAAGACATTTTTCTGGCAAGAAAACCAAGGTTTTCACTTTATGCAAGGAGAACCAATAAAGTAAAACATATATTGTTCCTTTGCAAGTTTGCACAAAATACAACTAAAAACTATGAAATATTCTGTTTCTGCTGAGGCCAAATGTGTGTGGAATTTCTTCACAATACTGTCATCATAATTTTAAGATGACCTAATATAAGATTATGCTGATTCTAGACTTTTAAGATTTTTTTACACAAAAGCATGGGGAGAATAATAACAAAACAATTAAACAAATGTAGCAAATAAAAAAACCTTGTTCCTACTCTGCACATATATGCACATAATCAATTGTGTTGTAAATGTTGTACCTTGATGAACGTATCTTTTCTTTTATGTACACTGAGAGCATATGCACCAAGACAAATTCCTTGTGTGTCCAATCACACTTGGCCAATAAAATTCTATTCTATTCTATTCTATTCTATTCTATTCTATTCTATTCTATTCTATTCTATTCTATTCTATTCTATTCTATTCTATTCTATTCTAAAATATGGCACATAACAATTAACACCAAATGGGGATAGGAATAATCTTTATTTAACCAAATTGAAGGGAAGGAAGAATGAAAGTGGATGCAACTAAAAAGGATTAAGAAACTGAAATGTATTTACATTCTCCATATTAGGAATGTGAATGATGCCCACATAGCTTGTAAAAATGCCATTTCCAGCAAGTACTAATCAACCCCTTCAATGTCAACACACGCTTAGTTCAGCTTCTGTTCTGCACAAGGGGCAGTGGGAAGGCCAGAGCTCAGCAAGCATGCTTGGGTAGGATTGTCACACGCTCCTGTTCCCCACCTCCTATGCTGTTCAACGATTCCAGCCTGCTCAGGTGCTCCTCACTTCTTCCAAGGACCTCTTCTAACTGTCCACGGAGTGCCTGGATCTTCTCCAGTTCTACTTGAAGGATCTGTTCTTGTCTGGAGTTGGTGAAGCCAAGCACAAAAGAGATTAGGACAAGGTGTACCAACTTGTTCTGAACACAATATGGATCCTACAAATTGTAATAATAATGTCACTACTGTACTGACATGAAGAGTGGAAAATTACAGGCATACCAACAGACAACCCCCCCCAATCCTTTTTAGCACTGTGAACCAACAATCTTTTTTAGATATGCAATGAGAAATAGGAAAATAAAAGGGAGGTGGTGGCTCAGTGGCTAAGATATTGAGCTTGTTGATCGAAAGGTTGGCAGTTCAGCGGTTCAAATCCCTAGTGCCGCGTAATGGGGTGAACTCTCATTACTTGTCCCAGCTTTTGCCAACCTAGCAGTTCGAAAGCACATAAAAAATGCAATTAGAAAAATAGGGACCACCTTTGGTGGGAAGGTAACAGAGTTCCATGTGCCTTTGGCATTTAGTCATGCCAACCACATGACCAGGGAGCTGTCTTCAGACAGTGCTGGCTCTTCGGCTTTGAAATGGAGATGAGCACTGCCCCCTAGAGTCGGGAACAACTAGCACATATGTGCAAGGGGAATCTTTACCTTTACCTTAGTAGGAAAATATATACCAATCTTTTTTCGCAACTAAAAAAGGAGAATAAATTATCTTCCTCACCTGTCAGGGTGAGCATGAAACTTCACAAAATCACAATAGAGTTGCTTTTCAACTTTCAGAGTTTCATTCAGCTGCTTCTTCTCTGCTATTAAGCCCTCCAACATCACCAGTAGCTGCAACATAAACAGTCCACTTCAATTGGCAATAAATGTAGGTTTTATTGCTTACATTTAAGTTTGCTACAAGCCCCCTATTGGCTTTTGGTGACTGCCTGAACTAGTCCCTGCAATTTTCTTGTCAGGTTTTTGAAAGTGGGTTTGCTATGGCGTTCCTCCTGGGAATGAGAGAGGGACTGGCCCAGAGTCATCCAGCTGACTTCTATACTGCTATACCAAAGTGGCTCTCAGTGTATCTCAGCAATACCATAAAAATAATAACACAATATACAGAATCCCATTTCCTTTGAATAAAGGCAGGATAGAAGCTTAAGTCATGTTAGCTTGAATTCATCATATGACAACCATACCTGCTGCCTCTTGTTTCCTACGGCTTCCTGTCCCCATGCTTCCATTTTTGCTACCTTTTCCTGAAGCATCAAAACTTCTTGAGTAAGTTGTTCAATTGCTGGTATTTCTTCAGGATCAATCAATTGCATCTGCAAGTCCTGAAAAAGAACAAGAATATGTCCTGGAGAATTAAAGAAAGAAATTCAGTGTTATAGAACTTGCATCTTGACAGAGGAAAACAACAACAAAACTTTAATGATATTATTACGATACTTTTCAGAGTGTAAGATGCATCCCTCCCCTCCCAAAAGAGGGTGGAAATGTTGGTGCATCTTATACACCAAATACAGCCATTTTTGGCCTCCCGAAACCCCACCCCGCATTGTCCAGTTTTTGCCAAAAAGAGGCCCATTTTTTTCAAAACGGGATGCACAGAGGGTCTGGGAGGCCTGCACAGTGCTGCTAGGGGCTGGGCAGGGCAAAAACGCGATGCATGAGGGGTTTGGGAGGCAAAAAACAGGCCCATTTTGCCCTCCCTAGCCCCCAGGAGCACTCTGTAGGCCTCCCAAACCCTCTGCGCATCCCATTTTTGTGGAAAAATGGGCTTGTTTTTGGCCTCCCAAACCCCCCATGCATCATGTTTTTGCAAAAACAGGACCCACAGAGGTTTGGGAGGCCTGCAGAGTGCTCCTGAAGGCTGGGGAGGGCAAAACCTATTTATTTACTTGTTTTCCTCTTCAAAATCTTGGTGCATCTTATACTCTGGTGCATTTTATAGTCCAAAAAATATGATAATTTTCAAAGAAGAAGCTTTCAAATTAAAAGTCTAGCACAGGTCTGGGATTCAAGACAAAACGAACAGGTCTGTTTTATATTAAAAATTCTACTCTATATAATATATTGATATTAAAATGTAAATTTTCTACTTTATGGAACAAAGACGAAGAAACAGGAAATCAATACAGTTTGCTCACTACTACAAACACCATAAAATCTGCAGAAAGAAAAAACTGAAAATATTTTTGTAAGCAATCTAACCTTAATTAGTTCTTCTTTGATCTGGGTACTTCTAGTAAGAGATTCAATATCAGAGGATTGAACTTGAAGCTCCTCCTCTTGGGAAGCCACCACAGACTTAAGAGTAGAGAGTTTCAGCTGAGATGGGAGAAAACAAATTTTGAACCCAAGGTAATTTTGCACCCAGAAATCCCAAAATCCTTTGATAGTGATAGACCAATCATTTGGCACAATGATCTTTCCTATAATAGGATTTTGGATCCTATGGTCTAAGAGTCCAGAGCTATCTTCCTTTGATTGGCAGAATAGGTGTTAGGCATTAAACACTATTTTAACCAAGCTAAAAATTGAGCTGCAAATTCTATTGTTCTATGGGTCTCATAAAAGGAGGAGAAACTGCCTTGAAGAAAGTGCTCCATAAAAAACAAACCATTTATGTCTATGGAACATTAAAGCCAAAGTATGGAATAAAGCCACTTCCTAGACGTGAGGAACCCAATAAAGTTGAAAGTTAGCCCAGTTTCAAATGTATGGCCACTGCAATGCCCTCAAAGTCATTTACACTCAAGAGTGAGAAGCAGCCCCCTCCACCCACATAAAGTCAAACATTTCCGAGGTTTCCCTGGTGTTTCGCTCTGGGGGGATGGCTGCTTCATGCCCCACTGTGGAACTTCCCAAGGTGTTTTTTGCTTCCTGGGCAAGGAGTCTTTTTATTGTGCTGCTGGGCCAGACTGGGGTAGCTACAACTTCTTTCCCTGGCCTTCTTGGGCTCATGCTGCAGCACCCATATAACTTGCACGTGACCTGCACTGGGCCTCCCAGGGCCTCCCTCACCTCCTAAGGTACCTGTGCTTTGCTTAATGACCCATGTATTCGTTTAACAGCTGCATCAGGGAGAGCAGGATGTGAGTGTCATTAAGTGATATTATTTCTCTTAACAGTCATCACCACTTGTGACTGTAAGGGGTGACTGTAATTACAGTAATATCTTGAGGAGTACCTGTACAACTAGTAAATTATTTTTATGTGTTAAAAGTGGACTGTAGATATCTCAGGATTACTCGAACTTACTGTGCTTTCTCTTTCTTTTTGTGTCAACAATTCAAGCTCCTCTTTTGCTTTAGTAAGCTGCCTCTCAAGTCTAGCAATTGTTTGCAAATCATCTGAAAAGAAAGTAAAGTAATCTTAGACAAACATTATATAACAGGTGGATCAGGCTGTTCAGAAATTGTTTATGGACCAACCTTTATCCCTCCTGAATTTACTGTCATCTCTGTTAGAAATCATGGCTGGGACATTCATGCTAGAATCTTCTTGCTTTGGTGCCTTAGAATAAAAATGTGCATACTAGTTTTACTAAAGGCTAGTGGTTGGCAATAGTTGTAACTGGGCTGGCCAAATTTTGATCACTTGACCACAGGGATGATGCTAACATTATGAACCAGTTGTAAGCCAATTTTTTCCAGCCTAATCATAACTTTGATCAATCACTGAATGAACTGACAATCAGGACTACCTGTAAAGTTGGTTTTGTGTACTTTATTTTTGATAAGCTCATGCCATTTCCAAAGAATTAATGTACTGTTTCAACTGTTCATAACCCAACCACTTATTAGCCTATTCTAGAAAGGCTTCCTTTATTGATTGAAGCTGACAGACCTACATAGCATTTCCCCTTTTCGAAGATGGACCTATTACTACTCAAATAATCTATTCTACATACATTCTGAAGGGCAACAATGTTGACTAGTACCCAGAACTTTTGCTTAGATACATATTTCTATTTTTAATTACCATTTGTTTAGCTCTTGCCACTCTTTCCTTTCATTCAAGCTTCACCTCTGTATAACAAAACTACTGCTTTTACCTCTTGCCTTCTGTGGCTTGCCTGATATTCATCTGTCTAACTGTGCTGTCTCTTAAACCCAAATACTCTTACATCAATAGAGCCCTCTTGTTGTACAAACTGAACAATAGACGACTCCACTTTCTGATGAAGAATTTGGCTAATCAGTTGCTGATTCAGGATTTGCAGCTCAGAATTCTTCTCTATAAGAACCTGTGCAATCTTCTTGGAATATATCTAATTATACAAGGCCAGGAGAGAGAAAGGCAAGCATTAATAAATGGGTCACACAACAAAAATGTTCAATAGTATATTAACATACATACATATACTTATTGATCAGACAATTTGTTCCCAATTTTACAGAAAAATATAAAAATATTTTGGAGCATCACTACTTTAAAAGAAATCAAATTTATTAGGAAACTAAAAATCAGCAGTCAAAAACAAAATTTTAAAAGCTTACAAAAAATGAAAGAGAAGCTGCAAAAAGGCCAAAAATATTTATTTTAATACCAGTATATATTTTGATTACATCACAGAAAAGGCCCTGCCTGAATGAAGAAGGTGGTAAATGCATGTGATAGTGTATTTCTATTCTTCTATTCTTTTCATCACCTCTCAAGAATGGTACCCATTCTAAATAAATTATTTTATGTTGCTGATTTGATCATAAGGCATAGGTACTGAACCTATGCCTTATGATCAAATCAGCAACATAAAATAATTTATTTAGAATGGGTACCATTCTTGAGAGGTGATGAAAATACACTATCACATGCATTTACCACCTTCTTCATTCAGGCAGACAGAAAGAAGAAAAACAATATTTCATGGCCCTTGTTTTTCCAGGGTTTTTTGTTTTTTTTTTACTAATCATCAATTCACAAAAAGCATTTTTATAAAAAGTAAATAAAATAACATAAAATTCCCATTTAGTGAGAACAGATTCTGTTAGAATGACAGCCAGACTATGGACCTGTGGACATTCCACCAGAAGACTACTTGGGAAATCATTGCTGAATACTCCAGGAATAGAATAATGGTGACATTTCATCAACAAGATTCTTGGTTTTATTGTGATTTTATTATATCAGGCTCCTCAACCAATGAATACGTTTTCTTATGATCCAAATAAGAATGGCCATCTTGTTTAAAGATGGCTGGACAGCCATCTATAGAGGAAGATGTAGCACCAGACAGGAAGCTAAACTAGATGATGTGCAAGATTCCATTCCCCTTTCCTTCTGTGATTCTATGATCAGACTGATTTTCTCATTCACAGTGACTTACATAATTTTGTTGTTCTCTAGTGTTCCACGCTTGAAGTAACTCCTCAAGCTCAGCTACTGGATCTACAACTTGCTGGCTCTTGTCCCTTAGGAATTCTTTTATGATCTGATCCTTTTGCTGAAGGTGGAGGTGCAGGGCTTCTATGGTGTCCCTCTGTCCAGGCTCCAGATTGCAGAGCAGTGTTGCTGAAAGGATCTGAGATAACAGAAAGATAAGCCTGGAGGAGATCACCCTTCTATCCCCTACAGTTTTGCTACTGCCCTAACTGGAAAACATTAATAACAATGCTCCATCATCAGCATACTAAAAAGATACCAAAATGCCTAAACTATATCTGCACCATTATTTATTTATTTTTTATTTATTTTATTTTGTCACAACAATATATGTAGGAATCATACAAAAGATTATATAGTATATAAACATATATGGGTAAATATAAGGAGGTATAAGCATATATATAGAAAGAAGAAAAGAAAAACAATAGGACAGGAACGGTAGGCACGTTTGTGCGCTTATACACGCCCCTTATGGTCCTCTTAGGAATGGGGTGAGGTCAATAGTAGAAAGTTTTTGGATAAAGCTTTTAGGATTATGGGAAGAGACCACAGAGTCAGGTAAAGTATTCCAAGCACTGATGATTCTGTTACAGAAGTCATATTTTCTGCAATCTAGATTAAAGCGGTTGATATTAAGTTTAAATCTATTAGTTGCTCTAGTATTATTGCAATTAAAGCTGAAGTAGTCTTTAACCGGAAGGACATTAACCGGAAGTGGGGGCTCATATCGTACTATGGGGGCGCGCGCTCGATGTTTGCAGGCGATAGCGCGCCCCGAGCCCTCAGGCTTCTCCCGTTTCCTGGATGGTCAAGACCCTCAGAGCCCGGGCCTTCGGCTGATGCTGTGCAACGCACGGTCCGTGGTCAATAAGGCCCCCCTAATTTATGATCTTATCCAGGGGGGTGCCGTGGACCTTATGGGCGTTAGGGAGACCTGGTTGGGCGCAGAAGGGGGCGTGCCCCTTGTTCAAATGTGCCCACCGGGTTTCCAAGCATTCCATCAGCCGAGGGCCCAGGGTAGGGGGGGTGGCGGTTGTGATTAGAGAGTCTGGAGCCGAGGGAGACCACTGTACCTCAGATTGCCGGGTGTGAATCCCTCTTTGTGAGGTGGGGTCATAGATGTCAGATGGGCTTGTTTGTCACGTACCTGGCTCCTTGCGGCATGACAGCAGCCCTGCCCGAGCTCCTGGAGGTGCTTGCTGGAGTGGCGGTGGAGACCCCCAGACTTATTGTCATGGGGGACTTTAACTTGCCATCGACCGGCATGTCATCTTCAGTTGCTCGGGAGTTCACGGCTTCCATGACGGCCTTGGACCTGACTCAAGTAGTTGATGGCCCTACTCACAGTGGGGGTGGCACACTGGATTTGATTTTCATCTCTGGTCAGTGGTTGATGGATCTGGATTTGAGGGATTTAGTCATCGAACCTTTGTCATGGTCAGATCACTCCCTCCTTCGCCTGGACTTTCTGACCGCCACTCAACACCGCAGGGAGACAGAACCAATACGTTGGTTCCGTCCCAGGCGCCTGATGGACCCGGAGAGGTTCCAGACGGAGCTTGGGCCGTTTCCTGAGGGTCTGGCTCACGGCACGGCCGAGGAACTTGTCGCGGCTTGGGAACGGGCCGCGGCGGGGGCCTTGGACCATGTCGTGCCTTTGCGGCCTCTGACCCGGCGTAGGTCTCAACCAGCTCCCTGGTTATCCGAGGAGCTGAGGGGGATGAAACGCCGGAGAAGACGCCTAGAGAGTTCCTGGAGGTCCAGTCGTTCGGAGGCTGATCGGATACTAGTTAGGTCCTATACTAGGACCTACCTAGTGGCAATAAGGGAAGCGAGACGTTGCTACGTCTCCTCCCCCATTGTGTTGGCAGATAACCGCCCGGCCGCCCTGTTTCGGGTAACTCGCTCTCTCCTTCAACAAGGGGAGCAGGATGACCCGTTGCAGGGACGTGCTGAGGAGTTTAGTGGTTATTTATACGACAAAATCGTTCAGCTTCGGGACGGCCTGGACCAAAATTGGATAGATCCAGGTGGGATGTCAGAGAGTCATCTTGTTGAGACTATTTGGGATGAGTTTGACCCTGTGGCTCCCGAGGACATGGACAGGTTGCTGGGTAGGTTGAAAGCCACCACATGTTTACTGGACCCGTGCCCCTCCTGGTTGGTGCTGGCCGCACAGGAGGTGACACGAGGCTGGCTCCAGGGGATTACGAATGCTTCTTTGTTGGAGGGGGTCTTTCCGGCCACCTTGAAAGAGGCGGTGGTGAGGCCTCTCCTCAAGAAGCCTTCCCTGGACCCAGCTGTTTTAGGTAATTATCGTCCGGTCTCCAACCTTCGCTTCGCGGCGAAGGTTGTAGAGAGTGTGGTGGCATGTCAGCTACCCCAGTACCTGGAGGAAACTGTCTATCTAGACCCGTTCCAGTCTGGTTTTCGGCCCGGTTAAAGCACTGAGACGGCTTTGGTCGCATTGGTGGATGATCTCTGGAGGGCCAGGGATAGGGGTTATTCCTCTGCCTTGGTCCTATTAGACCTCTCAGCGGCTTTTGATACCATCGACCATGGTATCCTGCTGCACCGGTTGGAGGGATTGGGAGTGGGAGGCACCGTTCATCGGTGGTTCTCCTCCTATCTCTCCGATCGGTCGCAGACAGTGTTGACGGGGGGGCAGAGGTTGGCCCCGAGACGCTTCACTTGTGGGGTGCCTCAGGGGTCGATTCTCTCGCCCCTCTTGTTCAACATCTATATGAAGCCGCTGGGTGAGATCATCAGTGGTTTCGGTGTGAGGTACCAGCTGTACGCTGACGACACTCAGCTGTACTTTTCCACACCGGACCACCCCAACGAAGCTATCAAGGTGTTGTCCCGGTGTCTGGAAGCCGTACGGGTCTGGATGGGGAGAAACAGGCTCAAGCTTAATCCCTCCAAGACGGAGTGGCTGTGGATGCCGGCATCCCGGTACAGTCAGCTGCAGCCGCAGCTGACTGTTGGGGGCGAGTCATTGGCCCCAATGGAGAGGGTGCGCAACTTGGGCGTCCTCCTGGTGGACGCTGTCTTTCGAAGACCATTTGACGGCCGTCTCCAGGAGAGCTTTCTACCAGGTTCGCCTGGTTCGCCAGTTGCGCCCCTTTCTAGACCGGGATGCCCTATGCACGGTCACCCATGCTCTCGTGACATCTCGTCTGGATTACTGCAATGCTCTCTACATGGGGCTCCCCTTGAGGAGCACCCGGAGACTCCAGGTAGTGCGGCTGCGCGGGTGATAGAGGGAGCCCCTCGTGGCTCCCACGTAACACCTCTCCTGCGCAGACTGCACTGGCTGCCTGTGGTCTTCCGGGTGCGCTTCAAGGTTTTGGTAATGATCTTCAAAGCGCTCCATGGCATAGGGCCGGGCTACTTACGGGACCGTCTGCTGCCACCGAATGCCTCTCACCGACCCGTGCACTCTCACAGAGAGGGACTCCTCAGGGTGCCGTCGGCCAGGCAGTGCCGACTGGCGACACCCAGGGGAAGGGCCTTTTCTGTGGGGGCTCCCACCCTCTGGAACGAGCTTCCCCCAGGACTTCGCCAACTTCCTGACCTTCGAACCTTCCGCCGCGAGCTTAAGACACATCTATTTATTTGCGCAGGACTGGACTAGAATTTTTAAATTTTAAAATGTTTAAATTTTAAATCTGGTTTTAAATGGGGTTTTATTATTTATATCTCTATTTTAAATATTCGGCCTATGTAATAAGTTTTTTAAATTACTGTTTTACTCTGTATATATGTATGTTTTTATATGGCTGTAAACTGCCCTGAGTCCCTAGGGAGATAGGGCGGTATAAAAGTGTGAATAATAAATAAATAAATAAATAAATAAATTACAATAGATGATTCTGTGAGTTAAGCTTAGGTCTTGTCGAAGGCGACGGAGTTCCAAGTTTTCTAAGCCTAGGATTTCAAGTCTGGTGGGATAGGGTATTCTATTGTTTTCAGAGAAATGGAGAACTCTTCTTGTAAAATATTTCTGGACATGTTCAATTGTATTGATGTCAGAGATGTGGTGAGGGTTCCAAACAGGTGAGCTGTATTCTAGAATTGGTCTAGCAAATGTTTTATATGCTCTGGTTAGTAGTGTGGTGTTTTTGGAAAAGAAACTACGCAAGATTAGGTTTACAACTCTTAGAGCTTTTTTTGCTATGTAGTTGCAGTGGGCTTTGGCACTTAGATCATTTGACATGAAAACTCCAAGGTCTTTAACGGGATGGGGGTCATCTGTAAGGTAATGTCCATCTAGTATGTACTTAGTTTTTGGGTTCTTTTTTCCTATATGTAAGACTGAGCATTTGCTGGTTGAAATTTGGAGCTGCCAATTTTTAGACCAAGCGGTTAGATGATCAAGGTCGTTTTGAATGATAGAAGTATTGTCTGTGATGTTAAATAGTTTGACATCATCAGCAAAGAGAACACAATTACTTGAGATATGGTCACAAAGATCATTAATGTATAGTATAAAGAGTGTTGGTCCAAGAACGCTGCCTTGAGGAACGCCATTCTTGACAGGAACAGGATTTGATAGAGCATTGCCAATTTTGACCACTTGTTGTCTGTTAGACAGAAAAGCAGATATCCATTTGTGGAGGGGTCCTGAGATGCCATAGGATATTAGTTTTAGGAGAAGTTTATCGTGTACTACTGAGTCGAAAGCTTTGCAGAAGTCTATGTAGATTGCATCTATTGATTTGCCTTGATCAAGATTTGAAGTCCATATGTTTTTGCAGTGCAGAAGTTGTAAGTTACATGATAATTTTTTTCTGAAACCAAACTGTTTGTTGGAGAGGGAACATTGGCTTACCTGAAGGTTCCTTCTATGTACGCTGCATGAGAGTCCAAAGCAATGGGTTGTTAACTTCATCTGATTGGCCAGAGACTGAGTTGAATTTGTTTAAACACACCTCCTCTTCCTGTTTAGCTCCAGTTTATTAACGAAGAAGCGGTATTGGAGAAGACGAACTCAATGTGAAAACTGGAAAAAACGGAACAATAACCTCCAGATCCCTGTATATAGACAAAAACAATAAGTGAAAATAGGGAGGGGTTGGACTCTCACGCAGCATACATAGAAGGAACCTTCAGGTAAGCCAATGTTCCTTCTCCTGTACGCTGCTAAGAGAGTCCAAAGCAATGGGATATACCCAAGCTAAATATCCCTAGGGTGGGAAAGGAAAGATTAGGAAGATTCAGCAACAGGAAGAACTCGCTGCAGGACCCTCCGTCCGAATGAGGCCTCGGCTGAGGCAAATTGGTCCATCTTGTAGTTTTTAATAAATGGCGAAGGAGAGGCCCACATGGCTGCTCTGCAAATGTCCAAGATAGAGGCCTGGGTGGCCCAGGCAGCTGTGGTGGCTGCGCTGCGGGTAGAGTGTGCCATGATGCGGCCTGGAAGATGGTGTTTCTGCTGGTCATAGGCCATGGAAATACAGGCTTTTATCCACCTGCCTATGGTGGATGGGGAGATTTTGGTGCCCAGAGCCCTTGGTTGAAAGGAAACAAATAGGGATTCTGTCTTCCTGAAAGGAGCTGTTCTGTTGAGGTAAATACGCAGGGCCCTTCTTACGTCCAGCGTGTGCCATCGACGCTCCGATGGATGCTTGGGATGAGGACAAAAATCCGGTAAGATGACTTCTTGAGATCTATGAAAGCTTGTGTTTATTTTAGGAAGAAAGGTAGGGTCTAATCGGAGAATGACTCGGTTAGAGTGAAAAATCAATAAGTCCTTCCTGACCGAAAGGGCAGTGATCTCGGAGATCCTGCGGGCTGAGGTTATGGCTATGAGAAAAGCGACCTTAAAGGTTAAGAGCTTGAGACTGGAGGAGCTCAAGGGTTCAAAAGGGGAAGACGTAAGCTTCTGAAGGACAAGGGTCAGGTCCCAGGTAGGGTATCTGTGTACTGGAGGCGGTCGCAGATTGTAAGCTCCCCTCAGAAAATGTTGGATACGGGGGTGTTGAGAAAGCGTGGAGGTCCCGTCACAGAATAAAACAGTGGCAAGAGCTGCAACCTGCCGGCGGATGGTGTTGGTGGCTAAACCCTTGTCCAATCCGTCCTGGAGGAATTGCAGGATATGTCTAATGGAGGCAGAGGTAGGTTCTATTCGATGTCTAAGACACCAGCGATGGAATGATGACCATGTGGCCTCGTAAATATGCGTTGTGGATGGGCGTCTAGAAGCCAGAAGGGTGGAGATGACCCCCATGGAATGCTTTTCTTTCTTTAGTATCTCCCTGTCAAGTGCCAGACGGCTAGTTGGTAACATTGAGGTTCTGGGTGGAGAATGGCTCCTTGGCGTAGGGAAATCTGATCCGGTGGGATTCGCCAAGGTGGATTGATGGACAGGCTCACCAGATCCGCAAACCAACTCCGTCGAGGCCAGTAAGGGGCTATGAGGAGAACTTCTGCCTTCTGTTCCAAGATCTTTCGTATGACCCTTGGCAGAAGGGGAGTCAGGGGGAAGGCATAAAGAAGGCCCCGGGGCCACTGACATCGTAGAGCATCTGTTCCTTCTGCTCCTGGGGTTTGGAACCTGGAGAAGAACCTGGGAAGTTGTTTGTTGGTTGGGCTGGCAAAGAGGTCTACTATGGGTTGCCCGAATTTGATCGTGATTGTGAGAAACAGATCCGGATGCAGTTGCCACTCTGATTGATCGATGGTCGTCCTGCTCAGCCAATCCGCTTGTGTGTTGGCGACTCCGGATATGTGGGCTGCCTGTAGTGAGAGAAGATGTTTTTCTGCCCACAGGCCTATGGCTGCAGCCTCCTTCATCAATATGCGGGATCGGGTGCCTCCTTGACGGTTCACATGGGCCTTTGTGGTAGTGTTGTCCGTCAGCAGTAGCACATGATGGTTTGATAGCTGCGCTTGGAAGTACCTGAGAGCTAGATGAGCAGCTCTCATTTCCAACCAGTTGATGTCGTTCTTGAGGTCGTTGGGGGACCAACGACCCTGAGTTACCTGGTCTGATAGGTGGGCACCCCAGCCGTAGAGGCTTGCATCCGTGGTGAGGACGAGACGGCAATGTTCCTGGAATGAGCAGCCCTTTGTCAGGGCTGGAGACAGCCACCACTGTAGAGACTTTCTGACCTTTGGGGGCAGAGGAATTCTGATATCGGTATGGCTGTTGCCTGTTCTTTGGTGTGGGAGAAGTAGCCATTGTAGGGGTCATGAGTGAAGACGTGCCCAGGGCACGATCGACAGACAAGAGACCATCTTTCCCAATAACTGTGAGAGCAGTGAAAGTGGAACCCTCTTGAGTGCCTTTACCTTTTTTGTCGTGTCTCTTATGTTGAGGAGACGGTCTCGGGAAAGAAACACCTGGCAGGATCTGGTGTTGATTCTTGCTCCCAGATGGACAATTTCGGTCGTAGGCACTAGATGGCTCTTTGCTTTGTTGACCGAAAAGCCGTGATCCTGTAGGGATTGAATTGTTACCTGTAAGTCCCGTAACGCCTGCTGGGCGGAGGATGACAGAATCAATATATCGTCCAGGTAACATTGCATTCTTACTGGAATTGTGCGAAGGTGGGCCGCCACAGCATCCAGAATCTTGGTGAAGGTACGAGGAGCAGAAGATAGACCGAAGGGCAGGGCCCTGTATTGAAAATGGGCTCCGGCATAACTGAACCTGAGAAAGCGTCTGTGGGCAGGTCTGATGGGTACATGTAGATAGGCCTCCTTGAGGTCGATGGATGTTAGATAGTCCCCTCTTCTGATGCTCCCTAAGATTGAATTGAGGGAGTGCATATTGAATCTGCGATATTTGATGTGAAGGTTCAGTTGCTTCAGGTCTAAGATGGCTCTGGTGCCGCCTGATTTTTTGTCCACTAGGAAAAGAATTGAATAGAAGCCGGTCCCCTGGTGAGGCATGGGAACCGGTTCTATGGCACTGATGGACAATAGGTGTTGAATCTTGTCTTCCATTTGAGCCCTCTTGGTGGGTTCTTTGGGAATCTGGCATTGGATGAATCTCCTCGGAGGATTTGAATTGAATTCGAGGGAGAGACCAAGGGTGATGGTTTGCAGTACCCAGGCATCGGTTGTCATGCGGGACCAGGTAGGGACGAACTTGGTGAGACGACCGCCGATGGGATCCTGGCTGGGATAGTCATTTGTTCCTGCGATAAGGTCGGAAACCGGATCCACGGTAGGGACGTCTGGTCTGGGATTGCCTGGTCCTGTCATGAAAGGACTGTCTGTCCTGAAACCTGTCAGGGGGAGGTTGGAAGGAACGTTGATAGGCCGGGGATTGGAACCCGGGATCCTGGGTGCGAAAAGGCTGTCTGCGGTAAGGAAGAGAAGGACGTCTATCTGAACGTCTAGAGACGTAGGGAAGGATCTTACGTTTGTCTTTTCCCTCAACTAAAATAGGGTCTAGGGCTTCACCAAAGAGAGATCCACCCTTAAATGGGGCAGCCGCTAACCGCCATATGGTCTTCATGTCGGCTTGCCATTGTCTGAGCCATAACAGCCTCCTGGAGGTGATGCTGGAGGCAAGGGCTCGGGATGCAAATTTTGCAGAATTAAGGGTGGCATCCGCAGTGTATTCAGCAGCCGCTATCAATTTATTTATGTCCTGATGTAATCTGGAATCATCCTGAGGAATCCTCTCCTGCATTTGTCTGAGCCATATCAAAGAGGTTCTAGCAAAGAATGAGGCTGCTGTGGCAGATCTGATAGCCCAGGCAGCCGCTTGATGGGTTTTTGGTGGAGAGTTCCGCTCTGCGGTCTTCCGTTCAGAGACCTTCTGCTGCATCTGAAGGTATAATGTTGGAGGAAGAAGCCAAGGTGGCAATTGGGGTGTCTACGGTAGGAACCTTGAGGAGGTCCTCAAGATCTTGATCCGTCGTGTACATCTTTTTGTCTGAGCCACTAGGAGTAGGAATGGCACCAGGGTGACCCCATTGACGTTGGATGGTGTCCAAGAAGAGCTTGGGTGAAGGAATTACCCGTTGCTCTGAGACTGGTTCAGTAAAGAGGAATTTGTTGGGGTCTGACAGATCTGAAGCTCCCTCAGATTGGCGTAAGGCAACCCCCATGTTGGCCGTAACTTTTGCCTTGTGTAGTAATGTGTAGAAAAGCTCATGGCGAAAAAGGCCGGTGGGAGCAGGTTTGTCTGGGGCAGACTCTTCGTCTTCAGACAGATTATACTCTGCTATGTCTTCCTCCCCCAAAAAGGAGTCCTCACTATGGTGTGAAGGGGTTGGAGAGCGTGTGTGCAGCGCGCATAGTCTGGGTGGGTGGCTATCAGAATGGGGTCTTTGGTCAGAGCTGCCCGAAGGAGATGGAGCTGGGAAACCTCTCTGAGTGAAGGCATTGTCAATGCCTTGAGAAATGGTTTGCATGATAAGATGACGTATATCCTGAGAAATGGCAGGATTACTGTCCTCTCTGTGGGAGACTCCCGCTGCTGTGGGAGTGAAGGTGGCAGAAGGTGCCTGATGTGGGGGCTCAGGCATGGCTCTAGAAGAATCTCCAAAAACTGTACAAATTGTTTCCTGGTTTTCTTCCTGAACCACTAGGGATAGTGGGAGACCATCCAGGCTGATTTAATAGAGGAGAATCTTCAGTTAGTGGAACAGAAGTTTCCCTGCCTTCCTCTGCTAATCTTTGTTTTGCTTTATCAAATTGCCCATCCAAGGCCCGTTGTCTTCTGGAGGCATCTCTCTCTGCAGCAGCAGAGGTTTGGAGAGAAGTAGAAGACTTAGATTTGGTGGCAGAAGCCCTTGATTTGGATCTGCTCTTGTGAGGGGGAGGAGCCACGCTAGTAAGGTGTCCTTGGGAGGGCGAGGCAGAAGCCCGGGAAGGAGATCTGCTACGATCCACCATCTTGGAAATGAGGCCTAGTGGTTATCAGAGGCCTAGGAATATATGCCCAAATAATATAGTGGCCCTGATCTGAGAATCCTGGAATAAGATCAAATAATAAGGGCCAGTTAGCACCAAGCTGACACCACAGCCAGATTCAAAGCATTCAAAGGCTGCATGGGGGGTTGCTTTGGGGGGGGGGTCCCCACATGACGCGAAGCAGGCACCACTGCTCCTATAGCGCCCCTTTTACTGCAGCGTTGGCAGGGGGAACTAGCCTCCGACACCACGGACCTTTTCTCCACCCCTGCAGGCGCGAAGCCGACACCACGGCTTCTCCTGCGCTCCGCTGGCCTCCACTTACAGTTTGGTGAGGTCCAGCGATGTCCGTTCCTCAAACCGGCGATTCTACGAGGCTTGAGAGGCTTGGAATGTGAAAAAATGGCCGCCGGCCTTCGGGCGGCTCAGCTGAGCGGCGCTGGGCTGCGCGCGAAGTACGAGCCTCTTTCCTTGCCGCTCCGGCTCCCAGCAGTCAAGAAAAAACAATTGGGCACTTTAAAACTTTTTTTAAGAATTTTTCCTAATTTATTGAAGTCCTATGAGCTGATAAAAGAGTCAAAAGCAATGGAGCTAAAGGAGGTAGTCTCTCTATGGCCGACTGAGTTAATAAACTGGAGCTAAACAGGAAGAGGAGGTGTGTTTAAACAAATTCAACTCAGTCTCTGGCCAATCAGATGAAGTTAACAACCCATTGCTTTGGACTCTCTTAGCAGCGTACAGGAGAATAGGTTGTTTGTTTCTAAATATGAGGTAATGGATTGGTTGATGATAGATTCCATGACTTTGCAGGTGACACAGCAAAGGGAGATCGGTCTGTAGTTTTCGACTAAGCTGGGGTCTCCTTTTTTGAAGATAGGCATGACTGTGGCTAGTGACCAAAGTTTGGGAAGAGATTAACAAAATCTACTTAAAAAAAATACTTAACAAAATATACCGTAATTTTCGGAGTATAAGACGCACCTTAATTTTGGGGAAGGAAAACAAGAAAAAAAGATTTCTACCTCCGCCTACCAGCATTTAAAGTGGCGCTGCTACTTGCTTTCCCCGAAGAGACCCCTTGTATGCTGTGTGGAGAGGGTCGGGGCACAGCCTGAGGAATGAGTCTCTTCGGGATGGTCTGGAGGGCGGAAGAATCTGCCCAATGGCTTCAGCGAACAAGGGCCCCCCACAGTTGACAGCTGGTTCCCCCTCTGGCTGCCCAGGGGGCAGCTCAGGGCAGACAATGGCCACAATGACTTCACTTCCTCTCCATGCCTGAGAGCCCCTAAAGCGAAATATCCCTCCTTTCCAGCACTGCCGTCCATTGGCCCAATGCAATTTGCAGAGCCACGTTTCAGGCGGCAACCAGTTCCCCTCCAATGTGCTTCGGGGAACCAGGAAGGAAAGCATTTTGAGGTAGCAGCACCAGTTGCACGGCGTGCTTTTGGATTCAGGGAGGAAAGCGCTTTGCATAGCATAGCAGGGAATGGGGGTGGGGGGTTGATCGGTTGTTTGAAGAGAAGGGGGAAGATGCATGCTCTTAACTGCACGCGCCATGGTTGATGTTGGAGGAGGAGAGGTGGGGGTGCTGATGCTTTGGAAGGAAGGCAAAAGGCAATCTCCCTGAGCTTTTATGGGCGGGCACCACTTTTGCCAATGTGGATTCCTCAGATTGCACCTCGCCTCTCCAGAGGCAGCTCCGAAAACAGTCCTGGAAAATGTGCAAGGGGGTGGGGGTGGGAAGAAGCTGACAAATGTGGCAACGCACCAGCACTTTGCATAGCATAGCAGGTAATGGGGGTGGGGGGTTGATTGGTTGTTTGAAGGGGAGGGGGAAGATGCACCCGGATAAAATCTCCACCATCAAGCAGGTCTCGGAGGACGTGGCTGATTACTTCTACAAGAGATACAGGTCAGCTTTGGCCCTGGCTTCCTTCTTGGTGTGATCCCTTTTGCTTTGGGGTGGGGGGGAAGGAGCAAGGAAGGAAAGGTGAAGGAATACCAGGCAGATGGAACTGCTTACAGTATGCTCTTGCAGAGAAGGGAGGGAGCCTTCCAGCTCTGCAGGACTTGTGATCTCTCACACTGTTGTAAAGTTGGCGTTTTACCTCGCTGGTGTGTTGCCACATTTGTCAGTTTCCTCCCACCCACCCCCCTTGCACCTTCCCCAGCATTGTTTCCAGAGCTGTCTCTGGAGAGGCAAGGTGCGACCCGGGAATCCACATTGTCAAAAGCGGCGTCCGCCCACGAAAGCTCAGGGAGATTGCCTTTCGCCTTCCTTCCCAAAGCATCAGCACCTGTGTGCTGTTAAGAGCGTGCATCTTCCCCCTCCCCTTCAAATGACCGATCAACCCCCTGCCCCCATTCCCTGCTATGCTACACAAAGTGCTTTCCTCCCCGAATCCAAAAGCACGCTGTGCAGCTGATGCTGCAACCTGAAAATGCTTTCCTCCCTGGTTCCCTGAAGGAGGTCGAAAATGTCCAAAGGTGGGGACTGGTGGGTGAGCGGGGCTACATTCAGAGTATAAGACACACCCAGATTTTTACCCTCTTTTTGAAGATAAAAAAGTGCGTCTTATACTCCAAAAAATACAGTATCTTATGCATCCCAGCCACTGTGATCTAAATCTTAAAATAACATAATTGTTCCACAAGTCTTGAATTGTTGATTCCTGTCTCTTCAGCTTCTTTATTAACAAGCTAAATCACAAGTCCTACCTCTACTTCTTTGTTTCTGTCATGAAGCTTCTGGATAATCCTTTCTTGTTCAGATTGCCACTTCTGAGATTTTGCCTCTATATTCTTGATCAGCCACTGCAAATTCTGGTTGGCTGCTAACAGCTTCTCCAGTTCCAGGTCCTTGGCTTTTAGCAAGCTCTCTAAACACTATTAAGGTAAACATGAATAACAAATAACTCAAGATAAGACAAATCAAATCTGTTTCTGAATTTCCTGAGGTCCAAAACAGTATTAATTCCATCCCTTTTTTATAGTTTTAAAGCCAATCATATTAGGATAAAAGATAAATTATCCATGAAGCAAACATGCTGTACCCACCCAATTCTATTTCTTACAGCAGAAGAAGGGAATTTAATGCCCCCAGCTATTTTGGACTGCAACTTTTGTTATCCCCAACTGTTGGCTATATTGGCTGGCATTCATGGCAGTTCAGTCCAAATAACTAGGAACACTAGATTGTCTTCCCTAACTTACAAAGTTTTATTCAATCTTAGATAATTTATATACAGTAAAAAAGGCATTTTATGTAGTATTGAGATCTTACAAAATGTCACAGTCAGGATAGGCATGCCAGGATAGATAAACTATTGGCCTGCCAACTTACCTATATAGAACTGATCTAAAAATTAAGTATTAGGTGTGAACATCTTTGATTTACCCTCAAGACATGGTTGTCAAAAACAACAGCATTTTACTTTCAATCTAATTATTAGAAAACTACAGTCTATAAAGTAACCAGAGCAACTACCTTTATGGTGACAATTTACCTGGATAGTAGCTTTGTTGCCAGAAATAACTTGGTGTAGACCTTTCAGATCATGGTCTTGTTCTTTTATGGACAAATAAAGCTGGTTCAGTTTCTGTTCACTATCTTCAAGTGCAGAGAACTTCTCCCCTATGGCTTGCTACAAAAAAATCCCACACACACCCCAGAAAGAATTGCATGAATAACAAGAGGCAAAAAGTTAAATATTCAGACTGGGGTCTTGCTGCAACTGTCATGGCATTCTTAAATAAGCTTTAGTTTTTCTTGGGTTTCCATAATAGCAGTGCCACTCAAGGAAAATATGTATTCAGCTTAAGCTGACACTGATATGAGAAGGTTGCAAATATGTATTTTCTTGGGATCAAGTAGCTACCGATACTATTCAAGCTGCAGCTTCTTTAAGGCACCATTGGCAGGTGCAGTAAACATGTTTATGTCCCAACAGTATTTTTTCCATTTTGATTCTGACTTACATATCTCTAAACTTGGGCCGGTTTAGCTCACGCTGGTAAAGCCTGTTATTAAGAACACAGTAGCCTGCAATTACTGCAGGTTCGAGCCCGGCCCAAGGTTGACTCAGCCTTCCATCCTTTATAAGGTAGGTAAAATGAGGACCCAGATTGTTGGGGGGGCAATAAGTTGACTTTGTAAAAAATATACAAAATAGAATGAGACTATTGCCTTATACACTGTAAGCCGCCCTGAGTCTTCGGAGAAGGGCGGGGTATAAATGTAAACAAACAAACAAAAAACTAGAGAAACACATGACTCACTTAATTTAAAAAAATAAGTTGACATCTTATTCCTATATCCCACATAGAAAGGAAAGTAGTACACTGCCTCAAAGTCTATCCCAAACATAAACATAAATTAATAATCAAGAGATTTTCCTAGAAGTTTCTGCAAGCACCTCCAGGGCAGCATCTTTGTCTTTAATTAGTTGTTGCAATTTCTGTACCATTTTATCAGCAGTTGTAGAAGTTTTGTCCAAATTCTGATGATACTCTAAAAGATCCTTAGATTCCTAGGAAAACAGAAGGCATAGCAGAATCATCAATAATCTATAAGAAAATGTATACATTTTTTCTATTAGAAAGCACCAGGGGTATCTACTGATTTCCATATAGTCTTTTCAGGACCTAATATATTTTCCCCAAGATGTAATACAAAATTTGTATTTTCACTGTAAAGTAAAAGTAAAGTAAAATAAACAGTGATTATTTTTACTGTTTACAGTTTCAATTTGTAATTGACTGAATTGTTTTACTAGTTTTACATATTTCTGTGGAATTTCCATTTTAAAAAGATACAAACACATTTCTTAATAAAGCAAATAATTTTATATGTTTTGCTATACTTGTCAAAATACAGTGGAAAATTCAGTTCTTACCATTTCCCCCAGTTTTTAGAGTACTTCAAACTTCAATTTCAAGTTAATTATCCTAATAGAGTATTAGCATATTATTCCTGTCTCTAATTATAATTTGTAAATAAGGTAAAAAGCACTGCTCCTAATGCACATTACTAAGAAATGCCTTCAAAATGTGAACCACCCCATTTTTTATTCTCTTGAAAGAAATACCATTCTCTAAGGTAAGTTTTTAATTGATGACTATAATTTGATAACTACAGTTTGTCTTTTAAAAGTCCTATCAACAGTATTTACTATATGCTTATCTATGCATATACCCAACCCCTTCAAAAAATTCTTAATACTGTATAAGAAAGAGTATTAAGAAGCCAAATAATTGTTTTAATAAAGTAAATAAATAAAATATATTGTTTTAATAATCCTTCTCACCATTTTATTTGGCAGTATGTAGCTAAACCCTGAAGTTCAATTCTCTTTTTAGAACTACATTGCTGTTTATCATATTCCAGTACCTGATACAAACTACAGTACATATTATATACATATGGCTGGAAAGATCTTTCCGTATAGCAAAGAAAAAGAAAGAAAGAAAAAAGCAAGCTTTAAAAGTGATTTAGGGAGAATAGAATAGGATCCATAAAATATGCTCTTGGGCATTTATTGATTATAGTTTTTAATTATTATAACTTACTTTTTGGCCTCTTTTTTCCTGCCACTCTAAGCTCCTAGGATGGCTTTAAAAGCCCATCTCTGTCTTTTCCTTACCTGTAGAAGCCATTCTTTGCAAGCTAGACTGTATGTCAAATCCTTAATTTTTCGCTCTTGTCTGTGCATCCTCAAAAATGTTTCCTTTTCTAAAGTACAACATTGCATGCTCTTGTTCTGTAGATTTGTTTTTAAGTGCTGAAGAGTAGCAAAGAATTCCTGAAAGAAATAAGTCCCATTAGCTTTGAAGCAAATTAGGAAAAGAAATCCCTTCACATGACAGAAAAATAACAGAAAAATTGAGTTATGTTAGGGAATGATACATTTAATTACAACCCAAGATAAGACAGAAATATTTAAATCAAATAAGGGAGAAACAAATCATACAACTTGCCTGTTTCTTATTCTAGTCATAAGAGAAATTAATTCCCAAGAAAGGAATTCAAACTTGTACACATAATGCACATGAGTAGCCTTTTTTCAGTATAAATTAAAACCATCCTTGAGAGTCAGAAATGCCCCAAACCCATTGGATAATATTAGTTTCAACCAATAATTTAAACTTGGTTAAGTTATAGCTGAAAGCATTGAAACAGTTTGATGTGATAATAATGTTTTCATAAATGTAGACTGCCTTGCCATCTCCTGAAGATAAAATTTCGCACACTGGTTTAAGATAGTGTTCTGAAAGCCATATCTTCTCCTAAAAAATGTTGGTTCTTTACTACTTTATACCTACTACATGGCCTAATAATGTCTTTTTTAAAAAACCATGCTCTTATGGTAGCTAACAACTTTGGTTCCTAATTAAATTCCTAACTAGGTTCCTGACATGCCTAGCTGACAACATACAAAAGACAGAGGAAGGAACTAGGGGGACAGCTATACTGGACTTAATTTTTACTAATAGGGATAAGATGATTGAGGGAGTAGCAGTTTTAGGAATTTTAGGGGAGAATGACTATTTCACCATCATGCAACCATACGTAACTAAATCAAGTCAGACTAATGTTTTAGACCAGGGGTCTCCAACCCCCGGGCCCAACTGGGCCACATAAGTGATGGGCAAGCACGTGTGTGCATTCCCATTTTCATGAGCAGCAGGTAAGCATGCTTCATTTGTATGAATAGCAAGCGATGTACCCGCTGCTCGTGCAAATGGAGCTGCATGTGCACTTGCCAGTTGCTCAACAGAACCATCCCCTTTACTCCTACGCTGGTCTACAAAATCAAAAGGTTGGAGAACTCTGTTTTAGACTTTAAGAGAGCTGACTTCAGCAAGCTAAGAAAAGATTAGGAAGGATCCCATGGATGGATATCCTAAAAGGAAAAACATTTCAAGATGCTTAGGAAGTCCTGAAAAATGAGATTAATGAAGGCCCGAGCAAAAACTATACCATAGAGAAAGAAAAATAAAAGACATCAGATAAAACCAGCATGGTTTGCATAACATGCTGCTAGAAAAAAATTATATTATTATATATTAAATATAAAAAGGAACACATAATTAAGCAAAATAAATAGCTAAAATTTGCAAATCTGCTTTCCTTGCGTGCAGCCAAAAGCAGAAGCAGCAGAAGCAGCAGAAGTCTTTCTTTGTCTCCTCCAAACTCCGCCTCTGTGGCTTCCAAATCCCAGCTGGAAACCGTTGGAATCAGAGAAGAAGTCAGGCCAGCTGCCTGCTGCCAAGTCTTCCAGACGGTTGGCCTAGAACACCACAAGGCCCCTCCAGCTGGGTGCCCTTCCCCGCTTTGCGGGCAGCCGGGACAGAGAGGTGACGAAGGTGAAGGGAGCCGGAGCCCGCTGTCAGGTCTGGAAACCATACTAGGCCGTAGGTTTCTAGACGCTGCCACATTTCTCCCCTGAGGGGAAGAAGGGGTGGGTGATGGTTATGGTTACATTCTTCAAGTGGTCAAGGTAGGATTGTGTTCGCATCTGCAGAAGGAGTGGCAAGAAGAGGTTTCGAATAAAGTGGAAGAACGTTGGACCATGTGACCAGCAAAGGGGTTGGGGGATGGGACTCTTGGGGTTTGTATAACTGAGAAAAGAATCCGGAAGTTTCAGTTTTGGAATTTCACTCATCGTGTGCCAGTTTCCTTATGCTAGTAAAGAACTTTGAAAGACAATGGCTTCAGAGTTTTTTGTTTTATGCAGAAGAGGTTTTTCTGGAACCTTGACATTATTCCAAAACTCAAACTTTCTTTGGTTTAACGGTACCCTCTCCTCTGCTCTGGGGGCCTGTTAGGGGGGCGCTAGGCCCCAGCCTCCGCAAACTCCACAGCTGTGCGAAGACCCAGTGAAGATGGGGAGCCAGCAAGCAGAAAGCCTTTGAAGGGGCAGTGGGGCTGGAATCTGAGGACTTGGTCGAGATCACCTACTTCCCATCGGAAGATGTGACTTAAAAGCCTGAAGTTGTGGAACCTGCATGTCAGCTTGGTGCATGGCCTAAAGACTCCGATTCATGGGTAAGATGTCACTCCGGCCAAACCCCTCCCCATCAATTGCAAGAAGTGAGATCCCTGGGAGAAAACATTTCCCCAGGGCGGAATGGAGAGCCCCCTCCCTCTTCTCAATCTCAATGGAGGGCAATAAAAACTGGATAATTGGGAGAGTCACTGGATTGGGGCCTGGGAAACCCCCTAAAATCGCAATCCCTATTGGACCTCCCAGAAACTTTTGAGCATTTGGAAGTGAGGCCTCGCAAAAGCTCAGCTCACCTCCCTTGAGAGCCATTGAATTTAGCTCACCCTAAATTCATCTTCCCTCCCAGCAGAGAGGGGGAAAGTTCTGAAGCTCGAAGCCATTCCGATGAACACAGGAGGCCCTCCCTTCCCTCCTTCACACAGCAGGGAGTTCAGATAGCACAAGTGACTTGGGGGGGAACCGCAATCCCCCAATTGACTTTTCCCACCAGCTGAGGCCTATGCTACCTCCCATTGCTTCTATTCCTCCCGGTTGGGCATTTTATCCTGGACAGGGATGGGTCCAATACCAATGGCAACCAGCGGTTTCAGCATCTTTCTTTCCTGGGGGCCCCCGACCGGGTTTTGCCGCACCAACTGAAACATTTCAAGGACTTTCTTCTCAGCAGCCAGGGGGAATTCCACCCCACTTTACAACTCAGCAACCAGCCACGGTGGCTTCAGCTCTCCCCACTCAACAGGCGTTTTTACAGCAATCAGCAACAGCCATCCCACAAATTCCTCTTCAACCGCAAGCAGGCCAGCTAAACCCACCTCCATCCCCTCACCCAGCCCCTCCTGCTTTCAAAGCAATCTTTGATGGGAATCCACACCACTTGGCTTACTTCCTCAACAGAATTGAGGCTTACGTTGAACAATATAGAGATCAATCAGAAAGAAGCCTAATCAACACCATCTCGGATGGTATGAACGTCAGGCTGGCCTCGGAGTGGATAGCTCAACTACACAACAAACGTACCCCTGAATTAATAAATGGATTTATTGCATTGCTTTGCAACCGGTTTCAAGATGATGACCTAATTGCAGAATGTGAAACCACCTTAAAAACGATGAGACAAGGTAACAGGCCTCTGAAGGAATTTGTATGGGACTTTCGAAAAGTTGCTGGTAACCCTAGACAATAGGCCAGACCACGTCCTCCTCCACTATTTCAAAGAGGCAATCGATCAAAAGATCAGAAAAGCCTGCTCCACCAGAGGAATCCCAGAACAATTAAATGACTGGTACAACATATCCGTAGCTCTGGACAGAGAATTCAACCCCCGCCAAAGCCAATTAACAACTACAACTCCACAATGGCTACCTACAAAACCTTCCCTCTTGAAACCTACCACACCCTCCACCTTTCAATCTTCAACAATAATTAAATGCTACCGTTGTGGAAAACTAGGACACCGGGCTTCAGCTTGCCTGGCCCCAACACCACTCCCACAGTATCGCCCACCAACTGCTACCCGACCACGCAGACCCCCTCGAAAGAACCCGAATACCAGTTGCTTTGCAAGACAAGCCGTGGACACTCCCCTCCCTACTGAAGTATCCACTGACCTTCTGTCAGCTGATTCACCTCCTGACAACTCAAACGAGAAGGAAAACAACCCAATGGTGAGTGCACTCATTTTTTATTTTTTTATTTTTTTATTTTTATTTACATTTATATCCCACCCTTCTCCGAAGACTCAGGGCGGCTTACAGTGTGTAAGGCAATAGTCTCATTCTATTTGTATATTTACAAAGTCAACTTATTGCCCCCCCACAATCTGGGTCCTCATTTTACCTACCTTATAAAGGATGGAAGGCTGAGTCAACCTTGGGCCTGGTGGGACTAGAACCTGCAGTAATTGCAGGCAGCTGTGTTTTAATAACAGGCTATCTTACAGCCTGAGCCACCACGGCCCTTCTTTTGCTATCAAAGTAAACTTAATAATTCCAGGGGGAGGGGCCAAAAAAGACTTAAGAGGCTATTGTGGACACATGATGCACCAGATGCCTAATTTCAACCTCTACGGTCGTCCAACTGCCTATAAAAACATTTCTCTTGAAACATCCAATTAAATTCCACCAAGTAGATGGAACCTTAATTGGCAGCGTTCCAGCGACCCAAATCACGCAACTGGTTCGCTTAGAAATTGGAGACTATCGTGAACTTATAAGATTCATAGTGATTCCAAAGATGTCAGAATCCATCATCCTGGGTTTAGCTTGGCTGGACAAATGGGAACCCACAATCAAATGGGAGGATGGATTCAGGAAAATTATATGGGCTTTCGGACCCATAGACCCAGTTTCCAATACCGTGTCATGCCTTTTGGACTCCAGGGGGCTCCAGCATTTTTCATGCAACTAATTAATGAAACCCTCCACCCCCATCTCTACAATGGGGTTCTTGTCTACTTAGATGAAATTCTTATCTACACAGACAATATCAAACAACACATCAAATTAGTCAGACAAGTCCTTAAAAAACTCCTAGCAGCCAAACTATATGTGAAACTTTCCAAATGCGAATTCCATATGGAATCCCTAGACTACCTAGGTTACCGGATATCATCAAAGGTATCAAAATGGACCCAGGAAAAGTGAAAGCGGTGTTGGATTGGCAACCACCACGCACATGTAAACAGCTTCAAAGTTTCCTGGGATTCGCAAATTTTTACTGCAAATTCATTCCTTCTTTCGCAGAAGTAGCTCTACCATTGACAGAATTGCTAAAAACTGGGCCATCACCGGCCAAGCCCAAACCTAACCAACCCCTACCTTGGACAATGGATTGCCAACAGTCCTTTGAACACCTGAAACGCCTATTCTCGATGGAGCCAATTCTTCAACACCCTGATCCAAATACACCTTTTGTGGTCCAAGCTGATGCAAGTGATGTAGCGGTAGCGGCTGTCTTATTGCAATGGAATACCGACAACAATCTTATGCCTTGCACGTACGTTTCTAAAAAACTGACAGACACTGAACGCAGATGGACAGTTTGGGAAAAGGAAGCCTTTGCAGTGCGGTGGGCACTCCTCTCCTGGAGACACTTCCTTGAAGGGGGGAAGGAACCGTTCGAGGTGTGGATGGACCACAAAAACCTTGAATACTTAAAAACCTCTCAAAAACTTTCTCCCAAACAAGTTCGATGGGCTCAGTTTTTCAAATGGTTCCATTTCACCCTCAAATACATCCCCGGCGACTAAAATCTACTGGCTGACGCCCTATCTAGGAAACCACAATTTGATAGCCAACGCAAAGAGGTAGTACACATGATGATTCCCGATAGCGAACCAGCCAACCAAGCACTTACTCGACCACGATCACGCCGTGGTGCTAACATCCCACCAAATAAACTACTAGCGGAATTAAAATCAGCACTCGCTGACGATGCTTGGTTTAAAGAAAACTTGCCTGACCTCACCTTAAGGGATGGACTACCCTGGAAGGGAACCAAGATTTATGTACCCGTCGCTATGCGGCAGGCTGTACTACAGAAAAGCCACGACTCTCGCCTAGGAGGTCACTTTGGGTTTTTGAAAACTCTCCACTTGGCTAGAAGGCAATTCTGATGGCCAAAAATGAAATCAGATGTCGAAGACTATGTACGGAGCTGTGCCACCTGCGCCACCATGAAATCCAGACCAGGAAAAACCCCTGGACTCCTACAAACCGTAGCCGAACCCAAGAGACCCTGGGAGGAGATTGCCATGGATTTCATTGTTGAACTCCCACCTAGTGGGAGAAATACGGTGATATGGACTGTGGTGGATTTGTTCTCTAAACAGGCCCTTTCACCGCGTGCACCAGATTGCCATCGGCGAGAAAATTAGCAAAGCTCTTCGTGAAACACATCTACAGACTACATGGAGTTCCTAAAAGAATAATATCTGACAGGGCTGTTTAATTCACAGCCAAGTTCTGGAGGGAATTCCTACGGTCCATTGGGTCATCTCAAGGACTTAGCTCTGGGTTCCATCCTGAGACCAATGGTGCGGCTGAGAAATTGAACTCAATGGTGGAACAATGCATACGGTGCTATGTAAATTACCAACAAGAGAACTGGTCGGATTTGTTGGCATTTGCAGAGGTCGCATATAATAATGCTGTACACAGCAGCACGGGGTTAACTCCTTTTCAGATAACCACCAGCATGGACTTCGTTCCAATGCCTGAACTCCCCATGCAACCCCCCACTTCCGTTTCCCTAACGGACTGGATGAATTTGTTGAAAAAAGGGTGGGAAAATACAAAAAAGGCCTTAGCTGTAGCAGCTCAAAAATATAAAGCCCAAGCTGACAAACACCGTTCCCTTCAACCCCCTTTTAGCATTGGGGATAAAGTCTTTTTATCTACTAAGTATCTGAGATTGAGAATACCGAGCAAAAAATTTGGTCCAAAATTTTTGGGCCCTTTCCCCATTGTAAAGATTATTAATCCCGTAACCGTCCAACTTAAACTCCCTCGAATATTGGGAAAAATACACCCGGTATTCCATAGCAGCTTATTAAAACCTGCTAGACAATCTGGACTGAGACCTCTACCTCCCGCCCCCCCCAACACCCTTGATAATCCAAGGTGAAACCCACTATGAAATCAAGAAAATCCTTGACTCTAGACTATACAGAGGTCAACTACAATATTTAGTCCACTGGAAAGGATACCCATTATCAGAATCCACTTGGGTCAGAAGTTGGAAAGTAAATGCTGACAATTTGATTAAACAATTTCACAACACTTTCCCTGACAAACCTAAAAACCCTCTTGGAGGGGGGAGAGGGGGGTAGAAGGGAACGTGTGGAACACCAAGACTCTTCTTTATTAATTCTTTGTTTTCTTTCCTAGGATATAACTTCTTTTGCAAGGGGGGACGCCTGTCAGGCCTGGAAACCATACTAGGCCGTAGGTTTCCAGACACTGCCACATTTCTCCCCTGAGGGGAAGAAGGGGGGATGATGGGTATGGTTACATTCTTCAAGTGGTCAAGGTCGGATTGTGTTCGCATCTGCAGAAGGAGTGGCAAGAGGAGGTTTCGAATAAAGTGGAAGAATGTTGGACCATGTGACCAGCAAAGGGGTTGTGGGGTGGGACTCTTGGGGTTTGTATAACTGAGAAAAGAATCCAGAAGTTTCAGTTTTGGAATTTCACTCATCGTGTGCCAGTTTCCTTATGCTAGTAAAGAACTTTGAAAGACAATGGCTTCACAGCTTTTTGTTTTATGCAGAAGAGGTTTTTCTGGAACCCTGACACCCACATGGGGAATCTGCGCTGCCACCTGCTGGCCGCTAGAAGCAGCTATGCAGCCAGAGGAGCAACCACTCTGGGAGTGCACTTCCCACTCTATGGTGACAGTAGCCGGAGGCAGCATGAGGAGCAGTGCATGCGCTGTGTCTGGCTGGAGTCCATCACTTTTTCTCACCTGCTTTTTCAGTGCTGGGATGGCAGTGGCCCTGGCCTTCAGGGCAAGCTGGCCAGGCTGTGGCTTTCGCATGGGTGCTGGTGGTAGACACCCTCAATATTGGTTGAAAACTCCTCAAGGACCTGATGCTCACCGGCTTCACCCACATCAACGTGGTGAGGCCTGGGAGGCGCGTGAGCAGGGGGTGGAGGGAATAGGCGCTCACATGGTTTGAGGTCTTTGGGTCACTTGTGTTCCACCACCCTGTGAGAGGGGCAGGGCTTGATGGCAGCATGTGGAGGGACTCTGCTGGACTCCAGGCTGTGAGTGTGCAGGCCACCCTGGACCTCCCAGCAAGCTCTCTAGAGGGAAGGCTCAATTGGTCTCGGAGCTATTGTTGGGCAATGCCATTTGTGCGCTACTGAAAGGTCGTGATCTTGGGATACTGCTCGGTCGGTGAGTGGTGCTCTGCCCGGCTGGATGGAGGGCGCACCACATGGCAAGAGGTGCCAGGTGGCTGCTCTCTTGCTAGCGGGATGGATAGATGGGTGGTGGGCGAGCGAACAAGCGCCAAAAATGCTGGGGAGAGATAGAATGAGAGGTAGTTTATTTTAGGGGGGGGGCTTATTTTTAGCATATGTGTTCAAAAGCCCAGTTGGGCTTATTATCAGGGGAAGTCTTATTTTGGGGGATACATAGTAATATGTAAAGTATTGTATGCAAAGTATACTGACCCAGACAATAACTGTTCACCAAGTATTTTTGGATATTAAAGAAAAAATCATAAATAAAATTATTTTAAAAAAAGAATGCAGAGAAGAGCAACCAAGATGATTAGGAGACTGGAGGCTAAACATACAATGAACGGCTGCAGGAACTGAGCATGGCTAGTCTAGTGTAGAGAAGGACCAGGGCAGACATAATAGCAGTGTTCCAATATTTGAGGGGCTGCCATAGAGAGGAGGGGGTCAAGCTATTTTCCAAAGCACCCAAGCCAGACAAGGAAAAATGAATGGAAATTGATCAAGGAGAGATTCAACCTAGAAGTAAGGAGGATTTTCTGACAGTGACAACAATCAACTAATGGAACAGCTTGCCTTCAGAAGTTGTGGAAGCTTCATCACTGGTAGCTTTCAAGAAGAGACTGACTTTGTCAGAAATGGTGTAGGTTCTCCATCTTGGGCAGAGGTTTGGACTAGAAGACCAAGCTATTTAATCTGTTAAAACACCTAGGCCAGACGGTTTACATCAGTGGTGGGTTGCCCCCGGTTCAGACCAGTTCTAAAGAACCGGTAGTAAAATCGTCGGGAGGCTCTGCCCACAGACCCGAACGTCATCAAAAGTGATCTGCGCATGCGTGCACAGGCACGTTGCGAACCGGTAGTAAAGGTAAGTAGAACCCACCCCGGTTTACATCCAGTTGCTGAAATGTAAGATGTAACAAAGATGAAATTTTGGATTCACTGAACATAATCTTTTGAACCTTATATAACACAGGGGAAATAACAGAGGACTTGAAAAGAGCTGATAGGTTTCCAATCTAAAAAAAGGAGAAAAATGGATTCAGAAATCCTGGAAAAGTTAATCAAGTGGAGGATTTGTTAGCACTCTAGAAACAAACAAGGTGATTACTAGAAACCTGTGTAGATGTCAACTCTGAAGCTAGCCTGACTGAGGCCATCTTTGAGGCATCCGTGTTGCCACAATGGTGCTAAGGGATAGGGAGGGGGGGATAAAGATAGCTGGGTTTTGTAGCCAAAACAAAATAGTTTCCCCTGAGAACCAAGGACATTCCCACAGGTGGCTGAAGAGAGGAGGAATGAGGTTTCCAAGCAACCAGACAGCGTTTTGATTGGACCATATGACTGATTGTTTGGGAAAGGGGGAAAAACTTTTACTTTTAATTAGGTGAAAACCATGGGAACCTTTAGAGTCAGTTTTCACCAGCCTGTGCCAATATGACATATCCAATAAACTTGTTCTTCGAGGAAACTGCTTGCCTTGGAATTCTGCTTGCTATGGGTGTATTACTTGGAACCCTGACAGTAGATTTGTTAAAAACATATCATGCCAAACAAATGTTATTTCCTTTTTTGATAAAATAACTAAATTAGTGGTTTAGCTAAATGCTTTGCACATACTTGGACTTCAGCAAGGTATTTGACAAAGTAGACCACAATCTATTTCTTTTTTTTTTTTTTTTTTTTTTATTGAAAGAGTTTTAAAAAAAACAAAAACATTTTCCCCCTTTTTTCCCCCTCCCTCCCAAAAAAAAAAAAAAAACAAAACATCCCCCTCCCTCCCCCACCCCCGGCTTCCCGGGTCAATCACAAGGTAAAGTCCAATCCAAATAACCACATCCAAAGCTTTTCGTCTCCCAACCCCCTCCCCATTACATAAAATAACTTTCTAATTATTCAAAGGCAATCTGATATTTCTTAATCTGATATCTGTTTTGTAGATAATCAATCCATTTTTTCCATTCAATTAAATATCTTTCCTGCGTATTGTCTTTTAAAACGCTGAGATTTTAGCCATCTCAGCCAAGTTAATAACTTTCAATATCCATTCTTCTATTGTAGGTATCTCTTCTTTCTTCCAGTATTGTCCAATCAACAGTCTTGCTGCTGTTATTAAGTTCAAAATCAGTTTAGTCTCAATCCCTGTACAATCCATTATAATTCCCAAAAGGAAAAATTGTGGCAGGAACTTTATCTTCTTCTTCAGTACATTTTGAATAATCCACCAAATTCTTATCCAAAAGACCTTAATTTTCTTGCAAGTCCACCAAATATGAAAATATGTAGCATCATCACAATCACACCTCCAACATTTCGCTTGGATATTAGGATACATACATGATAATTTTTTGGGATCTAAATGCCATCTATAAAACATCTTATAAAAATTTTCCTTAAATTCTGTGCTTGTGTAAACTTAACATTTCTAACCCAAATTTTCTCCCATGTTTCCAACATTATTGGTTCCTGAATATTCTGTGCCCATTTTATCATACAATCCTTTACCAAATCCTTTTCCGAATCTATTTCAAGCAACACATTATACAATCTCTTTATATGCTCGTGGGTCTGATTTCTAATTTGCTTTATTAAATTTTCCTCCCTTTGCATTATACCAATTTTTTGATCTTCTTTCCATCTAGCACTTATTTGCCCATATTGAAACCAAGTATAATTCCTCCCTTCTTCATTTAATACCTGTAATGATTTTAATTGCAATCTACCTCCTTCAGCATACAAAAGTTCTTTATATGTAATCATTTCCTGTTTCTGTTCTATATTTATATTCTCTATTGCATGTCTAGGACTTGTCCAATAGGTTTAGCTAAATGCTTTGCACATACTTGGACTTCAGCAAGGTATTTGACAAAGTAGACCACAATCTATTTCTTTATAAGATATAGGATGGACAGAACCACCACCAGATGGATTAGCAATTGGCTGACCAATCACACTCAGCAAATAGTACTCAATGGAACTAGAACTAAGGGAAGCATGCAATAGGATACCCCTAATAAGCCCTAGTAAATAAGCCCTAGTAAGTAGTAAGTTAGTAAGTAGTAAGCCCTAGTAAGGCCACACCTAGAGTACTGCATCCAGTTTTGATCAACACACTATAAAAAAGATGTTGAGACTCTAGAAAAAGTGCAGAGGAGAGCAACCAGGATGATTAGGAGACTGGAGACTAAAACATATGAAGAACAGTTACATGAACTGGGCATGGCTAGTCTAGTAAAGAGAAGGACCAGGGGAGACAAGATAGCCGTCTTCCAATACTTGAGAAGCTGCCACAGAGAGGAGAGGGTCAAGCTGTTTTCCAAAGCCCTGAAGGCCAGACAAGGAATAATAAGATGGAAACTAACCAAGGAGAGATTCAACCTAGAAATGAGGAGGAACTTTCTGACAGTGAGAACAATCGACCAATGGAACAGCTTGCCTTCGGAAGTTGTGGGAGCTTCATCACTTGAGACTTTCAAGAAAAGATTGGACTGCCATTTGTCAGAAATGGTGTTAGGATCTCCTGCTTGAGTGGGGAATTGGACTAGATGACCTATAAGGTCCCTTTCAACTCTGTTAATCTGTTAAACATAAGTGGAACTCATTGCCTATAATCCAACTGGATGGAATTGCTAACAGTTTGGAAGATAGACTCAAGATCCAGAAGGACCTTGAAAGACTTGAACACTGGGCCCTAAGTAACAAGATACAGTTCTGTGGAGAGAAAAGCAAGATCCTTAAGCAGAAAAAAACCACATACAGAAGTATAGAATAGGCAGTACCTAGATCAACAGTAGGTGTTCTAGTGGATCATCACTTAAGTATGAGCCAGCAGTGTGCTGCAGCTGTGAAAAAAACCAATGCAGTCCTAGGCTGCATCAACAGAGGGACAGTATTATGATAATGAGAAGTGACAGTACTGCTTTACAGTGTACTGGTAAGACCATATTTAGAATACTGTATCCAGTTGAGAAATATCTTCAGACAGTGCTGGCTCATGGCTTCAAAATGGAGGTGAGTGTTGCCCCCTATAGTTGGCAACAACCAGTGGAGTAAAATCTGCAGATTCCTTTCCTTTCTGTAATGGGGAGGATCATGCACTGACAATACGGTTTATGTTTCTCTCCTCTGATTGTGATTTAGATGATTCAGAAAAGGTATTTTCCACCTTTATTGCTAAAGTTAATTGTTCAAGAATTTTACCTTATTATGTCTCCAAGCTGCTTCTTTTTGTAGCTGTTCTTCTTGCAATGCTGTCTCTAGAAAGTGGCTGGTCCTTTTAGCCTCAGCCAACTGTCGATCTTTTTGCTGCTGGGCATATTTCAATTTTTGCATTTCCAACTGAGTGAAGAAAAGAGCATTCTGTACATCAAGAAATGCTATCTGTTGTTTCGGTTGTAATGAAGAACAACCCTCTAAGTTCTAAAATGATTCAAAAGTAGGAAACAGAACAGAGACAGTTTAGGCAATCACTGGTCATTAAAATCCTGACATGATCATAGGTTTTATGCATTCTGAGTTATATCATACGACATCAGAGATCATTGTATTCATTGACCTATGATGATAATTGAGACTGGAATTTCTGTTGCTAAGTGATATGATAATTAAGTTGCTAAGCATTGTGATCATTGAGTCATGCACAAATTTGACTTTTGCTGCTGTAATCATTAAGCAAATTACTCACACTGACTGCTTATCAGAAGTCCCCAAGTGAATTTGGGATGCTGCAACCATCATAAATTTATGCTGGTTGCCAAGCACACAAATTTTGCTCACATAATCAGAGGGATGCTCCAATAATCATGTGTGAGGACCAGCCATAAGTAACTTTTTTCAGTGCTGTCATAACTTTGAATGGTTGTTAAATGATTGGTTGTACATCGAGAAACCTGTACTGTGATAATATTGGGTCTATTTCTTTGAATAATTAATATTCTCTGATCTCTACTTTCTAATCATGATTCTCATCTCACTGCATTTTTTAATATTTATGTAATCATTGTTGCTTTTCCATTTTAGGATTCTATTTCTTTCTGTTTGATATCCATCCTCTGAAAACTATTGTGTAAACATTGGAACCTACAGATGTCATTGTTGAGTCATCTCTTTATCACTGAAAACTGGAGATTTAGAGTTAGTATTTTCTGGCTCATGACTCCTTCTATTATCATATGCAGCTATGTTCCTGTGTTCTTTGCCTTTTCTCCTGTCCCCTTCTTTAAAGCCATTCTGCTAAGATTTTCAAGGCTCTAGCCCCGTGATGGCAAACCTATGGCATGCGTGCCAGAGGTGGCATGCAGAGCCTTTTCTGTGGGCACGTGCGCCATTGACAGCTGCTCTTCTGGTTTCCCAGCTGGTCTTTGCAAGTGCTGGTGTGCCAGAAAACAGCCAAAAACCAGGCTGTTTTGGGGGCCATTTTTGGGCCGCTTTCTGGGCTGTTTTCAGTCCGTTTTGGGGCAATTTTTCTTTGCGGGCACTGGAGCACTAACAAACAGACTGAAAACAGCCCCCAAAATGCCCTGAAAATGGCCCAAAAACACCCTGAAAACAGACCCCCAAATTGCCTGAAAATGGCCAAAAAACAGGGATGCATGTGCTGGCCAGCTGATCTTCAGGTTTCTAGTGCTCCGGCGCGCACACATGCACGCATGTTCCTGTTTGAGCACTCGGTGCCGAAAAGGCTCGCCACAGTGGTGAAATGTAAAATTTGTTACTACCGGTTCTGTGGGTATGGCTTGGTGGGGGGTGGTAATGTGACTGGGTGGACATGGCCAACTTTTTTTTTAACTTTTAAAAGCATTTTTTCTACCACCTCTTCGTCAGAGGCTTTTGTTTTCTTTTAAAAGCATTTTTTTTGCCTTTAAAAGAAAAAAAAAGCCTCTGATGACCAAGCAATTCAGCTGGGATCATCAGAGCCTTTTAAAAGCATTTTTTCAACCAAAGGCTCTAACGATCAGGCAACTCAGCTGGGATCGTCAGAGCCTTTTAAAAGCATTTTTTCGGCCAAAGAGGTTGTAGAAAAAATGCTTTTAAAAGGCTCTGATGATCCCAGCTGAGTCGCGTGATCATCAGAGGCTTTTTTTTACTTTTAAAAGCATTTTTTGGCCGAAGAAAAAAATGCTTTTAAAAGTTTAAAAAAACCTCTGATGATCACGCGGCTCAGCTGGGCATGAGGGATGGGATAGGGATTTTTGCTACCGGTTCTCTGAACCACCCACCGCCATCACTACCGGATCAGGTGATCCGGTCTGAACCGGGAGCATTTCACCCCTGCCTCAAAGCCTTATATTGATGTATAAGTATAAACATAAAATAAATACTTATAAAAGTATAAGTATTTATAAGTATAGTTTAGGTCATAAACTAGGATGCCTGTTTGTTTGTGTTTGTTTATACTTTTTAACTTCCCAACTCACACATAGGTGACTCTGGGTGACTTACAACATCTTCTTAGCAATTGTTTCATTTTCAAATACAATTCAACATTCAGAAGTCCTGAAGTATTCTTAAACTAGAAATCTATCAATTTCTTTCTGCTGCAGATTTTCAACTGTAGACAGCAGATCACTATTGTATTGTTCTACCTGTTTATCTTAATTATTAGCTATAAGCAGGTAAAGAGTTACTCCAAAGTACTCAATTTTTTAAACTTCTTCTTTGGGAAAAGTAAGATCTTTTCATCTTATAATATACTACTGTATCATCTGTATTAATACTAGAAATGTTTTAGCTGGCATATTTTGAATTTAATGGGAAACATTTTTAGTATACATTATATCTTTAGCATTCATTATTAGGGTTAATCATCTTGTAAAACTCAAAAAAATTAATATAAACTCCAATTTTTGGAGAGATATAAAACAAAAAACATTAATTTGTAAAAAATTCAAGTAAAAGCCATACCTGTAATTGTTCAAGCTGTTTCTTATGTAGCATGTCTTGCAGTTCGACTATTTTCTCATTCTGGTTATGAATTACATGATTTAGTTCTTCACACTACAGAAAACAGGACCGAGCAATTTGAAATCAGAAAGTAAACCAGAAACAGGAGAAAAACCCAAACAGCTCAAGGGAAGGGACTTTTTATCATCTATAATGGACATGTGATAAAGCAAAACAAAATTTGGAGTATGAATCATATTTTAATACAGAAAATTTTGAAAATGGAGATATAAATGAAATCAGAACTTTTCCTTTTCTTTTTTCATTTTTTCCTAATGAAAAAAGAACTGGAGAAAAAATTTGGAACTTTGTTATTAAATATGTTGACAGCAGCAAGATTATTGTATGCACAAAAATGAAAGGACACTTCGATTCCTACTATGGACGAATGGTTGCAGAAGTTGATGGAGTTGGCTGAAATGGCAAAATTAACTACTTTGATTAAAGAAAAGAACATAAGTACTTTTGTTTCCATATGGAGATCGCTTCTGAACTTCGTGCTTGATGTGGAAAAAATAAAACTTTGATTTTGGGTTTTACTGAGTAGATTGATAGATCTTTACAGAAATGTCTCGTTCATATTATCATGAAAAAGCAAAAAGTTGTGATTTGATGTTAATGCCTTATTTTACTGTAACAGAGAGATTCAGAAGTTAATACTTCTTTTTCTTTTCTTTTTCTTATCTTGCCACACTTCTCTTCCCCCTCCCCCACTGCTTTTCTATTTACTTTTGTATTTTACAATATTCTATAACTCAATAAAAATGTTAAATCGGAAGGCAGGAGCCTTGTACCACCCCAGTCAAATAACTGTCTAGTCTATTTTTTGAAAACCTCCAGTGATGGAGCACCCACAACCCCAGGAGGTAAGCTATTCCATTAATTAATTGTTTTCACTGTCAGAAAATTTCTCTTTACTTCTTGGTTGGATCTCTCTTTGACAATATTCCACCCATTACTTCTTGTCCTGCCTTCTGGTGCATTACAGAGCCCTCTGGCCAGTATTCTGTTTTGATACTATCCTTCTGTTGATGTATCAGCTTTTTTGGCAGCTTCCACACACTGCTGGCTCATACTTAAGTGGTAGTTCACTAGATTCCTTTCACAAATGCTGCTGCTGAGCCAGGTATCACTATTCTATATTTATGCATTTGATTTTTCTTGCTTATATGTAGGACCTTACTTTTCTCATCACTGAACTACATCTTGTTGCATAGGCCCCAAAACAGAACAAATGCTACTTCAATTATAGTAGAACTGTAAATGGCTAATAAGGTTCCAAAACTAAAGTAAGAAATCTGCAAATAACATTTGCATAATTAATAGACTTAGGAACAGGTTAGCTGTTTAAAGAGTTTATCAAAATTTCAATCCATATATCCTTTTGAAGATTAAAAAACAGTTATTTATAAGAGGACATCTTAAAACCACATGATTAATTTGTGGAATACCTACTGAGCATCAACAATCATTGCATTTTTAAAGATTGGAAATCTAGTGAAAGAAAAATGTTGTTGCAATATTTTTTTTTTTTATTGTCAATAAAATGTATTAACATCATTCAGCCCCGGCATGCCTGACAGCCTGGTGCTGCCATTCAGGCAGGGGACGCAGCAACGGGAACCACGACCACCTACACTCACGACACTCATCTCCCGAATCAGATGAGAGGTGGAAGTGGCAGCATCAGAAGCACACATGGCTGGGACAGAACTGCCTGTATATTGAGCCACAGGAGGCTGCATTGGCGGCTATACGAACAGCTGAGACGCAGTCGCCTGTGATAATGTAATCACAGCCGAGCTGTGGAGCAGCAGATTTGCCACGGCAAGCCCAGCTGGGAGGTGGACACCTGTGCTCCACACACCACAGGGGCCACGTGGGGTTGGGTTTGCGCATGTGGGCGGGACGGCACATATTGCTTAAACATGGTGGGGAGCACTGAGCACATAGCTCTGACTAGGATTTTACTTCACTGCTTGTAAACGTGTGATGGTCAGTTCATGCTGGTTCAGGAGTAAAGAAAAAGATTGCAAACCAGGATTCTATTGGACATCCTTTTTTTCCTTCCGGAACCTGACAGTTTAGTCAGAGCTCATTCTACCACATTGTGGCTGAAGGTACAGTACCGGGTTTGGAGGCTGCAGACTTAGAAGAATCAGTAGCAACAACTGATGTTACTGTATTGGATACCTTACTGGGTCTGGCTGGGGAGGCATCCCTGGATGTCAGGCCAAAGGAATGGCCGGGTCTGCAGAAGCCGCTAGCCATCCAAGAGCGACCAGAGACTGGAAAGGGTGGAGCAGAGGCATGGTGGCTGGGCCCATCGGGAACTGGGGACCAGTGGTAAAATCCTCCAAGGTTTGCCACCAGTTTGCTGTGCATGCATGCATGATGCATGCCAAATGCGTGATGAATGTGCACGCATGCGCACTGTGCACCAAATGCATACTGCACGCACAAAGGCACACTGAGTGCACATGCACACTGTGCACCAAATGCATGCTGTGCACGCATATGCAGTGCGCACCAAACATGCGCTTTGTGCAGAAAAAGGAGGCTTAAGAAGGTAAGTAGAACAGCAAGGGAGGGGAACAGCTGTACCGTGCGATTCAGATTCACTAGAAAGCAGGATTTCGCGATTATAAATTGCGCGGCACAGCTGATCGTTGGAAATACCGGTTTGGAAAAAGAAGCATTTGTGGTTCGATGGGCCCTGCTGACCTCGCAGCACCTGTTGGAAGGGGTGGGTGGGTTACCATTTGAGGTCTGAATGGACCACAAGAATTTGGAGGCCTTCCAAACCTCATGGCAACTATCGCCGAAACAGGTTCGGTGGGTGTTGTATTTCAGATGGTTTAACTTTAACTTGAAATACATACCAGGGGAGGCGTGGCCATGACCGTGGTGGGGTAAGGACCTTTCCTTCACTTCACAGGGCTTATTAATGAAGATTTATGAGGATTTATGCTGTTTGGAATGCACCGTTATGGATGAAAGTTAATAAATCATGAAGTGAAAGTGTTAATAGCTCAGCAGACTGAATTTAAAACTGGTAGGTCATCTGAAACTGCTTGAATTAAGGAGTTTTTACAGCGTGGGGGTGACCGAGCCGACTGGCAGACACGATAAGTTTGGAATAAATTGTTGTCTTTTGCTTTTCCTATTATAACTATCGTGTTCTGTGTTTAAAAAAATTTTTTTTATTGCTGAGGCTAAGGAGTGAATATTAAAGACTGAATTTGTTAATGAGAAGAATTTAACTGAAGAGAAACCGATCTTTTGTGTTGGACTGACTGGCAGCAATAGGATTTCACTGGGCGGATAATTTTTTTTTATTTTGAGAGGAAATTAATAGCTTGTTTATATCACAGAAAACAAAAAAAGGACTTTGTTTTGAAGTTTAAGCTGGTTTTTTTTTCTTTCTCCTTTGCTGACGTGGAGAAAAAATGGCGCTGATTATTGTTTAAAAGCTGTGAGGTATCTGTGTTTCTTTGTGGAGTGACTATGAGTCACAAGCTACTGAGAGATAACGAGTGCAAATAAGCCGCTTCGCTTCAATTAAAAGACTGCCGTCCCTTGATCTTCATCAAGACCCTCTGTAAAATTGGTTTGGAATACTAGTTTGGAAATTTTTTTAGGTTTTTTCAAAATGACTCAACAACTTTCAGAAACGCAGTAACTTGCTGCAGCTTTAAATAAAATTGGGGAAAAAATAGCAGGACTATCAGAGCGTATGGATAATATGACATTGGAAATGACATCGGAAATGAAAGAGATGAAACAAGAGATGAATGAAAATTTTGCAAAGCAAAGAGAGGAAATGACAATTATTAAAGATGAAATGGAGCAGATCCATGTACATGAGGTAAAAGTGGATCGGCAAATTGGTGAAATATTTTATAAAAATGAGCAGCAAGATAAGAGAATTTGTCTCTTGGAAGAAGAGATGAGGAAATATAATTTGGTTATCCGAGGAATTTCAGAAGAAAAGGAGGATAAATTGAAACAGCGGGTTTTGAAATGGATTAATGATCTGGATACGCAACTTACGTTTACAATAGCAGACCTGGCAAGTGTTTTTAGAATTGGATATAGAAGGCAAAATGGCTCTAACAGGAATGTGCTTGTCAGGTTCGCAAATCTTGGTAACAAGCTGGAAGTTATGGCCAAGGTGAGAGAGATGGGAGATGCTTTGAAGTTTGAAGGGAAGACTATTCAAGTCTTCCCGGATATATCAAGAGAAGAAAGGGCATGGAGATTTTTTTTAAAACCAATTACAAAAGTTTTGAGAGATAATGGAATTAAATATAATTGGAGGCCACCACAACAATTGAAATTTTTTTATAAAGGAAGGATGCATACAATTACCCCAGACATAGATGCACTATTATATTTACGGGAGCTTGGACTGATTGAGATGGAGGATTTAATGGAGATAAAGGATCAAATGCTTAAGATGGGTGGAACATACGCGGAAACATCAACCCCAGAAGAAGAAAAAGGGGCTATTGGAGGGCAAGACCCTAAAGGGTTAAAGAGGAAAGAAATATCACCTGTGTTGGTTGAACAGAAGAAAAGTCGTGAGGATACAGCAGAAGAAGAAGCAGACAAGAGTCTTGGAAAATACGAAGCCGAATGCGGGAGAGAACCATCACTATCTTTTTTCTTGAGTGATGAATTTAAATAGACAGCCCGAAAGAAGTGGCCCGGACATTGCCACGTCCCCTCTCCCCCATTCTCTTTATAGAGGCGAAACCGATGAGGATGTGGGGGAAGAAGATTGTTTGTATTTTATTGTTTGTCTTGTTTTTTGTTTTTGTTTTTGGTTTTCTTATCATTTTTTATATGTTAAATGTTGGTTATATGGGAGTTTAATGTTGGGTTGTGGGCACAGAAAGGAAGAGGCGGGGATAGGATTGAAAAATTTATATTTTAAATGGGAGTCATAAAAATAATGTCATGGAATGTGAAGGGTACAGGGAATCAGATTAAAAGAAGAAGATTGGAATTTAAGATTAAAAGAGATTTACCAGATATTTTATTTTTACAAGAAACCCATCAGAAATCTGAAGATTCAAATAGAATGTATATAAAAGGTATGCAAATATATGAAAAAGCATTTGGAACTTCAAAAGCCAGAGGAGTTGCAACACTGATATCAGATAGGGTGTATTTTGAAAAACATCAGGTAATTTTGGATGAAGATGGAAGATATGTAATAATTGTTGGAAATCTTAATGAGGAAAAAGTGACACTTGTTAATTTATATTTACCGAATGAAAACAAAGAGAATTTCTTGAAAAATAACAAAATTTTGGAGAATGAAAGTGTAGGAAAGTAATTGTGGCTGGGGATTTTAATTTAATCAGAGATAAAATAGATAGTACTAACCCCACCCGCTGTGGAGGAGCAAATAAAATGGGGATTTTAAATACGTGGATGCTTCAAACCGTGGTGGATGTGTGGAGAGAGGTCAAAGGAATTGAAAGAGTATATACTTTTTTCTCTAAGATATATAATACATATTCTAGAACTGATTATATTTTTCTTTCTAAAGATTTGTTGAATAATGTGGATAAGGTAGATGTGGGAATTTTTAAAGATTCTGATCATGCAGACATTATGGTGAATTTAGATTTTAATTTTGAGAAAAAAAGAAGCTATTGGAGATATGAGGAGAAACTGTATAAAAATGAAAAGGATAAAAAATGGATACTTAAAAAATTGGAGGAAAGTTGGAGATTAAATGATAACGGTGAGGTTAAATTTGAAATTGTTTGGGAAGCGATGAAAGCGGTGTTTAGAGGGGAGAGTATTAAATTATCAAGTAGGAAATATAAAAATTATAAAATTAAAATGGAAAGAGATAAAAACCAGATTAAAGAATTGGAAAATCAATTTTTGCTTACTAAAGAAAAAAAATTCTTCAGGAACTTAATATGTTAAGAAATAAAATGATAGAAGAAGATACAGAGTTAGTAAAAAGAAATTTGAGATATTTAAATAGGAATTTTTTTGAATTTAGTAACAGAAATTTTAAGTTATTGGCAAAGATGGCGAAAAATAAAAGAGAGAAGAGAGAAATTGGAGCTTTGATAGATGACAGAGGTATAAGATGTTATAAAAAATTAGAGAAATGTGAAGTGGTTAGAAATTTTTTTCAGAATCTATATTCAAAGAAACCAGTTAATCGGGGAAAATTGCAAAGCTATTTAGAAAAATATGTGGTGAAAATTGATCAAACATATAAGGAATTGATGGAAGAAGATATAACACAAGATGAGATTAATGGAATTATACAAAAAATAAAATTAGGGAAAGCTCCAGGTGAGGATGGATTACCTGCTGAGTTCTATAAAGAATTTAAAGAATTAATAATACCAAGATTGCAAAAATTATTTAATGGAATAATACAAAATTAAAATTAGGAAAGCTCCAGGTGAGGATGGATTACCTGTTGAGTTTTATAAAGAATTTAAAGAATTAATAATACCAAGATTGCAAAAATTATTCAATGGAATATTACATGGTGGAGAAGTACCTTCGTCATGGAATAGAACGGTGATACCCTAATTCCTAAGCCAGATAAAGATTTAGAAAGGATTGAGTCCTATCGGCCCATTTCTTTAATTAATCAGGATGCAAAGATATTTACTGCTATTATAAGTAATAGATTAAATAGATTTATAGATAGATATATAAGTTACAACCAAGTAGGTTTCGTGAAGGGTAGATACATGAGTGATATTGTTAGAAGAGTATTAAATATTATAGATGTAGCTGAATATAACGGTGATAAAATTGGTATAATATCATTGGATATTTTTAAAGCTTTTGATTCCGTACAATGGGAAACTATTAAAGTAATTGTGGAGGCTTTAGGCTTCGGTAATAAGTTTATACATGTTATTTCAAAATTGTATCAAAAAAGCAGTGCAAGAGTGAAGATGAATGGAATATTAACTGAAGAGATAAAATTAGAAGCAGGTCCCTTGTCCCCAACATTATTTTTATTGGCTATGGAAATTTTGACAAAAATGATAGAAAAAGATGAAGAATTAGAAGGATATAAGGGGTATAAGATAAATTTGTATGCGGATGATACTTTAATTATTTTGAAAAATGTAGAGAAAGACCTGAAAAAGATATATAAGCATTTGAAAGAATTTGAGGAAATGACAGGTCTGAAAGTAAATTGGTCAAAGTCAGAATTATTGATGGATAGTAATGGTAATGAGTGTGAGAATATGCAAGAGCAATTTGGGATAAGGATTAAAAATACATTGAAATATTTGGGTATAGTGCTTTCACTCAAGGTTAAAGAATTGAAAAAACTTAATTATGATGTGGTGATTAATGAAATTGAGAAGAAGATAGACAAATATAAAATGTTAAAGTTGTCTTGGTTTGGTAGAAGTTGTAAGATGATGTTGCTGCCCAAGTTCAACTTTTTATTCGAGATGGTACCGCTAAATTTGACAGAGAAAGATATTGAAGGATATCAGAAAAAATTGGACAAATTTTGTAATGGTGGCAAAAGACCTAGATTAGTGAAGAAAATGTGGTATCAATATCAAAAGGAAGGTGGATTAGGAATCCCCAAATTATTTAATTATTACTGTGCGTATGGTATCCGGATAGTGGTAAAAATATTTAAAAGTGAAGATAACTATTGGAGAGACTTAAGAGTTAAGGGATATAGAGAAATTTGGATCAAGGTGGTTTTTAGATAAAGCAAACTCAAAATGTGTAATTAGAAGTTATTGGTTTGATTATCAGATATATATGATATAGTTTTCAGCATGTTTTTGTGCTGAAAACGTCCTCTTATACCGAGTATATCTTATACTCGAGGTTTTTTTCTTCTTTTTCACATTATACCGGATGGTGCAAACTTGGCGGGCTTTTGCATTAGCTAAGCCCTGCCGGTGCAGTGAGAGGGCGGGCGGGGAGCCAGCCTCTCGGCTGAGGGAGGAGGCTTTCCTGACCGTAGCTGCCTCATTTCCTTCCCTCAGCTTATACTAGTCCCAGTTTACCCCAGTTTTTGGGGTAAAATTGACCTCGGCTTATACTCGGATCGGCTTATATTCGAGTATATACGTAAGAAATGTGGAATAAATTTGTTAAAATTTTAATTCGGATATAATCTTTTGAGACAATTGAAATTGGCGATTAAAAATAATATAAAACATAATGAAGTGATTAAAGAGGAAAATATAGAAATTATTAGAGATTGGATAAAAGTTATGGAAATGAAAGGAGGAATAAAGAAATTATTGAAAATTAGGGTTGTTGGTTTGAAAAAATACAGATAGAAAATGGACAAAAATTAAGGAAAATTATTCGATAAATAGATGTGAAACTGAATTTGAATATTTAGTATCTCGGATTATGAAAGATGAAATTGGGCTAAAGGGACTCGTTAGTAGGGTTTATAAGATTATAAATTTGATGAAAAATTACAAAGAGTGATGAGGACAAATTGGGAAAAAGATCTTAATATTGAAATACCAGAGTCAGATTGGAATGTGAATTGAATAGTAGAATTATGAGAACTTTATCTATAAGGATTAAAGAGCATAATTATAAAGTTGTTTGAAATGGTATTTGACTCCAGTAAGATTGTCACAAATGGATAAAAAATTAGTAAAAATGTTGGAGATGTGAGATGGAATTGGGGACTTATGAACATATGTGGTATAAATGTGACAAGGTTAAAAGTTTTGGCAACAATTGGAGAAAATGATATTTGAAATGATGGGAAAGTAATAATATTGAGAGTGGAAACTATATTATTGTTGGTAATTAAGGAAATAGAATTAACAAAATATGAAAAAGAATTGATTAGAATTATGATTATAATAGGTAGAATTATAATAGCTAGATATTGGAAATTAGATGTGATTTTTAGAATAGAAGAGTGGAATTCTGAAATGTGGAAATTAGCCATAAATGATAAAATGACATGTGATATTAAAATTAGAAGTGGTGTGTATAAAGAAGATATTTTCTGGAAGACTTGGAAACCATTCGTGGACTATGCGCTTGGAAAATTGGACGCTTCGGTACCTGTACCTCGAGAACGTGGATTTTGGCAATTATGAGGACATATCCGAAGACCCAAATCTTCCTTTTTTTATGTATAGCACAAGGGTGTAATAATGTATTTTCTTTTTTGTTTGTTGGAAAAAAGTAATAAAAAATTAAAAAAAAAAAAAGAAATACATACCAAGGAGAAAGAAAGAACTGCAATTGCAACATTTAGTGGAAGCTAGAAAATAAAGCACAGCAGTGACCTTGACTACTGGGAAAGATAACTGGGAGCCTGTGAGAATTTTTAAGGAGTATTTCTACATTGTTTGGTTCTGATTTTCAACAGCTCGGGAAGACAACAAATTCTCAACTGGGAGTGGATTGAATATAAATTTGAACTGGACAATAAAATTTGAAAACAAAAGAGAATATATGGATCTTAACCTTTAATTAAATGAGATATAATTTAAAAGTTTTAACAATTTGTTAAATTGACAAAATGGAGGCTTGGATATATGAGGAATTAATGGAGATCTTTAAAAATATGTGTGAATCATTAAAAGGTAACAAAAAGTCAGAAATTTTGTTGGAATGCACAGAACAAGAAATAGGAGAGAAGGGGGCAAAAGACACCATAAATGAGGAGCATATATATAAAAAAGATGAAGTTAAGAGAATGGGATAATAGATGAAAATTATGAAGGAGTGGAATTTTGGAAAGACCAAGAGAAAACAGTTAAGAAGGGAAGAAGGAATTCCGGTGGCGCCACTTTCCTCACCAGGTGCCTAATCAAGGCGCTCCGTGCTGAAATCTCGTAAAAGCCAGCGAAACAGCGAAAATCAGCTGTTCACTGGCTTCAACTTCTCTCCCTGGGAGAAAGGGAGAGGATAGAGCGGCAGGAGAGTAGTAGATCTCCCCAGGGGCTTGGCTTTGTGAAGCAGAGCCCTGAAGGGTTGAGTCCCACTGAACCCCGCCAAGCTCTGAACTTCAGCGCACTCCTGCAGAAGCAGGAAAAGAAGAAAGTGTCCATCTCTGCCTAATTCATTTTCTTTGTGGATTTCTATATGCAGACGGAACAAGCACGAGTGAACAATTATTGGATTGTAAGTATTTCTGACTTCCTGACTTCTACCCTTTAAAAAGTGGATTTTTTTTTTGCTTTAATTGACTGTTTAAAGTGGCGTCTGAGAGGAAGTGAAAGTGAAGTGAAGTGAAAGTGGAAGCTGGCTGTGTAACTAAGAAACGTTATTTGTGGATTGCAACGAATTGAGCTCTCCTATACTCAAAGGGGAAAAGAAAAGTTTTAAAGTTAAATTTTGTGATTTTAAAAACTGAAATGGCTACTAAACCACCTAAGACTGCTGGCAGAAGGGGATCTGAAGTAGCTTTGGAAGATATGCTTAAAGAGCAAGGGAAAATGTTTGAAGAGAGGTTTAAGGAGATGATGGAAAATAATGAGAAAATAAAAGGAAAGAACCTGAGGAAAAGTATTTCTTATGTGGATTCAAAGTATTTTTCACAGTTTAAACAACTTGTTGATTTGTGGATTTGAGAGAGACATATGCTGGTGGGAAAGAAAGAACTGCAATTGCAACATTTGGTGGAAGCTAGAAAATAAAGCACAGCAGTGACCTTGACTACTGGGAAAGATAACTGGGAGCCTGTGAGAATTTTTAAGGAGTATTTCTACATTGTTTGGTTCTGATTTTCAACAGCTCAGGAAGACAACAAATTCTCAACTGGGAGTGGATTGAATATAAATTTGAACTGGACAATAAAATTTGAAAACAAAAGAGAATAATAAAAAATAAGAGAAGAAATAAAAGAGAATAATAAAAAAATAAGAGAAGATATTTTGATGGCTTTCAAGGTTTGGCAAAAAGACTGGAGGGGCTGGAGGAGGAGGTGCAAGAAATTGCCCAGTCAAACCAGCAATTAGAAAATAAAATGGGAGGAATGCAAATAAAATTGGACAAAAATGAAGATCAAGTGGTGGTGATGCAGTATAGGATGATGGAAGGAGCTCTGAGAATTAGGGGATTACAGGAGGGAAAAGGTGAAGATTTTTAAAAAAAATTATCAGAAGCCTTGGCTGAATTTATTGAATTTTATCCACAAGAGGTTGCTTATCAAATTGATAAAATATACAGAGTTAATTCCTGGATTGCTAGGAAGAAGAAACTTCCTAGAGACATTGTGGTTTATTTTATGAAAAGAACAATGAGAAATCAGATCTTGCAAGTTGCATATCAGAAAAAGTTGAAAATAGGAGATCAGGAGTTGAAGGTTTTGAAAGAGATTCCTCCCAAGATGCTAAGGGATAGGAAGGACTTTATATTTTTTACACAAGAACTTAAAAAGTACCAGATTCAATTTAGATGGGAAGTTCCAGTTGGGTTGACAGTGTATTATCAAGGAAGAAGATATCGTATTGATACTGTGCTTAAGGCCAAAGATTTTCTTTCTACTGTGTTGAAAATTGAAGTAGAAGTAATAGAAAAAAGAATTCAAGAGAGTCAAATGAGTGTGGAAGCTGAGGTGATCCCAGTGATGTTATCACCTGAGGAACAACCACAAGAACAAAGAGTGATGAGGGGAGTCCTCAAGCATAAAGAAAAGGAGCAACAAATTCAAAGCAAAGGTCAGGATTCTGCTACAGAAGCAGTGGGAGGAGCAAGGCCGAAGATACGGGAGGAGGATCTTCAGCTGGTTGTTCAAAAGCTTCAGGAGGCCAGTAATGGCAAATAAAATTCTGACCTGGAATGTCAATGGTTTGAATGCAGCTCAGAAAAGAAGAAAAGTATTTCATTATTTGAAAGAATTTAAAAATGATGTGATTTGTTTACAAGAGACACATATTAAATTTTCAGATCAAAAATACTTAATAAATTCAAAATTAGGTAAACATTTTGTTGCTTCAGCTTTGGATAAAAAAAATGGCATAGTGGTATATTTGAGAAAGGATATACCAGCCAAGTTAATAGAGGCAGATATTCATGGAAGATATATTGCTATTGAACTTACACTAGAAACAAAAAAGACTCTTCTGCTGGGTATATATGCACCTAACCAGCAACAAGAAAAATACTACAGAATGTTGTATGATAAATTGATTCTATGGTATTATAGATCGTATATTATATTAGGAGATTGGAATGGAGTAATTGATACACGAAAGGACAAGAGAATTTCTTCTAAAAAGATACCTGCACATGCAAAGCTCCCTAAGTCCTTTTTTGAGATGATAGAAGATTTTGAGTTGAGAGATGTATGGAGATTGCGGAACTTGGAGGAAAGAGACTATACTTTTTTCTCTGATAGGCATCAATCTTTTTCACGTATTGATTTTATATTAACTTCTAATGATTTGCTTTCTAGGGTAAAGAAAATCAAAATATTTTCAAGATGTTTGTTTATTTATTTATTTATTTATTTATTTATTTAATCAAATTTTTATACCGCCCTATCTCCCGAAGGACTCAGGGCGGTTTACAGCCAGATAAAATAGAACAAGAATAAATACAGGATAAAAACAATATTTAAAAAACTTATTAAATTAGGCCAAATTTAAAATTATAATTAAAACAGTAAAAAAAAACCATTTAAAACTAAAATCCTAGGCCAGTCCTGCGCAAATAAATAGATGTGTCTTCAGCTCGCGGCGAAAGGTTCGAAGGTCAGGAAGTTGGCGGAGTCCTGGGGGAAGTTCATTCCAGAGGGTGGGAGCCCCCACAGAGAAGGCCCTTCCCCTGGGTGTCGCCAGTCGACACTGCCTGACGGACGGCACCCTAAGGATTCCCTCTCTGTGAGAACGTACGGGTCGGTGGGAGGCGATTGGTGACAGTAGGTGGTCCCGTAAGTAACCCGGCCCTATGCCATGGAGCGCTTATCTGATCATAGCCCAGTTTGGATGGAATTGCAGTATGAAAAAGAAGGCAGAAGAACATGGAGATTAAATGAAAATTTGTTTAGATATCAGGATAATGTAAATTAATGTAAAAAGCAGATGAAAGAATTTTTTGATTATAATTTGAATAAGGGAACATCGATAGAAATGGTTTGGGACACCAGTAAGGCTTTTATGAGAGGTATATTAATATATATTAATAATAGACAGAGAAATTAGCAACAAAGACAGCATAGGTATCTAGAAGATGAAATTTATAAGAAAAAACAATTATTAATACATAATCCGCATGATCAAAAAGTTAAAGATGCAATAAAGTTATTACAGAGTCAGTTTAATATGATAATGGCTGACCAGGTGGCAACAAATATACAATATGCCAAACATAATACCTTTTGTAATGCAAATAGACCTGGTAGGTGGTTAGCATATATTTTAAGGAAAAAACAAAAACAACGCATTATAGAAAAAATAGAATATAAAGGTAAAGAGAGATATCAACAGGATAAAATTAAAAAAGCTTTCTTAGAATACTATACAAATACGCTAAAGATAATATATTGAATATGGATATTGATAATTATTTGAAAGATTATAAAGTTAAAAGCTTAACTTTAGAACAAAGGGAAGAATTGAATCGGCCTATAACTTCTGAAGAAATTATTTTGGTAATTAAACAATTAAAAATGGGGAAAACTCCTGGTACGGCTGGGCTTACAGCAAGTTATTATAGGAATTTACAGGATGAAATGTTAGGTCCACTTAAGGAATTATTTAATCAGATACAATTAGGAGGGGGAAATTCCCCCATCATGGAGAACTTCTTTTATTTCATTGCTACCAAAAGAGGAACATGATTGTTCTAAACCTGGGAATTATAGGCCGATTTCACTTTTAAATAATGATTATAAGATTTTTGTTAAAATAATAGCAAATTAATGTTAGTTTTACAACGAAGAATTCATACTGATCAATCAGGATTTATAAAAGGGAGACAGATGAGGAATAATGTTAGGCAGATTGTAAATTTATTGGAATATTTAGAAAAGAAAAATTTGATCCCAGCAGCATTTATCTTTTGGGATGCAGAGAAAGCTTTTGATCAATTGCATTGGGATTTTTTATTTAAATTAATAGATAAAATGCAATTTGGAGATGGTTTTATAAGAATAATTAGAGCGATTTATGGAGAGCAAACAGCCCAGATAATAATTAATGGTAATTTAACAGAAGCTTTTAAGATTGTGAAAGGAACAAGACAGGGATGTCCTTTATCACCACTATTGTTTATTTTAACTCTGGAGCCATTATTGGATAAAATACGAGAATCAAAGGAGACAGAGGGAATTAAAGTTAGACAACATGAATATGAGAGCTGAGAGCTTTTGCAGATGACTTGGTGATTACTTTAACAAATCCTATAAATTGTATAAGATAACAAATCCTATAAATTGCATAGGATCTATAGTGTATCTCTGTTGGAAATAATTGATCGATATGGAAAGGTTTCAGGTTTTAAGGTAAATCAGCATAAAACAAAAGTGATAATAAAAAATATGACCAGACAACAGAAAGAAAAATTAGAGGAAACAACAGGATTTGAAATTGTAAAAAAGGTTAAATATTTAGGGGTTTATATTACACCATCAAATGTGAAATTGTACAAGAATAATTATGAGGTGTCATGGCAAAAAGTTCAGAAGGAGTTGATTGTTTGGAAAAAATTGCAATTATCATTGCTGGGGAGAATAGCTGCTATCAAAATGAATGTTTTACCTAGATTTTTATTCCTCTTTCAGATGATACCAATAATTAAGAAAGATAAAAATTTGGAGGAATGGCAGACTGGAATTAATAAATTTATATGGGAAGGTAAAAAAGCGAGGGTTAAAATGAAAATAATTCAAGATTCACAGGAAAGGGGAGGCTTAAAAATGCCCAATTTTAAATTATACTATGAAGCAGCTGCTCTCTCTGCAATAAGTGATTGGTTTAATCTAACGGAGGAAAGAATCCTGAATATAGAAGGTTATGACTTGCTATATGGATGGCATGCATATTTAATTTATGACAAAAAAGTGGATAAGGCTTTTAAAAATCATGTGTTGAGAAGTGCTCTTTTGCGTGTCTGGAAAAAATACTCTTATAAACTAAATTATAAGGTTCCTATTGGACAAGTCCTAGACATACAATAGAGAATATAAATATAGAACAGAATCAGGAAATGATTACATATAAAGATCTTTTATATACTGAAAGAGGTAGTTTGCAATTAAAATCCTTGCATGTATTAAAAGAAGAAGGGAAAAATTATACTTGGTTTTAATACGGGCAATTACGTGCTAGATGGAAGGAAGATTAGAAAATTGGTATAGTGCAGAATGAGGAAAATTTGGTAAAGCAAATTAGAAATCAGTCTCAGGAGCATATATAGAGATTGTATAATGTGTTACTTGAAATAGATTCTGAAAGGGATTTGGTAAAGGTGGGATATGATATGATAAAGTGGGCACAAAATTTTCAGGAGCCAATATTATTGGAAACTTGGGGAAAAATTTGGGTTAGAAATGTTAAATTTACGCAGGCACAGAATTTAAGGGAAAATTTTTATAAAATGTTTTATAGATGGCATTTAAATCCTAAGAAATTATCGTGTATGTATCCAGATATGCAAGCAAAATGTTGGAGATGTAATTGTGATGATGCTACATATTTTCATATTTGGTGGACTTGCAAGAATATTAAGACTTTTTGGATAAGAATTTGGTGGATTATACAAAATGTTTTGAAAAAGAAGATAAAGTTCCTGCCGCAATTTTTTTTATTGGGAATTATCACGGACTGTACAGTAATTGAGACTAAATTGATTTTAAATCTAATAACAGCGGCAAGATTACTGATAGGACAGTATTGGAAGAAAAAAGAATTACCTACAATAGAAGAATGGATATTGAAAGTTGCCAATTTGGCTGAGATGGCAAAAATCTCAGCCTTTTTGAAAGACAATATGCAAGAAAGATATTAAATGAATGGAAAGAATGGATTGACTATATCCAAAACAGATATCAGACTAAGAGATATCAGACTGCCTTTGAATGATTAGGATGTATTATTTCTGATTGCATTGGGGGAGGTTAGGATTTGATGAGAAATGCAGGAGTATAACTGAGTTAGGAGGGAAAATTTTTAGCATATGTTTGTTTTATTTTTAACTATACCTTGTGTTTGTTCCGGGAAGTCAGGGGAGGAGGGCTTTTGAAGGGAGGGGAGGGAGGGAGGGAGGGTAGAGGGGAGGGGAAGGTTTTTGTAAAACTTTTAATAAAAAAACAGTACAGAATTTACCCCATTCCAGGTGGCTATGGGGCGGGAGTTTGTTCTGATACCTGAATGTCCCCAGGTGACCCAAAAGACTTGGGAGTACAAAGTTGGGTGGCACAGATGCAACGGGTATGGACAGTGGTAAAAGAGGCATTGCGGCGGTCAGTTTCAAGGTATAAACAGCAAACTGATAAAAAAAGGAGATTAGACCTCCTTTCCAGATAGGACAGTGGGTATACCTCTCCATGAAATATCTAAAATTGAACGTGCCATGTAAAAAATTAGGCCCAAAATTCATTAGGCCATTTCCCATCATGAGGGTTATTAACCACATCAGAGTACAACTCCAACTGCCCCAGTTGTTGGGTAAAACCCACCCAGTATTCCACTGCAGCCTGTTCCGTCCGGCCCATATGTCCCAGATCAGGGGAATGCCTACCCAGCCACGTCCACCTGTTATGGTAGGCAGGGAACAACTATATGAGGTGAAGGAGGTATCAGACACCCGGTGGCATAGGGGACTGTTGCAATACCTGATCTTATGGAAAGGATATCTCTTGAAGGCCTTGTGGGTGCATAGCAATGACGTAAGAGCCTTTCGTTTAGTAGCCAGATTTCACCAGAAGCATCCACCTAAACCAGGGGAGGAGGTTCACCCGCCTTGTATCTACTCACCATAGTCTTTATTTTCCAGATGTCTCCGTGGTGGTGGGGCCACATGTCAGCCTCAGCATGCCTGACAGCCCGGGGCTGCCATTCAGGCAGGGGACACAGCAACGGGAACCGCGACCACCCGCACCTCCAACACTCACCTCCCAAATCAGTTGAGAGGCAGAAGCGGCAGCATTGGTGGCACACAAGGCCAGGACAGAACCGCCTGCACGTTGAGCCACAGAATGCTGCATTGGCGACTATATGAACAGCTGAGAGGCGGTCGCCTGTGATGACATAATCAAAGCTGAGCTGCGGAGCAGCAGATTCACCATGGCAAGCCCAACTGGGAGATGGAAGCCTGCACTCCAAACACCACAGGGGTCACATGGGGTTGGGTTTGCACATGTGGGCGGGGCAGGGCGTATTGCTTAAAGGTGGTGGGGAGCACTGAGCACGTAGTTCTGACAAGGATTTTACTTCACTGCTTGGGATGATCAGTTAATGCCAGTTCAGGAGTAAAGAAAAAGATTGCAAACCAGGATTGTGTTTGGTGTCTTTCTTTTCCAATCATGCAATTGTAGAAAAGTATATGAAGTTAATTGTTAGCTCAAAAGTTGAACTTTTATATATTCAAAGCTTTCTGCTTTGAATAATTTCAAATTTCAATAGACTCTTGGGTTCTATAATTAACTGTTTGTGAAGATCACTGTGCCCTTGAATTAATCAAAACATAGATTAATGCTGGGTGATTTTCTAACTATTGTTATAATAATCACAATTACGCTTTTAATTGTATACACACATATAACATATTGCAAAGCAATAGTTGCTATATCATAATCAATTTGTTGTTCATAGTATTACAATTATTATTCATGGAAGTTTCTTTTCTTAAAACACTCTTATTTATGAAGGCAAATCTTACTTAAACTGTAATAAATGAGAACTGAAATTATATTGGTGCAAGAAAATAGTAATCTCTTACTTGCTAAGTAGCTTTTATGAAAACCCTAGGTAGGGGGAAAAGGAGCAAGTGGTAATTCTAAATTCACAGAGTATTTTCAATTTCACTATATCTTAACAGTTTTCACTATATCTTGACAGACTACATATTTATGGAAAGTGGTTTGAATCAAATGCTTGACTGTTATTATTTGTAAATAATATTGACAGTTGAGGAAAGCATCTATTGTTCATGACTATAGCACTAGAGAGAAACAGAGTTGCTGAACTTATTCTTTGCATCAGCTTCACACATAAACTATAGCCCAATCTACTAAACAATTTACTGCAAAAGACGCACTAGAAATAAACATTAAGATAAGCAAGAAAATGGTAAGATAACACCTGACTGATCTTGATGAATATAAATCACCAGGACCTGATGGATTAGATCCCAGAGTACTGAAGGAGCTGACAGATATCAGAACCATTGTAGCATATCTTTCAAAAAACCTGGAGCACTGGGGAACTACCTGAGGATTGGAAAAGAGTTGATGTGGTTCCTATCTTCAAAAAAAAGGGGGGAACAGAAAAAATCTTAAAAAACAACAGATCAATCAGTCTAATATCAATACCTGGGAAGATACTGGACAACATAATAAAAAAAACAGATCCGCGAACATCTAGAAACAAATAAGGTTATAACTAGAAGCCTGCACAGGTTTGTTAAAAATAAATCATGCTAAACGAATCTTATTTCATTCTTTGACAAAGTGACTAAATTAGTTGACTAGTGAAATGCTGTAGACATAGTCTACTTAGATTTCAGTAGGCATTCAACAAAGTAGACCACAACCTACTTTTTGGTAAACTAGAAAAATGTGGGATACACAGCATCACCATCAGATGGATTTGTAACTGGCTGATAAACCATACTCAATGAGCAGTGATATTACATCTACTTGGAGGGAAATAAGCAGTAGGGTACCACAAGATTCCGTCTTAGGCCCAGTACTCTTCAATATCTTCATAAATGACTTAGATGAGGGAATAGAAGGGAAACTCATCAAATTTCCAAATGACACAAAGCTGGCAAGAATAGGCAACACTCTAATTGATAGGCTCAAGATCCAAAAAGATCTTGACAGACTTGAACAATGGGTCCTATCTAACAAAATGAAATTTAATTTGGAGAAAAGCAAGGTTTTACACTTAGGCAGGAAAAAAAAAAGGCACAAGTATAGATTACGCAAAACCTGGCTCAAAAACAGTAACTGTGAGAGGGATCTTGGAATCCTAGTGGATGGTCACTTAAACATGAGCCAGAAGTGTGCAGCTGCCGCCAAAAAAGCTAATACAATCCTTGATTGTATAAACAGAGGTATAGAAACAAAATCATTTGAAGTATTTGTACTGCTTTATAAAACCTTAGTAAGACTACACCTGGAATAACGCTTCTAGTTTTGGTCACCACATTACAGAAAAGATGTTGAGATTTTGGAAAAAGTGCAAAAAGAGCAACTAAGATGATTAAAGGCCTGGAGACTAAAACATATGAAGAACAGTTGCAGGATTTGAGTTTGGCTAGTCTAGAGAAAAAATGGACTGGTGGGCATGATAGCAGTATTCAGTATTTGACAGACTGCGACAAAGAAAAGGGGGTCAACTTATTTTCCAAAACACCAGAAGGCAAGACAAGAAGCAATGGATGGAAACTTATCAAGGAGAGAAGCAACCTGGAATTAAAGAGAAACTTCCTAACAGTGTGGACAATTAACCAGTGGAACAGCTTGCCTTTAGACAATGCGGGTGCTTCATCACTGGTGGTTTTTAAGAAAAGATTGGACAGCCAACTGTTTGAAATGATATAGGGTCTCTTGCTTGAGCAGTGTTGTGGTCCACCAGCAGCCTGTGTAGCTGGCAGCTGAGTTGGACAGTGAGGAGGCTGGGGAGGACAATGGGTCAGTCCTGGAGTCAGGGGAAGGCCCGGATGAGGGCTCTGCATCGGGGGGCAGAAATGGGGCCAGGGCCATCTGGGAGTGATGCACGGACTCCGGAGCCTCCAGAGGCAGACAACAAAGAGGCAGAGGAACAGGATGGGCCTGTTCCTAGTGCATGCATGCAAAGAGCTGCCAGAAGGCAAGAGCAGCTGAAGCAAAAAGGATGACTTGGGAGTAAGGCCAGGAGGTGATTGGCCCCTCCCATAAGGCTTAAAAGAGCAGCAACAGCTTTTGAGTTCTTTGCAGGCAAGCAACATTGCTACAATTGTTTCTTGTCTCCTGTTTCTGAACTTCGTGGGGTTCTTGCAAGAAAAGCCTTTGGCAGGGTGCCATAGAAGACAAATGTTTGTGATAAGGCAGGACTTTTTCTGAAGGACTTTGTTTTGGGCTTAATTTGGACTAAGCTGAGAATGAAGTAATTCTCAGCTGTTCTAATAAAATATTTGTCTAGGACTGATTGTGTCTGGTAATAACTACTTGGGCCTAGGGTCACAACAAGCAAGCAGTTGGACTAGAAGATCTCTAAGGTCCCTTCCAGCTCTATTCTACTCTAATTATATTTCAGTCATTAGATCAGTGGTGGGTTTCTACTGGTTCGCGCCAGTTTGGGTGAACCGGTAGCAATAATTTGGCCTGGGTTGCCGAACTGGTAGCGACTGCTGGCTGGCCATGCCCCTGAACTGGTCACCCAGTCACCCGGTCGCCACCCACTCACCCCTCCTGCCTGGTCACTGCCTGGTCACTCACCCTGCCTGCCCCAGTCACTCCTCACCTCCCGAGCGGCTTGCCTAAGTCACTCCTCACCTCCCGAGCGGCCTGCCTAAGCTGCCCTTCCATGTGGTGCCTGCCCTGTGCCCCAATTGAGCTGCCTCCTACCTACAGGTAAGTCACGCTAGCCCCCCACTCCCCAGAGCTTGCTTCAGCTCCCCCCTACTGTTTCCACTGAGCTTGTGTGGCTGGTTAAGCTGGCACGGCACAGCACGGCTCCATTCCAGGCCACGCTGCCTGCAGCCTAGCTTGCCACAGGCCCCCCAACATCCTCACCAGGCTCGCAACCGTACCTTCCTCCCATGGCTGGTGGCAGAGGGGAAGGCATGCCAGCATCCACGAGGAACACCGTTGTTAAGGAGGATTGCTCCTTGGCCCCAGCCATGCGTTTTCAAGCCTGGGTTATTGCAATAGTTTTTCACTCCTAGCAGCCCAGGCTTGAAAATGCATGGCTGGGGCCGAGGAGCCTTAAAATCCTCCTTAACTGCTCCAAGCCTCGGTTCTTCATGGGTGCTGAAAGTACCAGCCTTCAACCTGGCTGTTCTCTGTGCCTGACTTTCTGGATGGGTCTCCAAAGCACTGTGTTGCTAAAGATTCTCCCCCAACAAGAGAGTGGTGGACAGAAGAAGCAGCTGCTGATCACATGGAGCATTGTTCTCTGGTAACTTGTTTTCTCTCCACCGCTCTTGCTGGGAGAGCGAGAAAGTCTTCCGCAGCACAGCGCTTTGGGTCCTGTAAGTATAAGTCCCAGCCAAAAAGCCAGGCAGAGAGAAACAGGTTGAATCCTGTTTCTCTCTGGTGCAGCGCTTTCCGGACTTATCAGGACCCAAAGCGCAGTGTTGCAAAAGACTCCCTCTCTCTCCCAGCAAAAGAGCGGGGGAGAGAAAACAAGTCGCCGGAGAACACATGGAGGGCTCCATCATGTGCTCTCCAGGTCAGCAGCTGCTGCTTCTGTCCCCTGCTGCTCTTGCCTGGGAGAGGAAGGAAGGGAGAAAAGAGAGAGACAAAAAGAGAGAAAGAAAGAAAGAGAAAGAAAGAAAGAAAGAAAGAAAGAAAGAAAGAAAGAAAGAAAGAAAGAAGAGGAAAGGAGAGAGAGAAAAAGAAAGAACGAAAGAAAGAAAAAGAAAGAGGGAGAGAGAGAGAGAGAGAGAGACAAAAAAGAAAGAAAGAAAGAAAGAAATGGGAAGAAAGGGAGAGAGAGAAAAAAGAACTGAGAAAGAAAGAAAAAGAGAAAGAAAGAGGGAGGCAGAGGGAGAAAGAACGAAGAGGAAGGATCACAAACCCTGGCACTAGACATGGCTTCAGAAGACGCTTTGAAACAGCACAGCAATCTAGGGCTGGAAGGGACCTTGGAGGCCATCTAGTCTAACCCCCTGCTCCAGCAGGAAACTTTATATCATCTGGATTATTTTGGTTCCTCTAATAGAGAGGAAAATTAGCAGAAAGGAGTAGTTTACTAGGACAAGGCTGCCATGCAGAGGAAGGCAGAGATAGTCATTGACTTATGACCAAAATTGAGCCCAAAATTTTGGTTGATAAGCAAGAGCGTTGCTAAGTGAGTTTCATGACATTTTATTCAATCCATGACCTCTCCTGGCTCTAACAGTCATGTGCAAGCTAGGGAAGAACATCTGAAGGGGTATGTAATGTTCTAATATACAGAAGGTATAGTTAAATGTGTGGCAGAAAGTGGACTCTGGGTGTGTTTTTCCAAATGTAATAAGTGAGGTTGAATGCGTATAGTTTTAGAAGAGCTGTGTGTGAGTGTGTGTGTACATACACATATAATATATATAATATATAATGTATATTTTTGTGTGCCTATACACACACTCTATACTATGTAATATGTATGTACACATATGCCATATATACATAGGATTAAATAGTATATTTTGGATGTTCAGTAGTAGTAAATAAATAGACAGGGAAATTGTATCTCATTGAGGCCTTTGAGACAAGGAGAGGCCAGGCACTCTAGACCTAACCCTAACCCTAACACTTGACTATGAGTGATGTCAAGTTGGCCAGCCCACTCAGTCACATGACCAACCAGCTACGCCCACTGTCAGCCTCCACTCCAGTCTTCATATGCTTTTGAATGATTATATCAGTAGATAGAATGTAAACTGTTTATTTCTGTATTATAAACTGTTAAGGAAATGAGATGTATCATACCTCCGTCCAGGGTGAAGGAAAGGAGCCTATTAAGGGTGTCGGCTGACATAACAGGGGGAGGGATAATTAACTACTGTGTTTTATCAGCGCGCGCTTTTCTAACCGACACTGCATTCCTAAGTTGACTGACATCCAGAGACCTGTGGAAGAAGATTACCACGAGGGGCCGTGAAGGAGTTGGCATTGGACCAGACCAGCCTGACCTCCTGGAGGAGGAGGGACAATTGGGGGGATATGATATGTTAGCTATATTTTGTCTCAGTTCCAGCTTTGCTTGGCTGCTAACCAGACTGTAAAAGTAAAAGTACTTGTTTTCATTCCAAATGAAGTCAAGGTGAATTCTTTCCTTTTATATTGTCGGAGGTAGCTTGACATTAAGCTGGAACTCACATCATGTCTACCAACCAGGATTGCAATTGCAATACCGGGGGGGGAGAAAACCCAAATGTGATGGAAGGCCTGCTGCCGGCTGAGCTGGGGGAGGCGTCCAGAGGAATTTTTGCTGACACTTTTAACCCTGAGCTGGAAAATTGCAGAGATCGGTGGATTGAGCAATTAAGGCTGGAAGAGGAGAAGTGGAAGCCAAGTGCCGAAAAGTTTCAGTCTGGAGTAACAAAGAGGAAAAAAAAGGGCACGGTGAGACTATCGGATTGGCAAGAAGAGAGAGAGTTAACAGACAACCGCCAGTTGGAGCAAGCATTTCGTCTTTTCCGTGAGGTGAAAGAAAGACAAACAGCTCGTCAAAGGTATGAATCCCCTATTCGGTCCTCCAGGTGGGAGGGAGAAGAGGAGGAAGAGAATACAAAGGGGCCAGCTAAAGGTGAATTCCAGGGTGGTGAGATTTCTGAAGAGCCAGGGCTGGAAAATCTCTCCCCAGAGGAAGCTGAATTGGATGAGGGCCGGGCGCCACCTGCTGACCAAGCAAGGTCGCGCAGGGGAAGGAAAAAGCCAAAAATTCCCCCCCTATCAGAGAAATTTGATGGAAATGCGAAGGAGTTGGGACTGTTCCTGGCGAAAGTGAATGACCACATGATAGACTGGGGGGAAGATTACTGGTCACAGGCAGCACAAGTGAGAGCTGTGACTCATAATTTGACCGGAAGAGCAGCTGCGTGGTATGTGTCGTTACATACAAACCACTCCCCCTTACTGCAGAACTACGAGCATTTTATGACTGCACTGAGGCGGAGGTTTGAGGACCCCCTGGCAGAGCAAAAGGCCAAAGGTCGGATGAAAACCATCAGGCAAGGGAGGAGGCCGGTGGCTGATTATAACCAGGAGTTCAGTGATTTAGTTCCCTTGATGAGGGGGTGGTCGGAGGTGACCCTTGTAGACATTTTCAAAGATGGTCTGAATGGAGATCTCTATGAACTGTGTCGAGCACGAGCCTCTCCAACTACGCTGTATGGCTGGTACACCCTGGCAGCAGAGATGGAAATCGAGTTAGTGAAGGACCGCGGCAGAAGACAGCGCATTGGAGGGCCATCCCTTGGCCGTTTTCCAGAAGGAACCTATAGGGACGTCCCTAGATTGGAGGGAGGAAGACCACGTTCGTCTGCGTGCTACAGATGTGGGAAAGAAGGCCACCGAGCAGCCGACTGTAGAGTTAAGTTGATACCAAGCGCGACCTCTGGTGGTGAAAAGGAGCCAGTGAAGCCAGCGGCTAAGGCGCGGAAACCAGCAAAGTGGGGAGGCGTCAGAGGAATTTTTGCTGACACTTTTAACCCTGAGCTGGAAAATTGCAGAGATCGGTGGATTGAGCAATTAAGGCTGGAAGAGGAGAAGTGGAAGCCAAGTGCCGAAAAGTTTCAGTCTGGAGTAACAAAGAGGAAAAAAAAGGGCACGGTGAGACTATCGGATTGGCAAGAAGAGAGAGAGTTAACAGACAACCGCCAGTTGGAGCAAGCATTTCGTCTTTTCCGTGAGGTGAAAGAAACACAAACAGCTCAAAGGTATGAATCCCTATTCGGTCCTCCAGGTGGGAGGAGAAGAGGAGGAAGAGAATACAAAGGGGCCAGCTAAAGGTGAATTCCAGGGTGGTGAGATTTCTGAAGACCGAGGGCTGGAAAATCTCCCCCCAGAGGAAGCTGAATTGGATGAGGGCCGGGCGCCACCTGCTGACCAAGCAAGGTCGCGCAGGGGAAGGAAAAAGCCAAAAATTCCCCCCCTATCAGAGAAATTTGATGGAAATGCGAAGGAGTTGGGACTGTTCCTGGCGAAAGTGAATGACCACATGATAGACTGGGGGGAAGATTACTGGTCACAGGCAGCACAAGTGAGAGCTGTGACTCATAATTTGACCGGAAGAGCAGCTGCGTGGTATGTGTCGTTACATACAAACCACTCCCCCTTACTGCAGAACTACGAGCATTTTATGACTGCACTGAGGCGGAGGTTTGAGGACCCCCTGGCAGAGCAAAAGGCCAAAGGTCGGATGAAAACCATCAGGCAAGGGAGGAGGCCGGTGGCTGATTATAACCAGGAGTTCAGTGATTTAGTTCCCTTGATGAGGGGGTGGTCGGAGGTGACCCTTGTAGACATTTTCAAAGATGGTCTGAATGGAGATCTCTATGAACTGTGTCGAGCACGAGCCTCTCCAACTACGCTGTATGGCTGGTACACCCTGGCAGCAGAGATGGAAATCGAGTTAGTGAAGGACCGCGGCAGAAGACAGCGCATTGGAGGGCCATCCCTTGGCCGTTTTCCAGAAGGAACCTATAGGGACGTCCCTAGATTGGAGGGAGGAAGACCACGTTCGTCTGCGTGCTACAGATGTGGGAAAGAAGGCCACCGAGCAGCCGACTGTAGAGTTAAGTTGATACCAAGCGCGACCTCTGGTGGTGAAAAGGAGCCAGTGAAGCCAGCGGCTAAGGCGCGGAAACCAGCAAAAGTGGGGGAGGGCGTTGCCAAGAAGGGCACGCCCATCAAGGAGGATGGCGAAGTGTCGACCGATACTGACGACAGCAAAACCACGTCAGAGTCCGATGAAGACCTTCTGGTGAGTTGGGCACGGGGCCCCTTGGACATTCCTGTTAATCTACATGTACCCTCTTCGGGTAATAAGGGGGAACTGCTAGCACTACTCGATTCTGGATGCACTAGATGTATGGTCAGTCCCGAACTAGTAGAAAAAATGGAACTAAGGTTGAGAACCTTAAGTAGGCCCATAGCTTTTGCCCAGTTAGATGGCTCTGTGGCAGGGGGAGGGCCCGCCCATTTCGTAACGGAACCCATAGAAATGATAATAGGAGACCACCGCGAAATTCTGAACTTCATAGTAGCCCCAGGAATGGACCAACCCCTGTTGTTAGGCTTGTCATGGTTGCGGAAATGGAACCCCCATATTAACTGGAGAACGGGAGTCCTACGTTTCCGTTCCAAAGCCTTAAAAGGGGAAAAGGGGAAACCCAAGAAGGAACCTACCGTGACCTTGCACCAGGATAAGTTGGGGGCAATGATTGAACGTATAGACGGGGAAGAAAGAATACCCAAGGAATACTGGGACTTACGAGAAGTCTTTAGTGAGAAAGCATCAGACGTACTTCCTCCCCATAGGCCTATTGACTGTGCCATAGACATCCTTCCGGGGGTAAAGCTTCCAAAGCCAAAAGCTTATCCCATGACCCAAAAGGAATTGGGAGAGCTACGTAAATTCATAGACAAAAACCTAGAGCGGGGCTTTATCCAACCGGCTAGGCCTCGTGTGGCGGCGCCAGTGATGTTCCGGGAAAAGAAAGATGGCTCCTTTCGTCTTATAGTTGACTATAGGAACCTAAACGCGGTGTGCGCCGAAAACATATATCCCATGCCACTCATGAAAGATATGTTAGCACATTTAGCGAAAGGAAAATTTTTCACCAAACTGGACCTGCGAGAAGCCTACTACAGAGTTCGTATAAAAGAGGGGGATGAATGGAAAACCGCTTTCAACTGTCCACTAGGATGTTTCCAGTTTCGAGTACTGCCATTTGGACTGCAGGGGGCGCCCGCAGTTTTTATGCAACTAATAAATGAAATACTCCATCAGCATTTATTCAAAGGAGTTCTTGTCTACCTTGACGACATACTTATCTATACAGAAACAATGGAAGAACATATTAAACTAGTAAGAGCTGTACTCAAAAAGTTATTATCTGCAGAACTATATTGCAAGCTTTCCAAATGTGATTTCCATCAAACCAAAATAGACTACTTAGGGTATCGCATTTCGGCTGATGGATTAGAAATGGATCCAGAAAAAGTGAAAGCTGTCTTGGAATGGGCCCCCCCACGCACACGCAAGCAACTCCAAAGTTTTTAGGATTCGCAAATTTCTATCGTCAATTCATCCTCCTTTGCTCAAATTGCTTTACCAATCACTAACCTCTTAAAACTAAAGGAGACACGAAACCCAAGCCATCATTACCTCTCGAATGGACAATGGAATGTCAAGCTGCATTTGAAAAATTAAACGACTCTTTGCCGAACCTATTTTAAAGCACCCTGACATGGATGTTCCTTTTGTAATACAAGCTGATGCAAGTGATGTAGCAGTCGGAGCCGTCCTGCTCCAAAACAATGCTGATGGTAATTTACAACCCTGTGCTTTCACTTCTCGAAAATTGACTGAAACTGAAAGGCGATGGGCTATTTGGGAAAAGGAAGCATTTGCAGTTCATTGGGCTCTACGGACATGGAGACAATTCTTAGAAGGTTCAAATCATCCTTTTGAAGTTTGGACTGATCACAAAAATCTAGAAGCTCTAAAGACTCCTAGAAAACTTTCACCTAAACAAGCCCGCTGGGCTCAATATTTTAACCGCTTTAATTTTACTTTACATTATATCCCTGGGGGGAAAAACTTCTTGGCAGATGCTCTCTCACGCTTACCCCAATACAATTGCACTCGCTCCGAGGTGGTTCAACCAATACCTCCCGTACAACAGTTAGCAGCCCCAGCAATAACTAGAAGCCACTCCAAAGCTGACCCCTCACTCCCAGATGAACTAACCAAGTCATTTAAAGAAGCTTTACACACCGATGACTGGTACTTAACTCATTCCCATGAATGCACACTCCGTGATGGACTAGCTTGGATTGGAACAAAACTATATGTTCCCCTATCACTCAGAGAAACCATCCTACAACGTTGCCACGATGCCAAAATGGCAGGGCATTTTGGATTTGTGAAAACTTTGCATCTTCTTAAAAGACAGTTTTGGTGGCCAAGTCTTAAAAAAGACATTCAAGCATATGTAGCAAGTTGCCCTATTTGTGCATCATCCAAAAGACCTCCGGGAAAACCTCCTGGACTACTTCAAACAGTAGCCAGACCAGGAACCCCATGGAAAGAAATATCCATGGATTTCATAGTGGAATTGCCTGAAAGTTCAGGAAATACTGTTATTTGGGTTGTGACTGACCTTTTCTCCAAACAAGTCCATTTTATTCCATGTTCGAAAATACCCTCCTCAAAGACTCTAGCAAAGTTGTTTGTACAGCACATTTATAGACTTCACGGAGTTCCTAATCGCATCATTTCAGATCGAGGAGTTCAATTCACTTCTCAGTTTTGGAAAGAATTTTTGCGACTCATTGGTTCCGCCCAAGGATTAAGCTCTTCCCACCATCCTCAAACTAATGGAAGCTGTGAACGTTCAAACTCTGTACTAGAACAATATCTCCGATGTTATGTTAACTACCAACAAGACAATTGGGCAGATCTCTTGCCTTTTGCTGAAGTTGCCTACAACAACTCAATTCATAGTAGCACTGGATTTACTCCTTTTAAAATAGCTTCAGGTCAAGATTTTGTTCCTATCTCAGAACTCCCAAAGGAAGAAACTACTGTTTCCTCTTTGTCAGAATGGATAGATCAAATACAAAGCACATGGAAAATGACTCGCAAGGCGATCGACGCTCACCGTGCACATAAAAACAAGCAGATAAAAAGGTCCCTGAGAACAAATATCAAGTGGGCGATAAGGTTTATCTTTCCACCAAATATCTTCAAACCACTCAGAAATCTAAGAAACTTGGACGCAAATATGTGGGACCTTTCCCCATAGTAAAATCATCAACCCGTGACGGTACAACTACAATTACCAAAAACACTTAGAAGAATCCACCCGTTTTCCATGTGAGTTTGCTGAAACCTGAACACACGTCTACTTTCCGTCCTAACCATACACCCCTCCTATACCAATTCTCATAGAGGAGAACAACACTTTGAAATAAAAGAAATTTTAGATTCAAGAAAACATAGAAATAAAATTCAATATCTTATTTCCTGGAAACACTTCCGTTATCCCAAGCTGAATGGGTGAACAAAGAAGATGTTCGTGCTTCGGAAAAGATAGCACAATTCTATAAAAATATCCTGACAAACCCTAACTTCTCTTTTTCTTTCTAGGACTGGCGTCCTTGTTGCAGGAGGGCGAATGTCAGCCTCCACTCCAGTCTTCATATGCTTTTGAATGATTATATCAGTAGATAGAATGTAAACTGTTTATTTCTGTATTATAAACTGTTAAGGAAATGAGATGTATCATACCTCCGTCCAGGGTGAAGGAAAGGAGCCTATTAAGGGTGTCGACTGACATAACAGGGGGAGGGATAATTAACTACTGTGTTTTATCAGCGCGCGCTTTTCTAACCGACACTGCATTCCTAAGTTGACTGACATCCAGAGACCTGTGGAAGAAGATTACCACGAGGGGCCGTGAAGGAGTTGGCATTGGACCAGACCAGCCTGACCTCCTGGAGGAGGAGGGACAATTGGGGGGATATGATATGTTAGCTATATTTTGTCTCAGTTCCAGCTTTGCTTGGCTGCTAACCAGACTGTAAAAGTAAAAGTACTTGTTTTCATTCCAAATGAAGTCAAGGTGAATTCTTTCCTTTTATATTGTCGGAGGTAGCTTGACACCCACCCAGTCACATGACCACCAAGCTATGCCCACAGCCACATGACCACCAAGCCACGGCCACAGGCACATGACAACCAATCCATGCCCATCAAGCAAGCCACGCCCACAGAACCGGTAGTAAAAAAACTTGTAACCCACCACTGCATTAGATCTATATCAGTATTCATTCTTCAAAGAATTACAAACCTCATTTTCCTTGCTCTTTAACATCTCTTTCAATTTCTGGATTATGTGATCCTGTTTCTTGGATGCATGCTGGACAGATTTCAGTTCAAAATCCATTTCATTCACTTTGTCTTGGAGCTGTTGAATACCAAAAATAAATTTATATCACTAATTTAATTTTTATATTTATTCCTTATATTTAAGAAAAGGCAAACACAAAAAGATATATCTATCATCAACAAACGAGTCCCAGCCACGAAAATTGATACCGGACCCAGGATAACACACAACCCCACCAACCGATCATCCTCATCAGATTTAAACTCAAACCCATCCCACAGACAAAACACAACCACCATCCAGAAGCCAGACGATGCTGGCACCACTGGCTGCTGCACCCCCCTCCGATCCCCACGCAAAGCAAGCTGACACATGACAGGAACACATGACAGGAACACATGATGGACTCGGAGCCAGGCCAGGGCCCGGGATGCTGCATCACAGCCATCTGCTCAAGACATCACATAACAGAACTCCAGAGGCCAAAACACCAAAGCTCAGGAACAAAAGACTAGGACCACACCCCACAGGATACTGTGAGGCAGCCGACCAATCTGCAAACATCCACTTGCAAACACCCACTCCATCTACCAATCAAGATGCAACCACACAGCCAACCAACCTGCTCACAGCAACACTCCCCACCTCCCAACCAGTATTTATAGAGAGACGGCAGCTCCGACCACGCTTTGCTCACAGAAGCACGAAGCCGAAAGCACCAGCCTGAAGATGATGAGTGAGACCTCATCGAAACGTCGCCAAGATACTCTCAACCTTACATGAGAAAAGACCTCAATATGCCAAGTGTGTGTGTGTGTGCGTGTGCGTGTGCGTGTGTATTTGAATTTGTATGCATATATATATATATGCATGCAAATTCAAGGGAAAGTAAGAAGCAATCTACAAGAATATCCAGCTTGCTCTGTTGCCTGTTGAGTGCACTGTTTCTCTCATTTCAATAGCCTTGCAAGTACATTTTTCTTCTACATTTTTCTATTAAGGGAATAAATAATTGAATAAAGGAAAATATCAGCAGATTCATGTAACTAGGTAACCATTATATTCTACTCTGGAACCAAAAACTGAAGTACATTTTTCTTTTGAGAGCTCACAACAGATTTAAGTTCATGAATGTAAAAAATGACAAATGGTTGTCTGTATTATAATCAAAAATTTATTTTTCTGTTCAATTCTCTATCTATATTACCCAATAAATATTTCATTCCTCAACTGATTAATTTGTCAGCCACAAAAAATTAAGGAAAGGTACTCCAAATCAGTGTGTCAACTGTCCAGTTGGTGAGTCCAGAAAAAGAAACTCATAGAACATTATTTTACCAAGAGTCTAAAACTTTACTGAATAAACCACATTGGCAGAGAAGAAACGAAATCAGCATTGGGTTTCCCATGCAATAGCAAGCATAGTTAATTTCCCTCTTTCCCCAATGGGACAGCCATAGTCCAATACTAATCACTTCTATTCATTTTGTTATGGGAACAAGCTGCTACATCTGCTCGATGTGTCCTTGAGATGCCAGCAATATCTCACAGAAGCCTACAGATGCTTGGATATTATTATCCCACCCTTGCACTCCATTCACCACCATCCCCTTTATTATCAAGTTGTGAGTGAAGCAAAAATGTAGGTGAAAGTGTGAGTCAGTCTTGACACAGAGGTGAGAAAAATTAAGATTTATGTAATTTTTCCACATACTTGATGTCAATGTTTCTCTGGCCTGAATTTAGGACACTAGTGTTTGTTAAGCTTACTGGATAATTCCCATAATATTGTTTTCAATCTGCACATTTACAGATATAAACATATATTTTTAGTACACGATATAGTATTTCATGAAAATACTTATAGAAAAAAGGTGTGCACACCAGATGGCACATTAACTTACAGCAGCTTTTCAGATTTCCAGATGTGTTTTGCACAGAAAGATTTGCTAATTTAGGAAGATATATTCTATACAAGCAAGGCTTTCATCTTGATTTAAACAAATAACATATTAACTTTCAGACAGCAAGAACAAAAGAATGCAAACGAATGGCTGAAGATGCTTTCAGCTAGGGGGAAATTCAACTTCTTTGTTAAACTTCGTTAAATTTTATTTAATGTCAAATTTGAACCACTTCTGAACCATTTGAAAACTTATCGCTATTCAACTTGCCAAAGAACTGGGTGGAGGGACGTGTGAGAAGGAATGCAGATGATCCAAAAATAGACTGTATGAGCCAAGAACCTACCAAGGTCACTACTGCAGTATGACAAAGAAATGAACTCTTCTCAAAACAAAAGATTGATTCATAACTGGACAGCATGACCCTATGGGTGGGAAGGAGGGGAGATTAATGTTTAACTATGTAGCATTGCGCAGGAAAACTTCAGAGCTGGTTTTATTTCTTCAGTGCCAAAATGGTGTATCCAATAAAGTTTTAGTTTCAGGATTACAAAGTTCCTGAGAGTGTCGACTTTTCTTGGGTTTGCTAGTCGGACTGTTGACATTTAACGAAAAACTTAGAATAGCTAAATTTTCACCAGAAACCCCAGATTACTCTATAGCTATTGACTTTCAGATAACTTTGAATCACATTTATTTAAGGCATTATCAATGTGCCTTTTAAGCAAGTACAAAATAATACTATATGGAGTACCAGTCAAAAATTATTTGTATTATTTTGGTATTACTGCTATATGAATGTATGAATTGGATCTTGAAGATAATATATTTGAACACTCTGCTCAGTGCTGAAAGCTAATATAGCATCCCCCCAAAATAGCCATCCAGCCTTTGTTTCAGCACCCCCAGTAGTAATTTTTTCCTCATGTTCAATTAAAATCAATTTCTTGTAATTTTAACCTACAGTTTCTTACCTGTTCCCACAAAACAATTGAACAGTTCTATCGGCTACAAAGATACCTCCGATTTTTCTTTTCATACACTGTTGTGCCCACCATTCTGTGTTCATATCTTTGATTTGATCCTATTAAATTTCATAGTGCTGGATTTTGCACAATATTTCAGCTTGTTAAGATCTTCTTCTCTGTAATATATTTGCTTGTTTCTAACCTTGAAAGCCAAAACTACATTAAGGTATATTCTAGCCAGCACACTGACTGAAGATGTTACATTTAGAAACAATTTTATTGTTCCCAAGATAATTTTGAACATTTTTGAAATTAAATAAATACCTTATTCATAGCATTTAAAGAGCTGATTTTTTCCATATGTTCTGTATCATTTAATAGAATTTCCTCTTCACTGAATGACATATCGCAGTAAGTTAGCTGCTGATTAGCCTCAAACATATTCTGAAGAGACAAAGAGAATAAGAAAAATAGTATTTGCTGAGATATTCTTTACCTTTCGTTGTTGTATCATTTCACTAAAACTGCTTGGAAGAGGCAAAGTGTAGCATTTATTTATTTATTAACAAACCTCTATTTTTTAAGCTGCTGAATTTGAGAGGATTATTTAAAGGATCATTATCTTTTTTTCTGGTTCATGAAGCTGAAACACTCAGCTTCTTTAATAAATAGCAGAGAAGGTGCTGCAATTACACACATTTGAAGGCAATATTTGCAAATAATTTCAAAATATAAAGTATTCCCACCACTAGACAGAGACATCTTTCACTATGATATCTGCAATGCATCTCTATAAGAGAGAAGTAAAATTAGTTTTTTTAATGGAATGCAACTTGTCTTCTAACATTTTAGCTACATTGTTAGCAGAATTGCAAAGCCTATAGATGAGTCAGTTCAACTAAAACTCTATTATATTGAACAGATCAGGGTATCACATAAAGGTGATGCATTTATTTGATTGTTGATTTTTTGTATTTAGTATATATGTATTTTATTATTGTATTTTCTTTAACCTGTTTTATCCTGGAAATAGATCTTTTATTTTACTTTTATTTTCTTTGATATAGCAAGACTAGCCAGCCTGCCTGCCTGTCTATTTAATCTCTTTTCGACTTTTAATTTTTTAACCTATGTTTGAGCCCCTTTTTCCGTACTTATGATAAATTTAAGAAACTTACCCTAGATTAGATATCAATATAGATAAAAAGTACTAGTTTAAGTCCAGTAGATCTTTGTAACATTTTATGATTTTAAGCAAGACTACAATCTTACTTATTGAGTTCAGTAGGATTTCTGTATAAATGCTTAAGATTGTGCATACACAATATTAAAACTATAGAAAACAGCTTCTCTTTCACAAATTCCAGAATTAATGGTAACTTCATGATTTTAATAGAATCAATTCCTGGAGATGTTGCAAGAAGATAATCTTCAGCGAAGCTCAATTCTGTGTGTGATGCTATCTCTGGATTTCCACCATGCAGTTAACTTAATTTAACTGAGTTTTGTAATGTTAAAAAAAGAGGAGAAAACAAAATTGCTGAAAGAAAGTACAACTGTCGTTCAAAAATCAGCTATTATACAGTAGTTACAGGCATTCTACTTTCTAAGGTAAGGAGCCCTGGTGGCACAGTGATTAGAATGGAGTATTGCAGGCTCTGCCCACAATCTGAAATTTGATCCTGACAGGCTCAAGGTTGACTCACCCTTCCAAGGTTGTTAAATGAGGTCTCAGAATGTTGGGGACAATATGCAAACCAATACTGCAAACCACTCAGAGAGTGTTATAAAACACTGTAAGTCTAAGTGCTATTGCTAACTGAAATTAGCATTTATTGCTATATAAATATAGATATAATAGATATATAAATATAAAGCCAGTTTGGTCTAATGGTTAAGACATTGGGTTAGAAACTACAGACAGTGAGATCCAGTCTCACCATAGGCATGAAAGCTGGCTGAGTGATTTTTGGCCAGTCAGTCTCTCTCACCCCACTTGCTTCATAGGGCAGTTGCTCTTGAAGGGAAAGTAGGAGGATACTATGTATGTTCACCACCTTGAGTTGTTTATAGAAATAATAGGCAGGATTTAAAAAAATCTTTTAAAAATGCTGTTAGACGTACTATATGTTAAGTATAGCAACTTAATGTATCAATAAAATTTATAAAATTTTGTTAACAAAGTCAATGAAATTCACAATGCAGTCTCCTTGCACATGATATCTAGCATGCCAATGAAGACAATCTGAAGTGATATATTTTTATGAGAATAACAATTCCCTTTTTAAAAAACCCACAGAAGACATGCCAATTTTTATGTAAATATCCTAATCAGGTCATAGCTAGCACAAATCTGGACTAATGAATTCAACCCTACAAGGACTTTTTAAAAGATAACTCTTATTTCACATGTAAGGCAGAAAATAACATTCATTTTAATCCTTTGCAAAGCAAACATAACTGAAAGCTAAAAGAAAAAACTTCAAGTAAAAAAGCAGAAAATGAACTTGCAATTTTCAGAATCCAAGAATAATGGGTGAAGAAAGCAAGTGGTAAACTGTAGTGGATGAAGAAAGTAACCTGAGGTTGCATCTCAAGCCAAAAGTGAATCACAAGTACAGGATGACAATATTTTAAAAAATTTAAAAAAAATCAATAAAAACTTGTTCATTAAAAAAAAAAAGAATGACAATATTTGAGAATCTGAAAGGCGGAATTGGAAGAAATAATCTTCTACCTTAGTTCGAAGTGGAACATAATCCATACATAAGTCTTCCCACAATTCCTGCAGATCGGACATCTCCAAAGCAAAAGCTAAGGCAAAGCCAGGTTGAGATTTCAGCACCACACCTGAGAAGCCAGAAGAGTTTTTATCGAAGTTCCGGCAATGAGACCTTGATTTTACAGGAATAGGTAACTTGCTCCCTCTGGGACTCTGGATTGGCTTACAGTCAAAAGCTTTCACCAAATTAAGGGCTACCTCTAACCTGTTGCCCTGAAGTGACAATCTTTGGGCTCCACAACCATTTATACAGTTACACATCGCGTTTCTCTTTGCCTCTGTGTCCGTTTCCTCCTCTTTTGGATGTATTGCATCAGCGATCGCGGTTGCATCCAATGACTCAAGGGACAATTCGGAAGTTTCCCCTTCCACTATTTCTTCATCCAAAGGCTCCTTGACGCTTAGCAAGTCAGTAGTTACTGGCTCACATATAAGTAACTCTTCACTACAAACGTTAGCAGAACATCTGGATGATCCACAGGAGAGATTTCTTGCCACCTTTCGTGGGATTTTGCAAATTGCCTCATAATCAGCATCAGTAACGCGCAGCACAGCACAACCTCGACACCGCCTAGGACGGCTTTCTGCAGCGTGGCACGTTTGTGGGTCTCCAACGCGTTCCTCTGGCTCTGCCCAGCATTCAAACCCTGAATAAGCGAAGTCTTCCTGGAGGAGAGTCGAGTAGCGCAGTTCCGACAGGCTGGAGACGTCCGTCGTCTCGTCGGTGGGCTCGCCATTGTTCTTCCTGTATATTCCGGCGATACACAGCTTGAGGCGATCCTTTTCTAACATCAGCTTCTGTAACCGCTCAATTGACAGCGCTTCGATGCGCGCAATAACAGTATCAAATCGATATATGCGCTCCAACATAAAGGCACACTTGCTGCAGATAAACTCGTTTTTGCCATCCCGTGAGATCTCCTTGCCCAGAACATGCGAGAGCAAAACCTGGAAATTCAATTTAGTTGCGGTGTGGAAGATCCAGCGCCTCTGATTGCCACAGAGTTCCCGACCACAAATTCGACAGGATTCCCTCATTTCATCAGGGGCCTCCCTTCTCTTTTGTCTTCTAGGTTGCTATTTCCCAGCTGGGTTGATTTTAGCTGACCGAAACATCACTAACATCAGATGGGAGGAGCCAAAATATTCCTTCCCCACAGATCTATCTAGCTCAAAAATGCCCCTCCATTCAATCTCATACACCTCTCCGCCCGAACCGGATAGCTGACCTACTGACGACTTCAGTATCCGAAAGCACCTCCTTCCAACAAGCTACTACCCACTTTTCCCCAGGCTGCTGCAAGAGTGGGAAAGACGCTGCAACCCACAAATCTTTTTTTAATAGCAGTTCAGATTTCAAGATGGCCGTGACAATGGCAGTACACATTTCGCGCCAAGATTCTTGGGAAATGTAGTTTACCAGCTTGCCAAGCAAATAAATAGTACATGCTAAAGGCGCAGCATCACACTCTCTCTTCCCGCCGGCTTCGAATAGTGCCTTTCTTTTATGTAAAAACGTGTGGTTTCCCCGAAATCAAGGCATTGAAGGAGTGTTTTAAGCGTAGTTTCGTATAGAAATGTCCTTACTGACTCCGAAACTATTTGATTTGCTGATTAAAGATAAGCAAAGTTTTATACCCTCGTTTCAATTTAATTACTGTATCGCTGTGCTCCTATCAGTCCGAGATAAAGGGTCAAACATGAATAGGTGAACTGTATACAAGATTGTTCAAGTAAAAAAAGGGCTGAGATGGTTTGACTATAAGAAGGATGTATGAGGTTTAAAATAAATTTATTTTATTTATTAAATTTATATGCCTCCGATCTCTTGGTTCTGCTCACCACAATACAAGAAGGATGCGGAATTGGGAAGAGTGCAGAAAAAAGTAACAAAAATGGTGAGGGGCTTGGACACTAAATTCTATGAAGAACTAGGTATGTCAGGTTAGAGACGACTAAAGGGAGATATGATAGCAAATTTCCAATAGTTGAAGGGTTATCAAAGGGTGAGTGGGTGGATTTATTTTTGCACGGGTAGGACAAGAACCAATCATTGGAAGCAGAGGGAGATCCAAACTCAAAATAAGGATTTAGTTTTAATACAGTTTTTATTTGCTTGTTTATTAAATTTTTAGGCTGCACATCTTACCTCAAGGTAACTCTGGGTGGCTTACAATCATAAAAAACTGTATAAACTAAAAACATAAATAAGTCAGTACAAAATCCAAACACTACCACCCAATTAAAAGATGGGGAGGGCAGAAGCAGGATGGATGGGAGAAGTGGGATCTGTTATTAATTGATCAGCCACCTCCACTGGTTTTTTTTAATAAATCCAATTTTCCATTCCTTTTTCAAATACATATAAATCATCTTATTCAAACATTTTCCCATTGATCCCTTTTCCCAATATAATATAATTTCAAATATTTTCCCTAGATTCCATTATTACAATTTTAGATATTAATATTCATACAATTTTATATGTATAACCCATTTCCTTCCCTTTTTCCCATTTCTTTTTCATCAGCTTTCCAAATATTACAATCAAATATATTACTACAATTCATTTAAGTATATTTTTATTTATTTTATTTATTTATTTATTTTATTTTTATACCGCCCTTCTCCCGAAGGACTCAGGGCGGTGTACAGGCAGAATAAAACAAGCAATACAAAATACAATTAAAATGCAATTTAAAAAACTTATTAAATTAGCCTGAGAATTTAAAAAATTACCTTACACTAAAAACCCCATTTAAAATTAATAAAAATTTACCATTTAAAATTCAATTCAAGCCAGCCCCGCGCGAATAAAAAGGTGTGTCTTCAGTTCGCGGCGGAAAGTCCGAAGGTCAGGTATTTGGCGTAAGCCTGGGGAAGCCTGCTCCAGAGTGTGGAGCCCCACAGAGAAGGCCCTTCCTGGGGCCGCCAGCCGACATTGTTTGGCGGACGGCACCTGAGAAGTCCTCTCTGTGAGAGCGTACGGGTCAGTGGGAGGCATGTGGTAACAGCAGGCGGTCCCGTAAGTACCCGGGCCCTAAGCCATGGAGCGCTTTAAAGATCGTAACCAACACCTTAAAGTGCACCCGGAAGGCCACAGGTAGCCAGTGCAGTCTGCGCAGGAGCGGTGTTACATGGGAGCTACGCGGAGCTCCCTCTATCACCCGTGCAGCTGCATTCTGGACTAACTGAAGCCTCCGAGTGCACTTCAGGGGGAGCCCCATGTAGAGAGCATTACAATAATCCAAGCGAGAGGTAACGAGCGCATGAGTGACTGTGCACAAGGCATCCCGATCAAGGAAGGGGCGCAACTGCCGAACCAGGCGAACCTGGTGGAAGGCCCTCCTGGAGACGGCCGTCAAATGATCTTCAAACGACAGCCGATCATCCAGGAGGACACCCAAGTTGCGCACCCTGTCCTTTGGGGCCAATAACTCGCCTCCAACAGTCAACTGCGGCTGCAGTTGACTGAATCGAGATGCCGGCATCCACAGCCACTCCATCTTGGAGGGATTAAGCTTGAGCCTGTTTCTCCCCATCCAGACCCGTACGGCTTCCAAACACCGGGACAGCACTTCAACAACTTCATTGGGGTGGCCCAGGGTGGAAAAGTACAGCTGGGTGTCATCAGCGTACTGTTGATATCTCACCCCAAAGCCACTGATGATCTCACCCAACGGCTTCATGTAGATGTTGAACAGCAGGGGCGAGAGAATCGACCCCTGCGGGACCCCACAAGTGAGGCACCTCGCGGCCGACCTCTGCCCCCCTGTCAACACCGTCTGCGACCGGTCGGAGAGATAGGAGGAGAACCACCGATACACGGTGCCTCCCACTCCTAATCCCCCCAACCGGCGCAGCAAGATACCATGGTCGATGGTATCAAAAGCCGCTGAGAGGTCTAATAGGACCAGGGCAGAGGAGTACCCCCTGTCCCTGGCCCGCCAGAGATCATCCACCAATGCGACCAGAGCTGTCTCCGTGCTGTATCCGGGTCGAAAGCCGGACTGGAACGGGTCTAGATAGACGGCTTCATCCAGGTATTGGGGTAGCTGTCGCGCCACAGCACTCTCTACAACCTTCGCAACGAAGCGAAGGTTGGAGACTGGACGATAATTTCCCAAAATAGCTGGGTCCAGGGAGGGCTTCTTGAGGAGGGGTCTCACCACCGCCTCTTTCAAGGCGGCAGGGAAAACCCCTTCCAGCAAAGAAGCGTTGATAATCCTCTGGAGCCAGCCTCGTGTCACCTCCTGAGTGGCCAGTACCAGCCAGGAAGGACACGGGTCCAGTAAACATGTTGTGGCGTGAAGCCTCCCCAACAACCTGTCCACGTCCTCGGGAGCCACAGGGTCAAACTCATCCCAAACCGGCTCAACAAGACGTGTCTCCTCTCCCTCGCTTGGATTATCCCAATTTCGGTCCAGACCGTCCCGGAGCTGAGCGATTTTATCGTATAGATAACCACTAAACTCCTCGGCTCGTCCCTGCAACGGGTCATCCCGTACCTCCTGATGAAGGAGAGAGCGGGTCACCCGAAACAGGGCGGCCGGGCGGTTATCTGCCGACGCAATGAGGGTGGAGGCGAGAACGCCGCCTCCCTCATTGCCACTAGGTAGGTCCTAGAATAGGACCTAACTAGTGTCCGATCAGCCTCGGAACGACTGGACCTCCAAGTGCTCTCTAGGCGTCTTCTCCGGCGTTTCATCTCCCTCAGCCCCTCGGAGAACCAAGGGGCCGGGCGAGATCTGCCCTGGGTCAGAGGCCGCAAAGGCGCGACACGGTCCAAGGCCCCAGCCGCGGCCTGTTCCCAGGCCACGACTAGTTCCTCAGTCGTGCCGTGGGCCAGATCCTCAGGAAATGGCCCAAGCTCCGTCAGGAACCTCTCAGGGTCCATCAGGCGCCTGGGACGGAACCAACCTATAGGTTCCGTCTCCCTGCGATGGTGAGTGGCGGTTCGGAAGTCTAGGCGAAGGAGAAAATGATCGGACCATGACATTGGTTCTGTTACTAAATCATCTAATTCCAGATCATTTAACCACTGTCCAGCGATAAAAATCAAGTCCAGCGTGCCTCCCCCCGTGTGCGTAGGGCCATCATTTACTCGAATCAGGTCCAAGGCCGTCATGGAAGCCTGGAACTCCTGAGCTGCCGTCGATGACAAGCCGACTGATGGCAGGTTGAAATCCCCCATGACTACAAGTCTGGGGGTCTCAACCGCCACCGCGGCAAGCACCTCCAACAGCTCATTATATTAATGTTAATATAACATTAAATCATTCAATTCTATTTCTCAATTCCAATCTCTTCATATTAAACAATAAGAAAGGCAATTTTCATCTTCACAATACAATATAATTTCAAATGTTTTAGTTAAATTCCTTTATTACAATCAAAGACATTCCAAGTATTACGATCACATCTACCAAACTCACTACCATTCATTTATAATTATAGATCCATTAACTACTTCTTTTTCCCTTTCTCCCATTCTTTTATTTTCTTCTTTTCCCCCCCTTTCCCCTATTTTTAAAGTTCCTTACTCTCCTAATTTGCCCTGTATTTCCATCTGCACTCTTCCTGTCAGGGTTCCAAGGAACACCCTCAACGAAATAAAGCTCTGAGGCCTGAGGTTCCTCCAAGTTCCTCAAACTGACACCTCCTTTTCCCCTTTTTCCCCTTTCTTATTTTACCACTGTTGATCCCAGTGTAATCATTTGAGTTTTTTATATTTTGTCTCTTCCCCTCTTCTTTCTCTCCTTGTCTCTTTCCAACCCCTCTATTTTTGTCATTGTTAACCCCAATGTAATCTTTAAAGTTCACATTCATTTCTAACCTTTTCCCCTTTCCTTTTCTTCCCTTTATTTGTTTTCTTTTTTCAGTTAATTTTCTCCTAACTCCCCTCTTTTTTTCATTATCACTCCCAGCATAATCATTTAATTTTTCATAATCAATGTCTTTGTCTTTAGTACTAATTTCTTGCTTCTCGTTGATGGTTTCTTTGTCCACTTGGGTATGTTCTAACACAGTCTCTAGTTCATCAGGTTTAGGTTTTCCATGCATCATTATAATCATTTCATTTAATTCCACTTTGAGTGATCATTTCAGTTAGTTCCTGCACCATTTTGTTGTTTCTGGGTTGTCTTTGTTCCAATGTTAAGTTTAATTATGTTCCACCTTCTTTGGCTGTTGAGATTGTCAGGAAATTGTTATTTGCCTAACTAGTTGGCCAGGCAATATATAAACTAACTATATATGTTTGTAGAAAGACATGATATTGCTTTAAGGCTGTGCTGCATCATGCAAGCATCCTGATTGGTTGAGATCTGTAGCTAATGTATAAAAGGACTACTAAATTATGGCTTGTGAGGAATCTATAGGGACGCTACAGCATTGTTACCTGATGATATGCTGCAACTGTATATTTGAGCTTTATGATCGTTGCTTGATCATGGCTAGTTACTGATTCCTCAAGATACTGACTGTTGTGAATTGAACTGTGCTTTGCCGAACTGAAAGAAGACCTTGTTTGTTGTGCAAGTCTACGTTGGTAAGAAGACTTGATATTTGTAACATCCCTGACTGACTGGCTTTATATATGTATGACCTGGTGTCAGGCTACCTCCGACTATAATTAGGAAAGAATTCACCTTGACTTCATTTGGAATAAAGAAAAGTACTTTTACTATTTACAGTCTTGATAGCAGCTAAGTAAAGTTGGATCTGAGACAAAATATGGCTAACATATCATATCCCCCCAATTGTCCCTCCTCCTCCAGGAGGTCAGGCTGGTCTGGGCCAATGCCAGCTCCTTCTCGGCCCCTCGTGGTAATCTTCTTCCACAGGTCTCTAATTGTCAGTCATCTTAGGAATGCAGTGTCTGTTAGAAAAGCCCGCGCTGATAACACTCAGTCGTTAATCACCCCTCCCCCACTGTTATGTCAGCCGACACTCTTAATAGGCTCCTTTCCCTTACCCTGTACGGTGGTATGATACATCTCATTTCCTTAATAGTTTTATAATACAGAAATAAACATTTCACATTCTATCTACTGATATAATCATTCAAAAGTATACGAAGATTGGAGTGGAGGCTGACATTCGGCCCTCCTGCAACAAGGACGTCAGTCCTAGAAAGAAAAAGAGAAGTTAGGGTTTGTCAGGATATTTTTATAGAATTGTGCTATCTTTTCCAAGCACGAACATCTTCTTTGTTCACCCATTCAGCTTGGGATAACGGGAAGTGTTTCCAAGCAATAAGATATTGAATTTTATTTCTATGTTTTCTTGAATCTAAAATTTCTTTTATTTCAAAGTGTTGTTCGCCCTCTATGAGAATTGGTATAGGAGGGGGTGTATGGTTAGGACGGAAAGTAGATGTGTGTTCAGGTTTCAGCAAGCTCACATGGAAAACGGGGTGAATTCTCCTAAGTGTTTTTGGTAAATCTAGTTGTACTGTCACGGTGTTGATGATTTTTACTATGGGGAAAGGTCCCATATTTGGGTCCAAGTTTCTTAGATTTCTGAGTGGTTTGAAGATATTTGGTGGAAAGATAAACCTTATCGCCCACTTGATATTTGTTCTCAGGGACCTTTTTATCTGCTTGTTTTTATGCGCACGGTGAGCGCCGATCGCCTTAAGTAGTCATTTTCCATGTGCTTTGTATTTGATCTATCCATTCTGACAAAGAGGAAACAGTAGTTTCTTCCTTTGGGAGTTCCGAGATAGGAACAAAATCTTGACCTGAAGCTATTTTAAAGGGAGTAAATCCCGTGCTACTATGAATTGAGTTGTTGTAGGCAACTTCAGCAAAAGGTAAGAGGTCTGCCCAATTGTCTTGCTGGTAGTTAACATAACATCGTAGATATTGTTCTAGTACAGAGTTCGAACGTTCACAGCTTCCATTAGTTTGGGGATGATGGGAGGAGCTTAATCCTTGGGCGGAGCCAATGAGTCGTAAAAATTCTTTCCAAAATTGAGAAGTGAATTGAACTCCTCGATCTGAAATGATGAGCTCAGGAACTCCGTGGAGTCTATAAATGTGTTGTACAAACAACCTTGCTAGAGTTTTTGAGGAGGGTATTTTTGAACATGGAATAAAATGGACTTGTTTGGAGAAAAGGTCAGTCACAACCCATATAACAGTATTGCCTGAACTTTCAGGTAATTCCACTATGAAATCCATGGATATTTCTTTCCATGGGGTTCCTGGCCTGGCTACCGTTTGAAGTAGTCCAGGAGGTTTGCCCGGAGGCCTTTTGGATGATGCGCAAATAGGGCAACTTGCTACATATGCTTGAATGTCTTTTTTAAGACTTGGCCACCAAAATTGTCTTTTAAGAAGATGCAAAGTTTTCACAAATCCAAAATGCCCTGCCATTTTGGCATCATGGCATCGTTGTAGGATGGTTTCTCTGAGTGATAGAGGAACATATAGTTTTGTTCCAATCCAAGCTAGTCCATCACGGAGTGTGCATTCATGGAAATGCGCTAAGTACCAGTCATCAGTGTTTAAAGCTTCTTTAAACGACTTGGTCAGTTCATCTGGGAGTGAGGGTTCAGCTTTTGAGTGGCTTTTAGTTATAGCCGGGGCTGCCAACTGTTGCACGGGAAGTATTGGTCGAACCACCTCGGAGCGAGTGCAATTGTATTGGGGCAAACGTGAGAGAGCATCCGCTAAGAAGTTTTCCCCCCCAGGAATGTAATGTAAAGTGAAATTAAAGTGGTTAAAATATTGAGCCCAGCGGGCTTGTTTAGGTGAAAGTTTTCTAGGAGTCTTTAGGGCTTCTAGATTTTTGTGATCAGTCCAAACTTCAAAAGGATGATTTGAACCCTCTAAGAATTGTCTCCACGTTCGTAGAGCCCAATGAACTGCAAATGCTTCCTTTTCCCAAATAGCCCATCGTCTTTCAGTTTCAGTCAATTTTCGAGAAGTGAAAGCACAGGGTTGTAGTTTACCATCAGCATTGTTTTGGAGTAAAACGGCTCCGACTGCTACATCACTGGCATCAGCTTGTATTACAAAAGGAACATCCATGTCAGGGTGTTTTAAAATAGGTTCAGCGGCAAAGAGTCATTTCAATTTTTCAAAAGCTGCCTGACATTCCATTGTCCATTCGAGAGGTAATGATGGCTTGGGTTTCGTGTCTCCTTTAGTTTTCAAGAGGTTGGTGATTGGTAAATCAATTTGAGCAAAGGAGGGGATAAATTGACGATAGAAATTTGCGAATCCTAAAAAACTTTGCAATTGCTTGCGTGTGCGTGGGGGGGCCCATTCCAAGACAGCTTTCACTTTTTCTGGATCCATTTCTAACCCATCAGCTGAAATGCGATACCCTAAGTAGTCTATTTTAGTTTGATGGAAATCACATTTGGATAGCTTACAATACAGTTCTGCAGATAATAACTTTTTGAGAACAGCTCTTACTAGTTTAATATGTTCTTCCATTGTTTCGGTATAGATAAGTATGTCGTCAAGGTAGACAAGAACTCCTTTGAACAAATGCTGATGGAGTATTTCATTTATTAGTTGCATAAAAACTGCGGGCGCCCCCTGCAGTCCAAAGAGTAGTACTCGAAACTGGAAACATCCTAGTGGACAGTTGAAAGCGGTTTTCCATTCATCCCCCTCCTTTATACGAACTCTGTAGTAGGCTTCTCGCAGGTCCAGTTTGGTGAAGAACTTTCCCTTCGCTAAATGTGCTAACATATCTTTCATGAGTGGCATGGGGTATATGTTTTCGGCGCACACCGCGTTTAAATTCCTATAGTCAACTATAAGACGAAAGGAGCCATCTTTCTTTTCCCGGAACATCACTGGCGCAGCCACGCGAGGTCTAGCCGGTTGGATAAAACCCCGCTCTAGGTTTTTGTCTATGAATTTACGTAGCTCCCCCAATTCCTTTTGGGTCATGGGATAAGCTTTTGGTTTTGGAAGCTTTACCCCCGGAAGGATGTCTATGGCACAGTCAATAGGCCTATGGGGAGGAAGTACGTCTGATGCTTTCTCACTAAAGACTTCTCGCAAGTCCCAGTATTCCTTGGGTATCCTCTCCTCCCCGTCTATCCGTTCGATCATTGCCCCCAACGTATCCTGGTGCATGGCCACGGTAGATCCCTTCTTGGGTTCCCCCTTTTTCCCTTTTAATGTTTTGGAGTGGAAACGTAGGACTCCCGTTCTCCAGTTAATATGGGGGTTCCATTTCCGCAACCATGACAGGCCTAGCAACAGGGGTTGGTCCATTCCTGGGGCTACTATGAAGTTCAGAATTTCGCGGTGGTCTCCTATTATCATTTCTATGGGTTCTGTTACGAAATGGGCGGGTCCTCCCCCTGCCACAGAGCCATCCAACTGGGGAAACGCTATGGGCCTACTTAGGGTTCTCAATCTTAGTTCCATTTTTTCTACTAGTTCGGGACTGACCATACATCTAGTGCATCCAGAATCTAGTAGTGCTAGCAGTTCTCCCTTATTACCCGAAGAGGGTACATGTAGATTGACTGGAATGTCCAAGGGGCCCCGTGCCCAACTCACCAGAAGGTCTTCATCGGACTCTGATGTGGTTTTGCTGTCGTCAGTATCGGTCGACGCTTCGCCATCCTCCTTGATGGGCGTGCCCTTCTTGGCAACGCCCTCCCCCACTTTTGCCGGCTTACGCGCCTTAGCCGCTGGTTTCACTGGTTCCTTTTCACCACCAGAGGTCGCGCTTGGTATCAACTTAACCCTACAGTCGGCTGCTCGGTGGCCTTCTTTCCACATCTGTAGCACGCAGACTAACGTGGTCTTCCACCCTCCGATCTAGGGACGTCCCTATAGGTGCCTCCTGGGGACCGGCCAAGGGATGGCCCTCCAGTGCGCTGTCTTCTGCCACGGTCCTTCACTAGTTCGATTTCCATCTCTGCTGCCAGGGTGTACCAGCCATACAGCGTAGTTGGAGAGGCTCGTGCTCGACACAGTTCATAGAGGTCTCCATTCAGACCATCTTTGTAAATATCCACAAGGGTCACCTCCGACCACCCTCTCATCAGGGGAACTAAATCACTGAACTCCTGGTTATAATCAGCCACCGGTCTCCTCCCTTGCCTGATGGTTTTCATTCGACCTTTGGCCTTCTGCTCTGCCAGGGGGTCCTCAAACCTCCTCCTCAGTGCAGTCATAAAATGCTCGTAGTTTTGCAGCAAGGGGGAGTGGTTGGTATATAGCGACACAAACCATGCAGCTGCTCTTCCGTCAAATTGTGGGTCCCAGCTCTCACTTGTGCTGCCTGTGACCAATAATCTTCCCCCCAGTCTATCATGTGGTCATTCACTTTCGCCAGGAACAGTCCCAACTCCTTCGCATTTCCATCAAATTTCTCTGATAGGGGGGGAATTTTTGGCTTTTTCCTTCCCCTGCGCAGCCTTGCTTGATCAGCAGGTGGCGCGCGACCCCCATCCAATTCAGCTTCCTCTGGGGAGAGGGTTCCGGCCTGGCTCTTCAGAAATCTCACCGCCCTGGGAATCACCTCTAGCTGGCCCCTTTGTATTATCTTCCTCCTCTTCTCCCTCCCACCTGGAGGACCGAATAGGGGATTCATACCTTTGGCGAGCTGCTTGCCTTACTTTCACTTCACGGAAAAGACGCAAGGCTTCCTCCAACTGGAGTTTGTCCCTTATCTCTTGTTCTGCTTCCGAAAGTCTTTCTTTTTCTTTTTTCTTTTTTCTTTTAGTTACTCCAGAGGGAAGCTCTTCGGTGCTTGGTTTCCACCCTTCCTCTTCCAGCTTTAATTGCTCTGCCCACCGAGCTCTGCAATCTTCCAGCTCAGGGTTAAAAGTGTCAGCAGAAATTCCTCCGGACGCCTCCCCCAGCTCAGCCGGCAGCTGGCCTTCCATCACATTTGGTTTTTCTCCCCCCCCGGTATTGCGATTGCAATCCTGGTTGGTAGACATGATGATGAGATCCAACTTAATGTCAGGCTACCTCCGACTATAATTAGGAAAGAATTCACCTTGACTTCATTTGGAATAAAGAAAAGTACTTTTACTATTTACAGTCTTGATAGCAGCTAAGTAAAGTTGGATCTGAGACAAAATATGGCTAACATATCATATCCCCCCAATTGTCCCTCCTCCTCCAGGAGGTCAGGCTGGTCTGGGCCAATGCCAGCTCCTTCTCGGCCCCTCGTGGTAATCTTCTTCCACAGGTCTCTAATTGTCAGTCATCTTAGGAATGCAGTGTCTGTTAGAAAAGCCCGCGCTGATAACACTCAGTCGTTAATCACCCCTCCCCCACTGTTATGTCAGCCGACACTCTTAATAGGCTCCTTTCCCTTACCCTGTACGGTGGTATGATACATCTCATTTCCTTAATAGTTTTATAATACAGAAATAAACATTTCACATTCTATCTACTGATATAATCATTCAAAAGTATACGAAGATTGGAGTGGAAGCTGACACCTGGATTGTTTTTGGACTATGTCTTTGCTTTTTCCCTAAAAGTAAAGGAATATCAAACCCCAGTTTGTCTGCAAGTGACTGTTATTGTATACAACCAGTCTCAGTCGTTTTCATGCATAGGGTACTCTGCTCAACAGTCCACAACCTTGGTTGTGAGCCCAGATTACCCTTAACATTGGTTATGGGCCCAGAACACTGAGAGTGGCTGTGACTATACAGTAATATAATTCAGACGGCTGTGTTTGATACAAATAGTCCAGGTGAAGATGGCACAAGAACAGTTGTCCAGCATATCCATGATAACCCGGTTGGATGGATCAAACTATGCATCCTGGTCTGTGAAGTGTAACCTACTTCTACGCAAGGAAGGACTGTGGGGCGTGGTTACTAATTTACTGGATGTAAATGTATGGGATCCAAACGATGAGGAAGACGAAAAGAAAATAGCCAAATTCAACAGGGATAACGAACGGGCTCTTTGCATAATTGTGCTGACACTGAATGACCAGCAGTTAGTCCATATTCATGGTGAAGAGTCTGCTGCTAGGTGTTGGAACAATTTGAAGAGGATTTATGTTTGAGATAGTGTGCACACATACACTTTACACGTAAACTGTTTCAAACTCGGCTTCTGAAAGGTGGAGATATGTTGGCTCATTTGGAATTTATGACAAAAACCTTCCAAGAGCTACATGAGAAGGAACTCATTTTTTCAGAGTTACAACAGGTGTACATTATTCTTTCCTCTTTGGACAACAGTTATGACAACTATATTTCTTCACTGGAGGTTCTGACCAGAGATGAACTAACATTGACTGGCATAACCGGAAGATTGCTGGAAGAGTCCAGAAAAAGGCAGGAAAGAGAACAATTAAGAGAGAAACAACCACAGAAAGAAAAACTGTTTTCATCTGTTTATATTGTTAGAAAATATTTTTCTTGTGGGGCTAAGGGTCATATAGCCAAATACTGCAATAGGGGTAAGAAAATGCCTACTCGTACCCAAAGAAGGTGTAAAAATGATGTTACTCTAGCTATATCAGGGTCTGCTGCTGGAAACAATGATTTATGGGTAGTTGATAGTGGAGCATCCCAATCAATTACTAGGAGAAAAGAAAGGTTTGTGAAACTGAATAATAGCAAACAATACATACCATTAGCAAATGGGTGGAAAATGAAAGTGGATTATGTACACTTAAATGAGATCAAACAGCTTAAATGAAAACAAATCCTCCTCAAAAGTTCCCACCCGTCTTATCACTTTAAGAAAGTTTTTTTTTCAAAGATACAAGTTAACCGTTGTAATGTTTCTTTCCACCTGTAGATGTCTCTCTCCAATCAATCCAATCAACAGGCTAAGAAAATATCCAATTTATTTATTAAATCCACGTTGCCAATATTTTCCAATTTCCATTAGCTTTGAAGCTAATTGCAGATCCATGAGGGTTGCCAGTCCAGCACCGCTTTCATTTTCCCTGGGTCCATTTCCACCCCTCCACTGGATATATGGTAGCCTAGGTAATCTAAAGAGGTTTTGTGGAATTCACATTTTGACAGCTTTGCATAGAGCTTTGCAGCGAGGAAATTTTCAGCACTTGCTGCACTAGCTTTACATGCTTCTCAAGAGACTCGCTGAAGATAAGAATGTCATCTAGATAAACTAGGACCTCTTTGTATACGTGCTCATGTAGCAATTAATTTATTAGTTGCATGAAAACTGCTGGGGCCTCTTGCAGACCAAATGGCATGACTTTGAATTGAAAGCTGCCAAGTGGACAGTTAAACGCAGCCTTCCATTCATCTCCTTCTTTGATCCTTATGCAATAATAGGCTTCTCTCAAGTCCATTGTGGTGAACCCTTGGCTAAGTGACTTACCATATCCTTCATGAGGGGTAGGGTGTAGGTGTTCTCCATGAATATAACATTGATTCCACAAAAATCAATGCAAAGCCTCATCCCCCAATCTTTTTTCCCTTTAAATAGCACTGAGGCTGCCACTCTGGACTTTTCAGGCTGGATAAAGCCCCTTGCTAAGTTGGCATTAAGTTGGCACCCTACTTCATAAGCTAGAAAAAAGTGGGATAGATAGCTTCACCACCAATGGATTCGCAACTGGCTGAAAAACCTTACTCAACGAGTAGTCCATAAGGGTCTAATCCTACATGGAGAGAAGTAAACAGTGGGGTGCCACAAGGTTCTGCTTTAGGTCCAATACTCTTCAATATCTTCATAAATGACTTAGATGAGGGAATAGAAGGGGAACTCACCAAATTTGCAGATCATACTAAACTGGCAGGAATAGCTAACACTCTAGAAGATAGGCTCAAGATCCAGATAGATCTTGACAGACTTGAACACTGGGCCCTATCTAACAAAATGAAATTTAATGTAGAGAAAAGTAAAGTTTTACACTTAGGTAAGAAAAACCAAAAGCACACATATAAACTGGGGGAAACCAGGCTTAATAGCAGTGACTGTGAGAGGGATCTTGAAGTCTTAGTGGACAATCAGCTAAATATGAGCCAACAGTGTGCAGTGGCAGCTAAAAAATCCAATGCAATCCTAAATTGCATTAATTGAAGGATACAATCAAGATCAAGTGAGGTACTAATACCACTCTATAAAGCCCTAGTAAGACCACACCTAGAGTACTGTATCCGGTTTTGGTCACCACACTATAAAAAAGATGTTGAGACTCTAGAAAAAGTGCAGAGGAGAGCAACCAGGATGATTAGGGGACTTGAGAATAAAACATATGAAGAACGGTTACATGAACTGGGGATGGCTACTCTAGTGAAGAGAAGGACCAGGGGAGACATGATGGTCCCATAGTGATCAATGTGGGCCCAGATTTGATTGAGGAAGTAGGCTAACTTTTCTGGTCCCATCAAAAATTGCTCTGAGACTTCTGGAGCGGCGTCACATTGGTGTGCTGTAGAAAGAGGGGACTCCACTCTTTTTGCCTGATTTTTTGTGTCTGGAGACCGGCAACGGTAAAATTGAACCCTGTAGAGGTCAGCAAAAGAAAAGGGAACACTTGGAGGCGACAGGGTGAAGGGCAATCCCCTGTCGCAGAGGGTGGATTCCCTGAAATCCAACACAGAATAGACCACCTGCTCCTTCGGCTAGGTCCAGAAGCGTGATGGCCCGAGCAAATGGCGAGGAAGTGAAAGAGTGATAAACAGCAGGAAGTATCGGCAGTAAAAGCTTAAGCAGAAATGGACATTTTATTACTTCTCTAAGCAAAGGAAGTCTGCCAAGAAGTGACTGAGTGAGCTCCAAAAGTGTGAAAAGCAGTGCCTCAGCGGTGGGAGTGGAAGAGGGGGGGAAAAGTAAGCAGAAAGAGAGTGAAATTATTTACAGATTGTGAAGGGTGATCTGAAAGACTGCTGTGTTTAAAGACTGGGAGATTTGCTGTAATAGAGACAATTGTGTGGGATTTATACTAAGAGCAGAGGAACAACAGATCATTCTTGGAAAGGAAAGAAAAAGAAAGAGAGAGAGACGAAGAAGCTGCGGAGAAGGGACAGTGACTGTGCAATTTATTGATAGTAACCATTTCCCACCTCGAAGAACGCTAAGTAGCAGTGAATTTAGAAAGCATAAAGATTAAAGAAAAAAAAACACTAAACTGATTATTAGGGTGATAACTCTGGAGTGGGATCTAATTACAATCAATTGACTATCTTTTATATATTAATATATTTTTATACCTTTTATTGAATAGCTTCTAATATATTAATTATACCCCTTCATTCCTCTTCTATATACCTATATTTAACTGTAAGATACTTTCTTTTTTATAGATTTACAAATTGTTTATAAAATTGGTCATGCTTCTTTGTTCATTATATTTATAGTTATATTTGTTAAACTGGACTGATTTAAGATATTAATTTAGGACTAATTTAGGATATTGTATGTTTGATTTCAAATAGACAGAAATAGGTAAAAATATTGTTGTATATAATAGTTGATTGGTATAAAAATAAGTGGATAGTAAACAGATTTTATATTTGATTAGATTACATTTGCATTCTATTTAGTATAATCTTGGTAGAGATAAAAGGTAGACCTTTCTATAATATAGGATAAAACTCTGTATGGTACAGTGGAACAATTTCTTTCAAGTACTTAAAATGTCAAACACATCCACAGTTACAAAAACAGTTAAGAAAGTAACCTCAGGAACAGCCTCTCCTGCAGGACATAAATTAATAACAGATATGTCAAGTGCTGAGAAATCAGGATCAGTCCCAACATTGCAGAGTATACAAACAGCACTAAACATGATTCAGGAAGTAATGATGAAAACCCAGGAGTCTGTGACTAATAACCATGAAGAAATGAAAGAAGACATTAAAAAATTGGATGATAAGATGGAAAAGATTCAAGAAACGATAGCAAAAAACAAACAAAGAATTGAACAGAAAGAGGCAAGAACAGAACAAACTGAAGAGAAGCTGGAAGACACGACAGAGAAATTAATGGCAATAAACAGAGAGATGGAAGAGGCAATAATCCATTTAGAGTTAGAGAGATCTTCTTTTTACTTAAGATTCCAGAAAGTAAAAGAAAATAAAGAAGACCTTTGTAACCTCATGACGGAAATGTTGGTGGAGTCGCTGAAATGAACAAAGAGGAAATTCAAAATAGTATCGATGAAGTATATCGTGTATATACTAATTATGCACGATGACACAAGCTCCCTCGTGAGGTCCACATGAGGTTTATAAAAAAATCAGTACAAGATGAAATTTATAGAAGAACAAGAGAAGAACAAGTAATCTATAAGGGAAAGGAAATTATTATACTAAAACAACTACCGAAAAGGGTCTGAGAAAAAAGAAGGAATTATCAATTCCTCTCCTCAAAATTAATAAAACAAAGAATTATGTTTCATTGGTTAGTTCCCGAAGGAATGTTAATATTTTGGTGGGGGAAAAAAATAAGAGTAGACACGGTTGCCAAAGCCCAGGAGTTCTATGAACAATGTTTTGGAGAAGAATCAGACAGCAGGGAGGAACTTGAATCAAAAAGCCAAGAGAAACACCTGCCAGAGGAAAGCAAAACAGACCAAGAATTGAGAGAGGCAACAAAACAGGGACCCCAAGAAAGAGAAGGGATACAGACAAGACACCAAAAGGAGATAAGAGAAGCAAGACTGACTAACCTTGGGGGCAAGTGACCACGCAATATTGGAATTCGATATTAAGCAAATACAAGTAGTAGAAAAAAAGTCAAACTAGAGTCTTGGACTTTAAGAGAGCTAATTTCAATAAACTTAGAGAGAGCTTGAGAAGGATTCAATGGATGAGAATCCTCAGGGGGAAAACAACTCAAGAAGCTTGGGAAATTTTGAAAAGTGAGATTATAAAAGCGCAGTCTAGCACAATACCAATGAAGAAGAAAAATAATAGATCTCAAAAGAAACCAGCATGGATGCATAAAGAACTATCTGACAAACTGAAAGACAAAAAGGACAAATATAAAAAGTGGAAAGAGGGGCAAATAACTAAGGCAGAATATCAGCAAATAGCCCAAGCCTGTAAAGATGAAGTGAGGAAAGGCTCACAATGAACAAAGGCTAGCGACAAAAGTAAAAAATAACAAAAAAAGCTTCTTCCAACATGTTAAAAACAAGAAAAAAGTCAAGGAAACAATTGGCCCATTGCTGGGAGAAAGTGGCAAGAAGATGACAAGCAACAGGGAGAAAGCAGATCTACTTAACTCATATTTTGCATTTGTCTTTACACAAAAGGAAAAAACAATCCAACCCATCAAAAACAGCACTACAAAAAACAGATTAGAAACACAAGTTAAAATAGGGAAGAAAATGGTAAGTGAACACCTGTCTACCTTAGACGAGTTCAAATCACCAGGACCGGATGGATTACACCCCAAGGTTCTGAAGGAACTGGCAGACGTGATCTCAGAACCACTGAACTATATCTTTCAAAGATCCTGGAGCACAGGGGAGCTGCCAGAGGACTGGAAAAGAGCTGATGTAGTTCCCATCTTCAAAAAAGGAAAAAAAACAGATCCAGGAAACTACAGACCTATCAGCCTGACCTCAATACCGGGGAAGATTCTGGAAAAGATAATCAAGCAACGAATCACCGAACACCTAGAAGCAAACAAAGTAATAACCAAAAGCCAACATGGGTTTGTCAAAAACAGATCATGCCAGACTAATCTTATTGCATTCTTTGACAAAGTGACAAAATTAGTAGACCAGAGGAATGCTGTCGATATAATTTACTTGGACTTCAGTAAAGCATTTGATAAAGTAGACCATAACCTACTACTAGATAAAGTAGAAAAATGTGGGTTAGACAGCACCACCACCAGATGGATTCGTAACTGGCTGACCAACCGCACTCAACATGTAGTCCTCAACAGAACTACATCCACATGGAGGGAAGTATGCAGTGGAGTACCCCAAGGCTCTGTTTTAGGCCCAGTACTCTTCAACATCTTCATCAATGACTTGGACGAGGGGATAGATGGGGAACTCATCAAATTTGCAGATGACACCAAGCTGTCAGGAATAGCCAACACTCCAGAAGATAGGCTCAAGTTACAGAAAGATCTTGACAGACTTGAACATTGGGCGCTATCTAACAAAATGAAATTCAACAGTGAAAAAAGTAAGGTTCTACATTTAGGCCAAAAAAACAAAATGCATAGGTACCGTATATGTGGTACCTTGCTCATTAGTAGTACCTGTGAGAGGGATCTTGGAGTCCTAGTGGATAACCATTTATATATGAGCCAGCAGTGTGCAGCAGCTGCTAAAAAAGCCAACACAGTTCTGGGCTGCATAAACAGAGGGATAGAATCAAGATCACGTGAAGTGTTAGTGCCACTTTATAATGTCTTGGTAAGGCCACACTTGGAATATTGCATCCAGTTTTGGTCGCCACAATGTAAAAAAGATGTTGACACTCTAGAAAGAGTGCAGAGAAGAGCAACAAAGATAATGAGGGGACTGGAGGCTAAAACGTATGAAGAATGGTTGCAGGAACTGGGTATGTCTAGTTTAATAAAAAGAAGGACTAGGGGAGACATGATAGCAGTGTTTCAATATCTCAGGGGTTGCCACAAAGAAGAGGGAGTCGGGCTGTTCTTCAAAGCACCTGAGGGTAGAACAAGAAGCAATGGGTGGAAACTGATCAAGGAAAGAAGAAACTTAGAACTAAGGAGAAATTTCTTGACAGTTAGTTAGAACAATTAATAAATGGAACGACTTGCCTGCAGAAGTTGTGAATGCTCCAACACTGGAAATTTTTAAGAAAATGTTGGATAACCATCTGACTGAGATGGTGTAGGGTTTCCTGCCTGGGCAGGGGGTTGGACTAGAAGGCCTCCAAGGTCCCTTCCAACTCTGTTGTTATATATTATATTAATATGTAGTACAATGGAAGAAAAGGTGAATTTGTTCTCAGTTAACATAAACGGATTAAATTCACCTTTAAAAAGAAGACAGACAATAACTAAGTTACAAAAATTAAATATGGATATTATATGCTTGCAGGAAGTGCACATACAAAAGGAAAAAAGTCGTATTTTGGAAGCCCCCAAGTTAGGAAAGTTGTTTATGTCATTAGCTGAATCCAAGAAATGGGGAATAGCAGCATATGTAAAGGAATGGCTAAGGCCTAAACAACTGTTTGCAGACAAAGAGGGAAGGACATTACTGATAGGAATTTACATAAAACAAAAAAGAGTAGTCATTGCAATTATATATGCACCAAACATAAGACAAAAAGAATATTATAGTAAATTATATAAACAATTTCTAACATTAGAACTTGCTAATATTTGTATATTAGGAGACTTTAATGGAGTGGTAGACCCAAAAAAAGACTATAAAACAGGAACAAAAAAGAATCACGATAGGAAAACCCTACCAATGGTATTTTTTGACATGATCCAAGAATTAAATTTAAAAGATACATGGAGAGAAAATAATCCACAAAAGACCCAATACACTTTCTTCTCCAATCCCCATCAATCATGGTCCAGAATAGACATGGTATGGATGGACCCAGAAACAGCAAAAGACATATTGGAAATAGAAATTGCAACGAACATCTGGGCAGACCATAGTCCAATAAAAATTAAATGGAAAGGAGAAATAAAAAAAGAAAGGGAGGTGGACCATGAACCAGAGGGTGATTAAGGAAAAAAGTTATATTACATATGTAAAAAAAGAGCTAGAATTATTTTTAAAAGAAAATTGGAACGAACAAACTACCACTCAAAACCTATGGGACACAATAAAAGCATATGTGAGGGGTATATCGACTGCATACACAGTCCGAAGAAATAAGAATAAAAAGAAACAATATACAGACCTTCAGGAAAAACTGGGAGAACTAGAACTCAAACTACAAGAACAACCCTTAAATCAGGAAATTAAAGAACATAAAGAAATTACCAAACATAAATTAACTCTAATTACACAGGAAGAAGTGGTGCAAAAGATCAGAGCTGTCAGACAAAACTGTTTCAAAAATGCCAACAAACCGGGTAGATGGCTTGCTCACAAATTAAAAAAAGAAAAGGAAAAGAAATTAATATGAAATTTAGAAGATGAAGAAGGGACAGTACACTTTCAGAAAGACAAAATAAAAACCATAGTGACAAATTACTTTCAAGCTCTGTATAGACAAGAAAAAATAGATGAAAATGAAGTTAAGAGATATTTAAGAGAGAGGAGCCACCCAACTATACCAAGGGCTCTCTGGTGGCTCAGCAGACTAAGTCTGTCTGTTATTAACACAGCTGCTTGCAATTACTGCAAGTTCAAATCCCACCAGGCCCAAGGTTGACTCAGCCTTCCATTCTTTATAAGGTAGGTAAAATGAGGACCCAGATTGTTGGGGGCAATAAAAGTTGACTTTGTATATAATATACAAATGGATGAAGACTATTGCTTAACACTGTGTAAGCCGCCCTGAGTCTTTGGAGAAGGGCGGGATATAAATTCAAATTTTAAAAAAAGATCTAATTAAAGAAACATTAAATGGGAAAATAACGACAGCTGAGCTAAAAAGGGTAATCAAAAACAAAAAAATAACAAAATTCCAGGCCCAGATGGGATTCTGGCTGAATTTTATAGGGAATTTCAAGAATTATTAGACATGTTATTATTACAAACATATAATGAAGTATTAGAGAATGCAAAGATACCAAAATCCTGGACGGAAACTAAAATGCTGACCAAAAACCTAACAAATAAACAGGAGAAAGTGGGGATTTTGAGAATCAAAAAAATTAAATATTTAGGAATATAGATATCGGCAAAATACACCACAATAAAAAAAGATAATTATAACACACTGTTACAAAAAGTCAGAAGGATTTAGAAACTTGGTCCAAATTACAAATATCGATGATTGGTAGAATCTCAACGATTAAAATGAACATACTACCCAGATTGTTATATTTGTTTCAAACTATACCGATTAAATTAGAGAAAAATTTCTTCGAACAATTAAATAAAAATCACATCAAAATTTGTCTAGTCAGGGAAGAAACCTCGTATTAAACTCAAAATATTGCAAGATAGCAGAAGTAGAGACGGCTTTCGTTTCCCAAATTGGGAGCTCTACTATCAGGCCACAATGCTAACATGGCTTAAAGAATGGATTCAACTACAAAATAAACAAGTATTAACAATAGAAGGTCATGATCTCCAGATCAGTTGGCATAGTTTTCTCTAGGATGGGAAAAGTAAATACCATACATATTTCCAAAGACACCTATTAAGAAATGCCCTCTTACAAGTATGGGAGAAAATTAAGAAAGATCATTATACAAAAGTCCCAGTTTGGCTATCAACCATGGAGGCAATATTACACCCAAATACCATGGATTTAGATTAGATTAGATTAGATTTATTGGATTTTTATACCACCCTTCTCCCGAAGGACTCAGGGCGGTTCACAGCCAAAGTAAAAACAACAATTATATACACAATAAAACAATAGTTAAAAAACTTATTAGATACGGCCAAAATTAGAACCATTTAAAACCACAAAACCCCCATAAAATTTATATCAAATATTAAAAACTATTTAAAAATTTCTATGCCAGTCCTGCGCAAATAAACAAGTAAGTCTTCAACTCGCGGCGGAAGGTCCGAAAGACTGGCAGTTGACGAAGTCCTGGGGGAAGTTCATTCCAGAGGGTGGGAGCCCCCACAGAGAAGGCCTTTCCCCTGGGGGCCGCCAGTCGACATTGCTTGGCGGACGGCACCCTGAGGAGTCCCTCTCTGTGCGAGCGCACGGGTCGGTGGGAGGCATTCGGTAGCAGTAGGCGGTCCCGTAAGTACCCCGGCCCTAAGCCATGGAGCGCTTTAAAGGTAGTAACCAAAACCTTGAAGTGTACCCAAAAGACCACAGGTAGCCAGTGCAGCCTGCGCAGGAGTGGTGTTACATGGGAGCCACGAGCGGCTCCCTCCATCACTCGCGCAGCTGCATTCTGAACCAACTGGAGCCTCTGGGTGCTCTTCAAGGGGAGCCCCATGTAGAGAGCATTGCAGTAATCCAAGCGAGAGGTAACAAGAGCATGAGTGACCGTGCATAGGGCATCCCGGTCAAGGAAGGGACGCAACTGGCGAATCAGGCGAACCTGATAAAAAGCTCTCCTGGAGATGGTCATCAAGTGATCTTCAAAAGACAACCGCCCATCCAGAAGAATGCCCAAGTTGTGCACCCTCTCCACCGGGGCCAATGATTTGCCCCCAACAGTCAGCCGCGGATGCAGCTGACTGTACCGGGGTGCCGGCATCCACAGCCACTCCGTCTTGGAGGGACTGAGCTTGAGCCTGTTTCTCCCCATCCTGACCCGTACGGCTTCCAGACACCGGGACAGTACTTCAACAGCTTCATTGGGGTGGCCTGGGTGGAAAAGTACAGCTGCGTATCATCAGCGTACAGTTGGTACCTCACCCCAAAACCATTGATGATCTCACCCAGCGGCTTCATATAGATGTTGAACAGGAGAGGCGAGAGAATCGACCCCTGCGGCACCCCACACATGAGGCGCCTCACGGTCGATCTCTGCCCCCCTGCCAACACTGTCTGCGACCGGTCAGAGAGATAGGAGGAGAACCACCGATAAACGGTGCCTCCCACTCCCAAACTCCCCAGCCGGTGCAGCAGGATACCATGGTCGATGGTATCAAAAGCCGCTGAGAGGTCTAATTGGACCAGGGCAGAGGAATAACCCCTGGCCCTGGCCCTCCAGAGATCATCAACCAACGCGACCAAAGCCATCTCCGTACTGTATCCGGGCCGAAAGCTGGACTGGAACGGGTCTAGATAGACAGTTTCATCCAGGTATTGGGGTAATTGACATGCCACCACACTCTCTACAACCTTCGCTACAAAGCAAAGGTTGGAGACCGGACGATAATTTCCCAAAACAGCCGGGTCCAGGGAAGGCTTCTTGAGGAGGGGTCTCACCACCGCCTTTTTCAAGGTGGCAGGGAAAACCCCTTCCAACAAAGAAGCATTAATAATCCCCCAGAGCCAGCCTCGTGTCACCTCCTGTGTGGCCAGCACCAACCAGGAGGGGCACGGGTCCAGTAAACATGTGGTGGCATTCAATCTCCCCAACAACCTGTCCATGTCCTCGGGAGTCACAGAGTCAAATCCATCCCAAACAGTCTCAACAAGACGAGTCTCCGACCTCTCACTTGGATCTACCCAATTTTGATCAAACCCATCCCGAAGCTGAACGATTTTATCATATAAATAACCACTAAACTCCTCGGCACAGCCCTGTAAGGGGTCCTCCCGCACCTCCTGTTGAAGGACAGAGGGGTCACCCAAAATAGGGTGGACGGGCGGTTATCTGATGATAACCGCCCTATTAATGAGGGAGGAAACGTAAAAACGCCTCGCTTCCCTCAATGCCACTAGGTAGGTCTTACTATAAGACCTAACTAGTATTCGGTCAGCTTCGGAACGGCTGGATCTCCAGGCACTCTCTAGGCGTTTTCTCTGGCGTTTCATCTCCCTCAGCTCCTCGGAGAATCAAGGAGCTGGGTGAGGTCTACGCTGGGTTAGAGGCCGCAAAGGCACGACATGGTCTAGAGCCCCAGCCGCAGCCAGTTCCCAAGCCGCGACTAGTTCTTCAGCCGTGCCGTGGGCCAGCTCCTGAGGGAATGGCCCAAGCTCCGTCAGGAACCTCTCCGGGTCCATCAGGCGCCTGGGACGGAACCAACGTATTGGTCCCGTCTCCCTGCGGTGTTGAGTGGCGGTCCGAAAGTCCAGACAAAGGAGAAAATGATCTGACCATGACAAAGGCTCGGTCACTAAATCTCCTAAATCCAGATCATTTAGCCACTGTCCAGAGTTAAAAATCAGATCCAGTGTGCCTCCCCCAATGTGAGTAGGGCCATCAACTATTTGCGTCAGGTCCAAGACCGTCATGGAGGCCATGAACTCCCGGGCCGCCATTGATGACAAGCCGGTCGATGGCAAGTTGAAGTCCCCCATGACCATAAGTCTGGGGGTCTCAACCACCACCCCGGCAAGCACCTCCAACAGCTCGGGCAGGGCTGTAGTCACGCAGCAAGGAGCCAGGTACGTGATTAACAAGCCCATCTGAACCCTATGACCCCACTTCACAAAGAGGGATTCACAGCCGGCTATCTGAGGTACAGTGGTCTCCCTCGGTTCTAGACTTTCCTTAATAACAACCGCCACCCTCCCACCCCTACCTTGGGCCCTCGGTTGATGGAATGCTCGGAAACCCGGTGGGCACATTTCGACAAGGGGAACTCCCCCTTCCGTGCCCAACCAAGTCTCCGTAATACCCATAAGGTCTGCGGATCCCCCCTGTATAAGATCACAAATTAGGGGGGCTTTGCTAACTACAGACCGTGCATTGCACAGCATGAACCGAAAGCCCAAGCTCTGAGGAACCTGGCCGCCCAGGGAACGGGAGAAGTCTGAAGGGCCGGGGCGCATGATCGCTTTTAGACAGTGAGCACGTGCCCCCAGGGATCGATACGGCCCCTCACTTCCACCATATCTGCCCCTCCCACTTACCGTGCAAATGGAACCACCCTCACAAACAGGAACATAATCCTCCCCCGTTGCCTTCGGAACTGTTGAAAAAACGCCGCGAGTGCATGCAGGAACTACCCCCCCGGCAGGTTACCCCCGACACCCACCCTTTCCCTCCCTCCCCTTAAAAATTCCCTATCTAAAAATCCCCACAGGTTCTTTCTAGATGCATGCCACCTCTGTGGGTCCCAAGACCCGTCATTGAGGCCAGCCCTCAGTAATGTGGAGGGCCATTCCTGCGAGGCGGGGGCACCTCGCAGGCGCAAGAGTTCACATAAAGAATATCGCATGAAGATAAGAGTCGGCGGAAAAATGGCTCCATCTCAGGATTGGCAAGAATGTTAGTACTAAGATGGTCCTCCAGTCATTTGAGCAAAATGATAAGATATGCAGAGCTACTTAATGAAAAAGGGGAAATAAAAACAATTCAAGATTTGAAACAAGGATTAAACATGGAATGGTGGCCATATCTACAAATAAAAACCAGATTCAAGAAAGATCAGGAGCAATATGATATACATAGTGAACAGTTGGATATAGACAAAATTCTACTAGGATTGGGGGGAAAATGATCACAAAAATTTACAATTTTCTCTTAAAATACAAAATGGAAGATGAAACAGTAAAAGAAACAATGATCTGTTGGGCAAAAAACTTCGGACATAATATAGAATTAGAAAAGTGGGACAAATTGTGGGATAGAATTATAAATTAACAATGGCAGTAGCCTATAAAGAAAATCTGTATAAAATGTTTCATAGATGGCATTTGGCACCAGCGAGATTGGCCAAAATGTTCCCAAATTTACTACCAAATTGCTGGAGATATGGGTATAAGCAAGGCACATACTACAATATGTGGTGGATGTGCCCCAAGATAATTTTTTTTTTGGCAAAATTACCCAAATAAAAATTGAATTTAAACTGGAACTCTATTTATTAGGAATAATTGACCCAAAAATTGACAAATCTCTGCAATATCTAATACTTCATATATTAACGGCAGCAAGGATCGCTGTCGCATATGGATGGAAACAAAATAATGTTCCAGGAGAAGAAATAATAATTCGAAAAATCTTACAGTGTGCAGAAATGGACAAGATGACGCTAGAGGTTAAGGAAAGGGAAGAGTCGGTATACTACAAAGTGTGGAATAAATTATATGATTGGTTAGAAAAAAGAAATCAAAATTATAAATTGGAATGTTAATCTTTTTTCAGTTAAAATTAGGAAGTGTAAACTATTAAATTGTGTCAACTGGATAAGGATGGATCAGTAAATAGAAATCAATGTAAATATAAGTATGTAGAGGAATGAGTAAATAAGAACAGAGAATATATATCATCGTAGATATGGCTGGTGTTAAAATATGCAATATTGTGTTTGTTACGTGTTTTTAATGTGTCTTTGTTTTTTGTTGTTGTATTTTTCTTTTCTTTATTTTGTTTTTAAAAATTTAAAGTTTAATAAAAATTATTTTACAAAAGTTGCTCTGAATTGCAGAGGAGGAGCAGCTGGTGGGATCAGTTGCTGGGGTGGAGTATTTGGCCCTAACAGCCCCAGTTGTGGTCCTTGTAGCACCGGACTGGGCTGGCTCAATGGGCTCTGATACTGCACCATCCCGATCCCAGTAAGGACTGTCGTCTCAATAGAATGGGCCCAATGTATGAGGCTGTGGTATGGTCCACTGTGTGCCAAGTAGAAGGAGGTAGACATTCCACTCAGAGCTGCTGTGGCTTTGTGGCTCGGAAAGGTAAAGGTGAGTTGAGCCAGCACCCATCTGGACTGCCCAGTACTGGGAGTCTGAGTGACACTGCCCATGCTGAGCTGGCCGAACTGTTCCAGGAGGCCCGCTAATGACTTGCTGCGTGATGTTGGCTGGCTGGCACTCTCAGGAATGCCTGAGTTCCGTTGGTCCCAATGCCCTCCATTCAAGGGCTTGGGTCTGCTCCGTTCTTCTCACTTCCATCTGCTGGCTCAGCAGCATCGCCTTGGTCATCATCTCCTGGGGTGGCACAACCCTCACGGCTTCACCCCACAGGGAAAATATCTGCTTGAGAGGCTTGCTTGAGATGCCAGCTGTTTGGGCCGGGCACCCAGGTGGCACTCTGCTTCCACAGCCCTCTCAGCCTCCACCATGGCTTCAGAAGGGGAATAGATGGTCTCAACCATGGGTGAAATGTAAAATTTGTTACTACTGGTTCTGTGGGGGTGACTTGGTGTGGGGGTGGTGGTAATGTGAATGGGTGAGTGTGACCAACTTTTTTAAAAAAAAATTAAAACCATTTTTTCTACAACCTCTTTGGCTGAAGAGGTTGTAAAAAATGCTTTTAGCGGCCTCTGATGACCAGGCAACTCAGCTGGGATTGCCAGAGGAGCCTTTTAAAAGCATTTTTTCTACAACCGCTTCGGCTGAAGAAGTTGTAAAAAAATGCTTTTAAAGGGTTCTGGCGATTTCAGCTGAGTTTCCTGATTGCCTGATTTTTGGGGGCTTCTGGTGGCATCATTGTAGTGGTGCAGGGGAAAGAGAATGGTCTTTGTTCCTAAACCCCAAATATTCCACATTTTGGGGACTCTTCGGGGTGCAAAGAGCCTGGAGGGCTTTGTGGACTTAGAAGGGAAGTCTGGAGGGCAGTGAAGTGAAAGGTGATCACACATTGCAGAGAAGGACACCCCTGTCAACCCAACGTGAAAGTGTCTGCCATCGTGTTATGGCGGACTCGAGGCTACAATGATCCAGAAAGTATAGGGAAGTGAAGACTTTGATAACAGACTGTAACATTCGAGCGGACTGATCATTCCGAGAATCGCAAGGCTTAAGATCATTTGGAAAAGTGAGTCCTGGCTGTTTGGCTAGAAGAGAACTCCAGCGGAGAGATCGGGTGGCAACTGGGCAAGAGGAGAAGTGACTGAGCATAATATATCTAACTGCTAAAGGGACAAAGAAGAGGAAGGTCTAAGCAGTTTAGAAAGCGATACTGTAGCAAGACAGGGAGACTCTCTGAAGAAGTGGAAAAGTGAACAAGAAGAGAGAGCGGACAGCCTAGAGTGATAGGAAGAGAAGGTGGAAGTGGGGAGAGCAGACAACGGACTGCCATGATTGCAAGAGAGGTTTGAATACCTGAGTGTGACAGCAGAGAAGGATTTTATTGCTGTAACAGAACCTCTTGAAATTTGGGTCTAAGGGACCAGACTAATCTAAGATTAATTAAAGATGGAGAAAGACAATAACTTTACAACTGAGGCACTGAAGATCCAGGAGAAATAAAGAGATCTAAAACTGGGTGAAGATACAAGGACTCACATATTCCTGGGACCAATTAATGGAACTCTGTATCTAAGGCATATTTTTCACTTATTACTTTCTATGGACTAACTCTAAAGTATTTAAGAGGATTTAAAAAGATTAAATATATCTATTTAGTTTATATATACATAATAGTGGAAATCTAAGCATCTATGAATTAATAATATTTATAAACTTTGTATGGTAAGAAGTGTGAAAGTATAGTATATTTATATTTGCATTTAGCTATTTAATATTTTATTAATTTGGAAACTTTTAGAACTATAAATAGAATTAATCCTAGATATCTATTAACTAATTAAGTAGCTTAAAGTTTAGGCTTATTTATTTGCTTAACATATATAGATTATTAATAGTGAATTTGTCAGCCTCCGCTTTAATTGAGTGTATTTCTCCTACTAGACTGTTTTACTGTTTTATTACCTCGTTAAAAGTTTGCTCTTACTGAGTGTCTTACATGATTTAGGGAGGAGGGGGGAGGTTTTTACTGTTCCCAGCGTTCGGCTTGACATTGCATGTGTGGGGGAGGGAGATAGCCTTTTTAAACAGACGTTTGAACTGTTTTGGCACATGAATGTAACAGCAGCAGCTTGCTTCACATTCCATCCAGAAGATTGACAGAGGGAGAATATCAGAAGTGAAACTACACATGGCCAAGGAGGAAGATGACATTGGATTATTACTGTATGACCTCTAGTAGGGGGCGGGTTCAGGAGAGGATATGACTCTGTGGTTTTGATTTACTTCCAGTTCTGGCTTTACTTGTATTGCGTTCAGACTTGTTTAGTATAAATTACCAATTTCTTCAAAATGATGGAGTTGGGTCTTTATTTTCTTAAACACTGATCTGAGGCAAGTTGACAGAATTATAGGTAAAGGTAAAAGTTCCCCTCGCACATATGTGCTAGTCATTCCCAACTCTAGGGGGAGACTCTCATCTCCATTTCAAAGCCGAAGAGCCAGCGCTGTCCGAAGATGTCTCTGTGGTCATGTGGCCGGCATGACTCAACACCAAAGGCACACGGAACGCTGTTACCTTCCTACCAAAGGTAGTCCCTATTTTTCTACTTGCATTTTTTATGTGCCTTTGAACTGCTAGGTTGGCAGAAGCTGGGACAAGTAATGGGAGCTCACCCCGATACACGGCAGCATTAGGGATTTGAACCGCTGAACTGCCAACCTTTCAATCGACAACCCCGTCCCAGTAGTGAATTATATGTACAGTCATATCTTCTTTTCTACCTCTTTTTGAAAATTCTGATAGCTTTATCAATATTTAACTCCTATGTATATCGAATAGATTGTTAGAGCTGATTAGTAGTAGGGCTAGATATTACCAGTGGAACTGAATGCTTAACACTTAATATTTAATAAGACAAAGCAAGTAAAAAGGGGGAATAAGCAACAACTGATAATAATAAGTGGATGATAGTGTGGGAAAACATCTATAGAATATTGGGAGAGCAAAACAGAGTTTTGAAAGAGATGACTAGCATTACAACAATGACTATAAAGGCAGAGGAAAAAACAGCATCATATCTAACGATAACAACAGCCTCCCCATCAAACCAACGGCTGATGGAGGGGTCATCAAAGATGGAAAAAACTAATACGATCCCAAGCATGCAGACGATGCAAGATACACTGACATTGATCCAAGAAACAATGATAAAAATGCAGGAAACAATGTTTAGCAGTCATGGAGAACTGAAATTGGATATCCAGAAACTGGGAACAATAAAATGAATTCAATACAGGAAGCAATCCAGAAGAATGAAAAAAAAAAAATAAACATAGTAGAAGCCAAAACAGAAGGAACAGAAAAAAAATAGTAGGTCTGATAGATCAGAAATTGATGGCAATTAATAAAGATCTTGAAGATTCAATAATTCAGTTGGAAATGGATCAGGCATCCTTTTACTTAAGATTTCAAAATGTGAGGGAGGAAAAAGATGAAGCTATAAGGCAAATAATGGCAGACATAATAGTAGAATCCCTCCAAAGAGATAAACAAGAAATTCTTAATGAATTGGACGAGGTATACCGAATCCAAATGAATTATGCTAGATGCCATAAACTGCCCAGAGAGGTTCATATTAGATTTGCTCGAAAGAAAATCCGGGACATTGTCTACAATATTACACGAGAAGAACCAATGATACACAAAGAAAAGGAAATCATTACACTAAAACAAGTCCCAAGAAGGGTCAGAGAACAACATAAGGACTACCATTTCCTTGCTTCACAATTAAACAAATGAAATGATAGCATGGGCAAAAAACTTTGGTTATACCATTGAATTGGAGAAATGGCAACAATTAGGGGAGAGAAATTATAAATTAACAATGGCAACAGCATATAAAGAAAACTTGTATTAGATGTTTTGTAGATGGCATATGCCACCAGAAAGATTAGCTAAAATGTTCAAAGATAAATCAGCTAAATGTTGGAAATGACATCAACTGCAGGTGGACATCTAAAGAAACAAAGAATTATTGGGTTAAAATACAGATATGGTTATGGTGATTTTGAGAAATATATGTGATAAATGGAGAAATAAGATAATGAAATGAAATAAGATTAAGATTGGAGGTTAGGGCGGATGGTAATATTGATTGTAAATTAAGTAGAGATAAAAATAAAAAAGTGAGTAATATGGCAAAAATTGAAATACATAAATTATATTTGGGAAGTATTTATGTTATAAGCTATAAATTATGACTTGGTCAATACTCTATTCAGAAAAAATGTACCGTTTATGTTTAAAAAATTTTTTTTTACAAAAAAATAAAATAAAATCCAGATATGGTTAGAGGAAATGCTACAACAATGAATAGAGCTAAGACCAGAGATATTCTTATTGAGAATACTACTGGAGAAATATAGTAAGGAAGATATATATTTGATCAGTCACATAATAACAGCGGCTAGAATAGTATTTGCGAAAAATTGGAAAGCAGACAAAATCCCGTCGGAAGGAGAAATTATAAAGAAAATTTTAGAATGTGCAGAAATGAATAGATTAACATTGAAAATAAAAGATAAAGAGGAATCGATGCATTTCAAGACATGGGGAAATTTTTATGATTGGTTAGAAAAGAAATATAAATAAAGATAGATGAAGTGGATAGGGAAAAGACAAATAAGAGAAAAGACAATAAAAAGAATAGAAACTCAGATGACACCTAGGTAAATGGAAAAGGAGGAAGAGGGGAAAAGAAAAAAAGTGTTACTATAAAAGTATACATGAATGATAAAACAGATGTAATATTAAACAAAAAAGAAATTGAAATGAAGATATATGTAAATAGAAAATTGGGGCTGCTTGAATACCATTCTAGATTAAATTGAAAATGGATACAACGAAGGAATGGGAAAGGAGAGAGGAATAGAGAGAGGGAAGGAGGGGAGAAGAGAGGAAAGGAGAAAGAGGGATAGAAGAGAGGGAAAAGGAGAAGAAAAGAGAGGGGAAAAAAGTAGGAGAGAGGGTTAGAAAGGGAGGAAGAAGAAAGGAGTGGGAGAAGGGGAGGGGAAGTAGAAGGGGAGGAGAGGAGGAACAAAGAAAGTAGAAAGGGACAGAAGAAGGAAGAGGAGAAAAGAAGAAGAGGAAAGGTTGTGGTAAAACAAAGAAGAGGAAATGGTAAAAGAGCAGCCCCGAACAAATAAAAATGAAAGTTAAAGGATAAGATGAATTATCAATGATTAATGATGGATAAGAGACAGTACACTTAAATATGTTTATGAGAAATAAAAATAAAAAACTTTTATAAAAAAAAGAAAAGAAAAGTCCAAGTCCCTGCCCAGCACCCACGTGTCCATCACATGGCCCAATCAATGCACCATTCCAACTGGAGATGCCTCTCAGTCACACCCTTCCAGGTGCAGGCAAGATGTCCTTGACTCTCCCCTTATCCATACAATCCCCCCTCCAGTTTCCCACAGCACTAAATGTGGCAGGCCTGAAGATCCATTGCAAAGATAGCTTCCAGGCCTGACAATATGATTGGCTTTAGTTTGAAGGATATTTTTTCTGTGACACTTCCTGAACTTGTCTATGGCTGCATCAGTGATTTATGCAATAGTATGGTTTGATGGAATCAATCAAAAAAGTATTTTTCTTACCTCATGTAGTGTCTGGATTTTTTCCCCCAGGTTCTTACAGACGTGCTTATTCTTTGGTAGATAACAATTCTCAGCTTCATCTTTATTGCTCTGATTCTCTGCTTCTGTCCTGAAAGTCATAGTTTCAGATGATGGTCAAAGAATGAAAAATATGCTTTCTTTCTAATCTAGTAAACTATAGTATTCTGGAAGTTTGGCCAAACTGTTTGGATCTGCATTGGTCCAACAACAACAATGCCTGACAAGTTTGATTGTTCTAAGTTTTAGTAGAAATAAAATATTTGTGAACTCTGTGTGATTTCATAGGATAAGTAGGGCATGGTTAGTGTGCATCATACTCTCTTCTCTCTCCTGCATTGTCTCTATACAAGTCTGCCTCTTCTTTGCCACTGCCATTGCCACTGTTCCACTACCCTTATGCCACTATTCTGCCCACCCCTTTATCTTACTTCTTGCTACTTAGCCATTGCCTCCATAGATGTATCAGCCTGTATATTTGTTCCTTACTGTGATTATTTCAGCAATAAAAAATAGTCTTCAAGCATGGGCTACTCCAGTGATCAGCTTGGCTTCAGATTTTCCTAGGACCTTCCCTTCTCTCCCACATTTCCCCTCAGTTGCTGTTGCTGATGTCCACATACACTATAGCCAAGGAATCCCATTAGAAAGGAAATAACTATTGAAGGAGTATTGGTAGAATTCTGAACATGTCCTCCATAGAGTCTATGCTTTGTCAGTCAGACAACAGGTGAGGTAACAATCAATAAGTCTTGCCAGAGAATGACAGAAAGAGGCTGTGATTCACCCAACACTCTTTGGTAATTGCTGTAACCTGTAACTCAAGCTGAAAAGGAGAAACAAGGACAAGGATTCTTATCAATTTCATCTTGACTCTTATATACCTGGTTGGTGTCTTTACGGGTATGCCTGTGAGATGGGAGGCAATTTTGCAGGTTACTGAGACAAGGAGGAACACACTGGTAGAGGCAACACAATAGGATTCCTAGAATGGTTATGGTGATGGTTCCCAGAAGGAGAGTTTTCAGCCAATGAAAGTCTAGCAGCTAGAACAGAAGTTCTGTTAAGTCGAAAGGAAATTTATCATATCTGATGTTTTGTGCCAATTTTTTTAGACATTTGATGTCACTTTCTATGAGCTGTGAGGTTTTGGTCAGGTTGAAGCAGTACATGCTTCAAAATTCTTTGTAGCCATGATTGTGTCTCAATAACAAGTAATCATTGGCTGCCCAATTTTTTTAGGATCACTTTCTGAATCTGCCTCAGCACTCTGGTTAGTGCATCTAGGACTTGGGAGGTCGAATTGAGGTTTTTAGCCAGTGTGCAAGCTAAACTGTTGATATTTCTGGAGTTATACACAGTGAGCCCTGGAACTCCAATTAATGAAACTGCCAGTGCAACATATTCCTCCTTACTGGGGAACAGTTCATGAGTCGCAATCAGGTGTTAAGAGTTGGAGATCTCTTTTCTGCCATCTCTTCAGTGATGGCATAAGGATAGTTAGTTATCCAAGGTTGCATAGTCCGCCTATTGGATTGGCTGGGAGATATGAATAGGCTTTAGTGCCACAGAGCAAGAATCATCCTAAGGGAAGCTTTACATGGCAGTAGGGGAAGGGAATATCCTGTGATTGCAAGTTAAGATGGTGTTAGCGAGGTTGTGGCAAGATGGCACCTTGTGGACAGAGCAGTTTTCCATTACAAAGTATGCAGTTGCACAAGTTACAGTTTCTGTGTGTAATGTGAACATGGTTTTGTATCTATTATCAGTGTTGGGTCCCTGTCAGCCTCCACTCCAATCCTCGCATCCTTTTGTACTCTTTATATTTAGTAGTTAGATTGCATGGGGTTTTTATGTTTAATGTAAATAGCTCATGATTTCAGTTTAAGTAGAGAGGGCCATTTAAGAGTGTTGTCTGACATAGTTTGAATTTAACAGGAATGTTAGAGTGCGCGCTTTCAACGGACATTGCATTCCTGAGATGATTTACAGCCAGAGACCTGCAGAAGAAGATTACCACGGGGGGCCGAGAAGGAGCTGGCATTGGACCAAACCTACTGACCACTTGGGGAGAGGAGGAACTAACAATGGGATATGGAATGTTAGCCATATTTTGTCTCAGATTCAACTTTATACTGCTGCAGTCCGAATGTATCTAGTAAAAGTATTTTTCTTTATTTACAAATGAAGTCAAGGTGTAGATATAATCAGAGGCAGCCTGACAGTCCCCTAATAAAAAATGGTGGAATAGGTAGTAACAAGATGGAAATTCCTAAATATAGTATGGTTTGGGATGGAGTGTGGGTGCGCAGTTACCCCTACAAGGCAAGTGGTTAAAATATCTTTATTTTTAAAATATCTAAAATAACAGATTTCCCTCCTGCCAGATGGTCTGAGGTATTTAGGACTTTTCTCACCAGTTATTCCCAGATGTTTCCCTTGTCTGGGAGCAGGATAAATTCCATGAACCCATCTAGTTGGCTAATTATAGGAAGAATGAGATTAATTATGAATTTCCACCCTCCCCCCATAGTTTTCCCTGTTGTCTTCCATGGCTTCAAAGAAAGTCTCTAATCTTTAATCTCCACTCATCCATTTTGGAGTCTCTCTTAAGTTTGATAGGCAGAACCTTTGATGTTGGCCTTGGTTTAGTGCTGTGGTCAATTACAGCTAGTTTGATGTAGGATCAATGGATCTAGGAGTCCCTTTCATCTACTTTCATGACTGTCTGGGGGGTCAGCAGGACTTGGAAGGGTCTGCTCCACTTTGATTGTAGTAGTGACTTTCGAGTAAATTACCAGATCCGAACCTTATCTCCTGGTTTGAATGGATGGAGTGTCTAGAGACAGTGCCTGATTCTGCACACTTCACTTCCACAAGTCACAAAGTTGTCTATGCAGGGCTGAAAGATATGAGGATAAGACCACATCCCCCACCCTTTCTAAGCTGAGAAAATGTGGGTCTAAACCTCTGAGGGTGTCTTGTGGCCAGCCAAAAAGCAATTTGAATGGCCAGCTACCTAAATCTTGTTGGGATCTAGTTCTGAGGTGGAATAGGGCAATGAGCAGGACTTGGGCCATGGCAAACATATCTCCTGCCAGAGCTTACCTAGTAGATTCTTGAGTTCTCTATTAGCACATTTTACCCTCCTCCCCACCCCACTCCAAAGATGCTGGGTGATACAGGGCATGAAGATTCTGGATAATTCCTATTGCATGTAATACATGGGTGATAACTTGGGACACAAAATGTTTTCCATGATCCATTTTTAGGGTGCTGGGGACCCCAAAACTGGACACTATATCCTTTAAGAGATGTCAGCCTGTTTCGAGTGCTGTGGCATGGCAACAGGAAAAAGCCTCTACACAGTGGATAAGCTGATCCAAGTACTCCATGGCACACTGGTAGCTGTTAGCTCTGGGTAGTTGAATAAAATCCAGCTGTAGCTTTTCAAAGGAGCACTGTGCCCAGGTTCTTCCCCCTTTATGGATGGACTTTTTGGAAGAGGCATTGATATATGTGTGTGTGTGTGTGTGTGTGTGTGTGTGTGTTTTCTGAGGTTTTCGCGGGTGTTTGTATGTAGGTCTTTGGTTATTTGGGTTTTCTCCCACATAAAATTGGAAGTGTCTTGGCGACGTTTCGACGAAGTCTCATTCGTCATCTTCAGGCTTCAGCTTCGTGCTTCTGGGAGCAATGTGTGATTGCAGCTGTTTCTTCCTTTTTAACTGCTAGTGGGGGTTTGAACTGATTGGGTGGGAGCTTGGCTGTGCTCTGATTGGATAGGGGTTTTTTTGTGCTCTGATTGGCTGGGGGTGTGTCCTGTTTGGGTGGGGGCTTCATTGTGCTCAGATTAGTCTGAGTTGCAGGGGGATTTGAGCTGGTGAGCTGCATTGCTGTTGTTCGGCTTCGTGGTCGTGGTCATGCTACATCTTCATAGTGGGTGTCAGTCTGTTGCATGTATGGATTGGAGGAGTTTGAAATGGCTAATGTTGCAGCTGCGGTCTGGCTTCTGGTCCTTGGTTGTGCTTCAGCTGAAGCCTGAAGCACGACCGAGCTGAAACTGAAGCCTGAAGATGACGAATGAGACTTCGTCGAAACGACGCCAAGACACTTCCAATTTTAGGCGGGAGAAAACCCGAATAACCAAAGACCTACATATATATATATATTTCTATATATATATTTATATATATATTTCTGAGGTTTTCGGGTGTTTGTATGTAGGTCTTTGGTTATTGGTTTTCTCCACATAAAATTGGAAGTGTCTTGGCGACGTTCGACGAAGTCTCATTCGTCATCTTCAGGCTTCAGCTTCGTGCTTCTGGGAGCAATGTGTGATTGCAGCTGTTTCTTCCTTTTAACTGCTAGTGGGGTTTGAACTGATTGGGTGGGAGCTTGGCTGTGCTCTGATTGGATAGGGGTTTTTGTGCTCTGATTGGCTGGGGGTGTGTCCTGTTTGGGTGGGGGCTTCATTGTGCTCAGATTAGTCTGAGTTGCAGGGGGATTTGAGCTGGTGAGCTGCATTGCTGTTGTTCGGCTTCGTGGTCGTGGTCATGCTACATCTTCATAGTGGGTGTCAGTCTGTTGCATGTATGGATTGGAGGAGTTTGAAATGGCTAATGTTGCAGCTGCGGTCTGGCTTCTGGTCCTTGGTTGTGCTTCAGCTGAAGCCTGAAGCACGACCGAGCTGAAACTGAAGCCTGAAGATGACGAATGAGACTTCGTCGAAACGACGCCAAGACACTTCCAATTTTAGGCGGGAGAAAACCCGAATAACCAAAGACCTACATATATATATATATTTCTATATATATATATTTCTATATATATATTTCTGAGGTTTTCGCGGGTGTTTGTATGTAGGTCTTTGGTTATTGGGTTTTCTCCCACATAAAATTGGAAGTGTCTTGGCGACGTTCGACGAAGTCTCATTCGTCATCTTCAGGCTTCAACTTCATGCTTCTGGGAGCAAGGTTTGCTCCCAGAAGCACGAAGCTGAAGCCTGAAGATGACGAATGAGACTTCGTCAAAACGTCACCAAGACACTTCCAATTTTATGCGGGAGAAAACCCGAATAACCAAAGACCTACATATGTGTGTGTGTGTGTGTGTGTGTGTGTGTGTATGTGTCTTCACCCGTATATTCAATAAATCTGTCCCACTTGAAAACCATCACGGATCCACTGTTAGACCCTTTGCAATTTGCATACTGAGCAAATAGATCAACAGATGATGCTGTTAATATGGCTCTGCACTACATCCTACAACATCTTGAATCTCCAAAGACCTACGCAAGGGTCCTCTTTGTAGACTTTAGTTCAGCATTTAATACCATCATTCCAGACACTCTTCTAACTAAGCTAAACCAGCTACAGGTACCTGAACAGACTTGTAAGTGGATCACAAGCTTCTTAACAGATGAAGCAGCAGGTGAAGCTAAGCAGAATCACATCAGATACCTGTACAACAAAGAATGTTCTTTCTGCGCCAACTCAGAAAGCTCGAATTGCCCAAGGAGCTGTTGATCCAGTTCTACAGAGGAACTATTGAGTCTGTCATCTGCACCTCTATAACTGTCTGGTTTGGTTCTGCAACCCAACAAGATAGACACAGACTTCAGAGGATAATTAGAACTGCAGAAAAAACAATTGCTACCAACCTGCCTTCCATTGAGGATCTGTATACTGCACAAATCAAAAAAAGGGCTGTGAAAATATTTGCAGACCCTCACATCCTGGACATAAACTGTTTCAACTGTTACCCTCAAAACGATGCTATAGAGCACTGCACACAGAACAACTAGACACAAGAACAGTTTTTTCCCGAATGCCATCACTCTGCTAAACAAATAAGTCCCTCAACACTGTCAAACTATTTACTAAATCTGCACTACTATTAATCTTCTCATCATTCCCATCACCCATCTCCTTCCACTTATGACTGTAACTTTGTTGCTTGTATCTTTACAATTTATACTGATATTGTTTCCTGATTGCTTATTTGTAGCCTATGACTATCATTAAGTGTTGTAAGGGTTGTACCTTGATGAAGGTATCTTTTCTTTTATGTACACTGAGAGCATATGCACCAAGACAAATTCCTTGCATATTCAGCATATGCTGAATATGACAAATTCAGCATATGCACCAAGACAAATCACACTTGGCCAATAAAAATTCTATCTATCTATAAGAACGCATGGCTCTGTGAATTGCATCAGGGAGGAAAACGCAATGCATGGAGGTAATGCTCTTGCGAAGCAGGCGCTTCTGCGCGAGAGGTGTAAGGCTAGGTGGCTCGCTGCTCGGTCTGCCCCTTCTCCAGATGACCCAGGCTGAGGGCAGTTGGCTTCTGCTCCTGGCCTGGGAGGTGGATCTGGCGGGGTGGGGAGAAAGAAAGTGAGACTGCAGAAAAGGAGGAGGAGGGTGTGCAGCTTTGCGAATTGCTTCAGGCAATCGGGGAGGAAAAAGAGTGTTGCCTCCATGCATTATGTTTTCCGGTGTTTTCGAATTCATGGCTCAAGGCTCATGGGGCATCTTTTGGAAACTTTCTAGTTTCCTATTTATTTCCTAGTTTGATTGTACTGAAACCATGGGAAAGATTTAGATTTGATTTTCATTAAAGTTGTGCTGATATGATGTACTCATTAAAGAAGACCTTTGAGAATCCTGAGAAGCCACATCTCAGGGTTAGTCGGAGCCCTGACATTTTTCTTTCTGTCACAGGAATGCTGGATTGTGCTTCATTTTTAGAACTATCGATGAATACTCTTTTGAGTGTATATTTTCTTCCAGGGGGAGGTTATGAAAGTGATTGTTCAGTTCCAGAAGGGTTTCATTGGAGTGTGTTAAGAGTAGATGGTAGGGGCTTTGATCTTTGCTGTTTTATTCTAAGAATGACATGTTTCCATCAGTGTTGCTTTTTAGGTGCACATGTAGGCTCACTTTTTATGGAAGCTGTTTGTTCCCTATTTTATTCGATTTGGGTGTATCAGTTTTCTTCTTTATGTTCATATATGGGATCATCATTTTTTAAAGAAGCTCCATGTTTCCTATTGTGTTTTATTTTGATGTAGTCTTCTTGTTTAGGTTGGGATTTCTCACTTTGCTCATTGAGTTTCAGAGTGGTTAGAGTTGCCTATAAACTTTTTACTTTTTCTTCTAGTAATTCAAGTAGTTTACATTTGATACATACATAATTTGGGTCTTCTGTAGGCATAAGCTGAAACATATAAGTTACCCTACGGTAAAATGAGCAGCCAATAAATTAAACAAACAAACAAACAAACAAACAAGATCAGGGGATAGAAGGGGCATGCATCAAATTTGCTGGGGAGAATAATTTGCTGCACCAAACTGGGGAGAACAGACAAGATAGGCTTAAGGCATAGAAGGATCTTTACAGACTTGAACACTGGACCCTATCCAACAAAATGCAATTCAGTCATGAGAAAACTAAGTCCTACATGTAGTCAAGAAAAAATAAATACACATATATAGAATAGGGGTACTGGTTTAATAGTAGCAACTGTGAGAGAGATCTAGCGGTCCTAATAATATGAGACAGTAGTGTGCCACAGCTGCTAAAAAAGCTAATGGAGTTCTATATTACATTAATAGAGGGATAGTATCAACATCAGATGAAGTGACTCACTTTATACTGCACTGGTGAGATCTCACTTGGAATACTATATTGTTTTTGTATTTGGGCATTCAAAGCTACATAGAATTTGTTTTTAATTGGCAAGGCTTGGATTGCAAATACAAAATTACAAGGCCTAGCAAACACTCCACCACTAAATCCACACTCAAAACAAAGGAAATCTCTACTAAAAATCTTCAAAACTCCAGCTCATGCTGCTTCATCTGTTTGGATTCCATTGAGGATGACGAGTGCTCAGTGAAGTGCTCTCTATGTGGCATGTTTGCGCATCACAAATGCATGAAATTAATCAAAGCCATGGCCCAATTCATACAAGAGGCCTCACTCCCATCCTCCCATTTCACACTCCCACTTCTCTGCCCTTCTTGCAAATCAAAACTAGACAATGTCAATGGCCTGAAAGAAAGGGTTAACACTATTTTTTTTTGTCACAACATTATATACAAGCACATACATTGAAAGGAAACAATAGGACAGGAACAATAGGCACTTTTGTGCACTTATGCACGCCCCTTATAGTCCTCTTAAGAATGGGGTGTGGTCAATGGTAGACAGTTTTTGGTTAAAGCTTTTGGGAGTTTGAGAAGAAACCACAGAATCAGGTAGTGTATTCCAAGCATTAACAACTCTGTTACAAAAGTCATATTTTCTGCAATCAAGATTGAAGTGGTTAACATTAAGTTTGAATCTATTGTTTGCTCTTGTATTATTGCGATTGAAGCTGAAGTAGTCTTTAACAGGAAGGACACTGCAATAGATGATTCTGTGTGTTAAACACAGGTCTTGTCGGAGTCGGCAGAGTTCTAGGTTTTCTAATCCCAGGATTTCAAGTCTGGTGGTATAAGGTATTTTGTTGTTTACAGAGGAGCGGAGAACTCTTCTTGTAAAATATTTCTGGACTCGTTCAATTGTATTAATTTCAGAGATGTGGTATGGGTTCCAGACAGGTGAGCTGTATTCAAGAATAGGTCTAGCAAATGTTTTATATGCTCTGGTTAGTAGTGTACAGTTTTTGGAAAAGAAGCTATGCAAAATTAGGTTTACAACTCTTAGAGCCTTTTTTGTTATGTAGTTGCAGTGGGCTTTAGCACTTAGATCATTTGATATGAAAACTCCAAGGTCTTTAACAGGGTGGCGGTCATCAGTAAGGTAATGTCCATCAAGCTTGTACTTAGTGTTTGGGTTCTTTTTTCCAATGTGTAAGACTGAGCATTTGCTGGTTGAGATTTGGAGTTGCCAAGTTTTAGACCAATCGGATACAAAGTCAAGGTCTTTTTGAAGGGTAGTAGTATTGTTGGTGGTGTTAAATAATTTGACATCGTCAGCAAAGAGAACACAATAACTTGAGATAAGGTCCCAGAAATCATTTATGTATAGTATGAAGAGCGTTGGTCCAAGAACGCTGCCTTGAGGAACGCCACTTTTGACAGGAACAGGATTTGATAGAGCATTGCCAATTTTGACCACTTGTTGTCTGTTTGACAGGAAAGCAGTTATCCAATTGTGAAGAGGTCCTGAAATGCCGTAGGATTTTAGTTTTAGGAGAAGTTTATCGTGTACTACTGAGTCAAAAGCTTTGCAGAAGTCTATCTAGTGTCAAGGTTCCAGAAATACCTCTTCTGCGTAAAAGAAACTCAGAGACATTTCTTTTCCAGAGTTCTTTACTAGCATGAGGAGACTGGCACACGATGAGTGCAATTCCAAAACTGAAGTTCCGGATTCTTTTCCCCAGTTATACAAACCCCAAGAGTCCCACCCCCCTGACCCCTTTGATGGTCACATGGTCCCACATTCTCCCAGTCCATTCGAATATCTTCTTGCCACTCTTCCTGTAGATGTGAACCCCATCCGACCTTGACCGTCTGAAGAATGTTACCATACCCCTCAGCCCCCCTTCTTCCCCTCAGGGGAAAAATGTGGCAGCGTCTGGAAACCTAAAGTCTAATATGGTTTCCAGGCCTGACAGGCGTCCCCTCTTGGAAAAGAAGCTATATCCTAGGAAAGAAAACAAAGAGTCGATAAAGAAGAGTGTCAGTGGTCCACACTTCCCTTCTACCCCCCCCTCCCCTCTCCAAGAGGTTTCTTAGGTTTGTCAGGGAAAGTGTCGTGAAATTGTTTAATCAAATTGTCCGCATTTACTTTCCAACTTTTGACCCAAGTAGATTCAGATAATGGATATCCCTTCCAGTGGACTAAATATTGTAATTGACCTCTATATAGTCTAGAGTCAAGGATTTTCTTGATTTCATAGTGGGTTTCACCTTGGATTATCAAGGGTGGTGGGGGAGCGGCAGGTTGAGGTCTCAGACCAGACTGTCTAGCAGGTTTTAATAAGCTGGTATGGAATACCGGGTGTATTTTCCCCAACATTCGAGGGAGCTTGAGTTGGACGGTAACGGGATTAATAATTTTTACAATGGGGAAAGGACCCAAAAATTTTGGACCGAATTTTCTGCTGGGTATCCTTAATCTTAGATACTTAGTAGACAAAAAGACTTTATCTCCAATGCGAAAAGGGGGTTGAAGGGAACGGTGTTTGTCAGCTTGGGCTTTGTAATTTCGAGCTGTCACAGCTAAGGCCTTTTTTGTGTTTTCCCAACCTTTCTTCAACGAATTCATCCAGTCCGTTAGGGAAACCGAAGTGGGGGGTTGCACGGGGAGTTCAGGCATTGGAACGAAGTCCATGCCGCTGGTTACTTGAAAAGGGGTTAACCCCGTGCTGCTGTGTACGGCATTATTATATGCAACCTCTGCAAATGGTAACAAGTCGGACCAGTTTTCTTGTTGGTAATTTACGTAACACCGTATGTATTGTTCCACCATCAAATTTAATTTTTCAGCCGCTCCGTTAGTCTCCGGATGGAATCCAGAACTAAGTCCTTGAGACGACCCAATGGACCGTAGGAACTCTCTCCAGAACTTGGCTGTGAATTGAACACCCCTGTCGGATATTATCCTTTTAGGGACTCCATGCAGTCTGTAGATGTGTTTGAGGAAGAGCTTTGCTAATTTTCTAGCCGATGGCAATCCGCTGCACGCAGTGAAGTGGGCCTGTTTAGAGAACAAGTCCACTACGGTCCATATCACTGTATTTCCTCCACTAGGTGGGAGTTCAGCAATAAAATCCATGGCAATCTCTTCCCAGGGTCTGGTGGGTTCGGCTACGGGTTGTAGGAGTCCAGGGGGTTTCCCTGGTCTGGACTTCATGGTGGCGCAGGTAGCACAACTCCTGACATAGTCTTCGACATCTGATTTCATTTTCGGCCACCAGAATTGTCTTCTAGCCAAGTGGAGAGTTTTTAAAAATCCAAAGTGACCCCCTAGGCGAGAGTCGTGGCTTCTCTGTAGTATTGGCAACCGCATAGCGACGGGTACATAAATTTTGGTACCCTTCCAGGGTATCCCATCCCTTAAGGTGAGGTCTGGCAAGTTTTCTTTAAACCAAGCATCGTCAGTGAGTGCTGATTTTAAGTCCGCTAGCAGTTTATTTGGTGGGATGTTAGTACTGCGGTGTGATCGCGGTCGAGTCAGTGCTTGGCTTTGGAGGGGGTTGAATTCTCTGTCCAGAGCGATGGACACGTTGTACCAGGCATTAAGTTGTTCTGGGATTCCTCTGGTGGAGCAGGCTTTTCTGATGTTTTGATCAATGGCGTGTTTGAAGTAGTGGAGGATAATTTGTTCTGGCCAATGTCTAAGATTGCCAGCAACTCTTCTGAAATCCCATACAAATTGTTTTAGTGGCTTGTTGCCTTGTTTCATTGTTTTTAAGGAGGATTCACATTCTGCAATTAGGTCATCATCTTGAAACCGGTTGCGAAGCAGTGCTATAAATCCCTGAACATTGTTTAGTTCTGGTGCATGTTCATTGTATAGCTGAGCTATCCACTCTGAGGCTAGCCCCACATTCATACCATCTGAGATGGCGTTGATTAGGCTTCTTTCTGATGGGCATTGATGTCTATATTGGTCAACGTAAGCCTCAATTCTGCTGAGAAAGTAAGCCAGGTGGTGTGGATTCCCATCAAAGGTTGGTTTGAAAGGGGGAGGGGTTGGGGGAGGGGGTGCAGGGGGGTTTAGCTGGCCTGCTTGCGGCTGAAGAGGGATTTGCGGGGGCGGGGCCGTTGCTGTTGTGGCTGGTTGTTGAGCTGTAAAGGGGGGTGGAATTCCCCCTGGCTGCTGAGAAGGAAGTCCTTGAAATGCTTCAGCTGATGAAACAAACATCGGCGTGGGGCCCCCAGGAAAGAAAGGTGCTGAACCGGCTGGTTGCCATTGGTATTGGATCCACCCTTGTCCAGGATAAAACACCCAACCAGGAGGAATAGAAGCTGCTGGAGGCAGCGTAGGCCTCTGTTGGCGGGAAAGGTCAATTGGAAGGGGGAGTTGCGATTCCCCCCAAGCTCTTGGTGCTGCCTGAACTCCCTGCCATCCGAAAGAGGGAAGGGAGGGTTTTCTGCATTCATCGGAACGGCTTCGAGCTTCAGTAATTTCTCTCTCTCTGGCGGGAGGGAAGGTGAATTTAGGCTGAGCTAAAGGCTCTCGAGGTAGGTGGGCTGAGCTTATGCGGGGCCTCACTTCCAGACGCTCAAAAGTTTCAGGGAGGTCTAATAGGGACTGGGATTTCAGGGGGTTTCTCAGGTCCCAATCCAGTGACTCTCCCGATTCTCCAGGTTTTACTGTCCTCCAGTGAGGTTGAGAAGAGGGAGGGGGCTCTCCATTCCGCCCCGGGGAAATGTTTTCTCCCGACTGGCAGCTTACCCATGAATCAGAGTCCTTGGGCCGTGCTCCAAGCTGACAAGCAGGCTCTACCACTTCGGGGCTTCGAGTCCCCTTCTCCGATGGGAAATAGGTGACTTCAATTAAATCGTCAGATTCATGTTCTGGTGCTCCTTCTACGCTTTCAACTTGCTGCTCTTCCATCTTCACTGGGTCTTTGCACCGCTGTGGAGGTTGCGGAGACTGGGGCCCAGCACCCCTCTAACGGGCCCCCTCTGAGAGGAGGAGAGGGTACCGTTAGGAAAAGAAAGTTAAGAGTTTTGGAATAATGTCAAAGTTCCAGAAATACCTCTTCTGCGTAAAAGAAACTCAGAGACATTTCTTTTCCAGAGTTCTTTACTAGCATGAGGAGTCTGGCACACGATGAGTGCAATTCCAAAACTGAAGTTCCGGATTCTTTTCCCCAGTTATACAAACCCCAAGAGTCCCACTCCCCTGACCCCTTTGATGGTCACATGGTCCCACGTTCTCCCAGTCCATTCGAATATCTTCTTGCCACTCTTCCTGCAGATGTGAACCCCATCCGACCTTGACCGTCTGAAGAATGTTACCATACCCCTCAGCCCCCCTTCTTCCCCTCAGGGGAAAAATGTGGCAGCGTCTGGAAACCTAAAGTCTAATATGGTTTCCAGGCCTGACATCTAGATTGAATCTATTGCTTTGCCTTGATCAAGATTAGTAGTCCATATGTTTTTGCAGTGGAGAAGTTGTAAGTTACATGATAATTTTTTTCTGAAACCAAATTTTTTGTTAGAGAATAGTTTGTTTGTTTCTAGGTGGAGGGTAATGGATTGGTTGATGATAGATTCCATTACTTTGCAGGTGATGCAGCATAGAGAGATTGGTATGTAATTTTCAACTAGGCTGGGATCTTCTTTTTTGAAGATAGGGATGATTGTGGCTAGAGACCAAAGTTTGGGAAGGAAACCAGTCATGAAAGCTTTATCAGAGATTATGCTGAGGGGTTCTGCTATATTAGTGGAAAGTTTTTTTAAGAAGTATGCACATAGTCCATCAGGTCCAATAGATAAAGATGGTTTCAGTTTGCGAAGAGCTTTTTCAACATTATCTTCTGTGAAGTCTATATGTGTTAAGTCATTGTAACCATTGATGGGAATTGGGGAATGTCGGATATGTGCCATCACTGTTAACGAAGACTGAGCCAAAGAATGTGTTAAAGAGGTTTGCTTTAATTGTTTCATTGTTATATTCTTTGCCATTACATTCTTTTAGTGGTGGGATGGATCTTGATTCTTTAAGTTTATTGTTCACAAAATTATAAAAAGCACAATTGGAATTTGTGCGCAGAAGATCTTCTTCTTGCTTTGTGTGGTAAATGGAGCATTCAGTTTTTATTTGGTTGTAAATATTTCTCTAGCGTTTTTTGAAGTTTGCTAAATGGCCCTTTTTGTTTCTTTTTATTTATTTATTTATTTTTATTTACTATTGAATCTCATTTAGCATCCCTTGACTCCATTGAAATTAAAATCCCTTAACACCATTATAGCTTCGCTCAATACTTGAAAACCATCACGGATCCGCTGTTAGACCCCTTGCAATTTGCATACCGAGCAAATAGATCAACAGATGATGTTGTTAATATGGCTCTGCACTACATCCTACAACATCTTGAGTCTCCAAAGACCTATGCAAGGGTCCTTTTTGTAGACTTTAGTTCAGCATTCAATATCATCATTCCAGACATTCTTCTAACTAAGCTAATCCAGCTACAGGTACTGGAACAGACTTGTAAGTGGATCACAAGCTTCCTAACAAACAGGAAGCAGCAGGTGAAGCTAAGCAAAGATCACATCAAATACCTGTACAATTAGCACAGGGCCCCCCCCCCCAAGGCTGTGTGCTCTCCCCACTTCTCTTCTCTCTGTATACCAATGACTGCATCTCCAATGATCCATCAGTTAAGCTACTGAAGTTCGCAGATGATACAACAGTGATCGGTCTCATTCGAGACAATGATGAATCGGCATAGAGACGAGAGGTTGAACGACTAGCCTTGTGGTACAACCAAAACAATCTGGAACTGAACACACTCAAAACCGTAGAAATGGTGGTAGACTTTAGGAGAAACCCTTCCATACTTCCACCTCTCACAATACTAGACAACACAGTATCAACAGTAGAAACCTTCAAATTTCTAGGTTCTATCATATTGCAAGATCTAAAATGGACAGCTAACATCAAAAACATCATCAAAAAAGGACAACAAAGAATGTTCTTTCTGCGACAACTCAGTAAGCTCAAACTGCCCAAGGAGCTGCTGATTCAGTTCTACAGAGGAATTATTGAGTCTGTCATTTGCACCTCTATAACTGTCTGATTCGGTTCTGCAACCCAACAAGAAAGACACAGACTTCAGAGGATAATTAGAATTGCAGAAAAAATAATTGCTACCAACCTGCCTTCCATTGAAGACCTGTATACTAAAACGATGCTATAGAGCACTGCACAACAGAACAACTAGACACAAGAACAGTTTTTCCCGAAGGCCATCACTCTGCTAAACAAATAATTCCCTCAACACTGTCAAACTATTTACTAAATCTGCACTACTATTAATCTTCTCATCGTTCCCATCACCAATCTCTTTCCACTTATGACTGTATGACTGTAACTTTGTTGCTGGCAATCCTTATGATTTATATTGATATATTGACCATCAATTGTGTTGTAAATGTTGTACCTTGATGAATGTATCTTTTCTTTTATGTACACTGACAGCATATGCACCAAGACAAATTCCTTATGTGTCCAATCACATGGCCAATAAAAATTCTATTCTATTCTATTCTATAAAGATGATATAAAGCAGAAAAGTGAAAACCCATCTTCTCAAAAACCTACCCCATCTCTACAACTGCAGCCTGAACCATAACCTCATGGAACTAGCTACACTACTACTGATATCTCAATCCTCATTAAAGATGCACTTGAACGTGAACAGAAGTGTCCAAACACCATCTTATTTGTACTTGAGTACAACAATGAAATAGATGACATCCCTAGGGTTCGCAGTATCATCAGCAATTTTCCACCATTGACTATCTCTCCTGATGAAATTATTGACATCTCCCATGATGGTCCTGAATACAAAAACAATGACAGCACGATGGCTCCTCACTTTTGCAATCATTTGTAATAGTGAGTCCAGTAAACACAAATTCATCCACTCAATAAACACACTGGCCAGAAACTTCATTAATCATGATAAACTGCATTCGCAGCCCAACCTTTCAATATTACAGGGTGCACACTCCACTGAGCTTCACACAGAGCTCAGAAGATGCCTGAATCGTGGTGAAACTGACCTTTACATCAACTACCATGCCAAGTGTATATCAAACACAAAAGCAATGGCTCACATCCCTACAACCACAACAACCCAATAACCAATAATCGACAATCCCATCAATTAAACATCCCAACAATCAACAGTCAACAACCTCAACACCCTAACATACAAAACTAGGTATGCACTCCCCCAAGATCATCTAGGTTCACCGCTACAGATCTTAAATGCAAACTACTCGAAGAAGCCTCGCAAACAAAATGCCGAAATTTCTTCTTTTTCTAAATACAGCTCAATTTGACATTATATTTGTCTGTGAAACATAGTTCAGCAAATTCTTTTCTGACTCTGTTACCAGTACAAGTGACTACCATGTCCATTGGTCTGACTACCAAATCAGAAGAGGGAATGGTGTTGCCATATTCTATAAAAAGTCCCTAGATCTGAAAAATGTTCAGGTATCACAAGAGCTAGTTCTTCATGAGACCATTATCTTCATTAAGTACCACAATTCGCTTCCTATTATGTTACAGAGCCCCTGATTATGACCTTGATCATGTGAGTAAATTAACTACTTTACTAACATGGGCAGCCTCATGCCCACATCCCATTATTTTTCTTGGTGACCTGAATTTACCTTTTATTAATTGGATTCTAAATGAGTGCTCTACTGAATCAATACATACGACTCTGTATAATGCCGTCATTACTTTAGGACTTGATCAGTTGGTATCTAACAACACTAGATTCAACAGCGGCCTCAATTTAATCTTCTGCAACAGTTTAAACACATTTTATAACTTTCATATCAAATAATCTTATTCCAACAGTGACCACTGCATGATTGACTTTTGTCTAAATTTACATCCATACAAGGAATCTCATAATAGAACTCCTAAATAAATCTTTAAAAAAGCAAATTATGATCTCATAGCTGCTAACCTTTCATCTCTAGATTGGCAAATCCTATTCAATGACTGCAACACTGCTGAAGATTATTCTAACACTTTTCTACTTGAAGTACAAAAAGTCATTAATCTATATGTACCGTTAGTAACATCCAAAGCTAAAAAGAACAAATTACCCATATCAATAAGGAAATGCCAATTTAAAAAATTCCCTTTACAATTCCCCTAAAACTGGCTATGTAGCTAACTTCAAAAACCGATACAAATCCATTTGCCGCCAAATAAAAAGAGAATGTATTAATTACTATTGCAAGTGGGAGGAAGAGTTGTTACACATGAATTTCAATCGTGCCTTCTATAATTTCATAAATGTCAAATTTAAATACTCTAAAACCATTCCACCTCTAAAAAGGTTAAATGGTGAAGATTGTAATGATGATGCCGTTAAAGCTAATTTCTTCAACACTTTTTTCACTTCAGTCTTTGTCAACAGCAATGGCATCTCCCCCTCATTTCCTAGTCATACCTCATCCAATTGCAATGAACTAATCCACATTGATTTTACTGACGATACCGTCATAAGGGCACTACACAAACTAAAGCCATCTTTATCTATTGGACCTGTATGAGATCCAACTTACAACTAAGGAGAAATTTCCTGAAGAACAAACAATCAGTGGAGCAGCTTGCCTCTTGAAATTGTGTGTACTATTCAATCACTACGGTTTTTCAAAAAGAGACTGGACAGTCATTTGTCTAGAATGGTATAGGATCTACTGCCATGTGAAGAGGATTTGACTAGAAGACCTCCAAGATCCCTTCCAATCTTATTATTCTTTATTCTAATATTTGTTTGACTGTCTGTCTGTCTATGTCTGTCTACATACTTTCTGTCTTTACCCTCTGTCTCTGGTTTTCTTTAACAAATCTTCCTTCTGATAAAATGAAATAAATGGTTGCAGAGTGGTTCAAAGTTGATTTCCCAAGGGTGATTCTGAGACAAAGACATGTCAATATAAAACTGTCTGTTTTCTTAACACAGCTGCAACTTCTCCCAGGACTGCCCATCTGATGCCTATCCTTAGTGAAATATCTCATTGTAAGCAGGTTCATTTATTATTATTAATAAATCCGTTTGCAGAAACATGGGAAGTCATATTCAACACTTTGAATCAGATGTAGAAGCAGATTACTGGACAATGGAATTGTTTTAACAGGGAAGTAAAATACTCCATATAATCACTGTTTTACACTGCTTATTTATGAATACAGATAGTCTTTGACTTACAATAATTCATTTTACAATATTGAAAAAAGTGTCTTACGACTGATCCTTGCACTTTCAACTGTTGCAGCATCCCCATGGTCCTGTAATAAAAATTCAGGCACTTGGCAAGCAGCATGTTTTTATAATAGTTGCAGTGTCCTGGAGTCATGTAATTGCCATTTGTGACTTAGCTTCTGACAGCAATGTCAATGAAGGAAGCTAGATTTGCTTAACAACTGCATATCTAGAGCAAAAGGCACCTCCATGTAAGACACATTAGAGTAATGCAAGTGGAATCATCAGCTTCCATGGCCTCCTTGCTGGCAGACCAGTTCCATTCAATGGCTGCCACACTCCTTGGCCTTCAGACCTTCAGTGCCACAGAGGTGGAGGAGAGGCAGGATTTGATATTTTATAGAAAAAGTTTGGTTCTCTTTGATATAGCATATTACATTTATGACTCCTATTGATCAGGGTCCATGTTCATAAAACGTTAATCTTCATGATATACTTTACTTACCATGCTTTTTCTAAACTTTGCTGCTTCTCCTGGAGCTCTTGCTTCAGGCTCTCCACTTCCACTTTTAGTTCAATGTTCTAAAAAAGAACAGTGAAGAATCAACATAATCTACTGTACTGTGGTGTTTTCTGCTCTAGAAATTCAAATTCCGAAGTGAGTTACTTTTTATCTCAAACATATTTATAAAGAAATCATCCAAACCCATTCTGGTACAACTTAATCTATATTATAGTTTACTGTGTAATTAAAAATATATTTCCAATGCTATTCATCAAAGCATTACTAACAAGAGAGAGATGCTTCCTAAATGCAAATATTTATTGACAAACTACAAAAAGCCTTCCTCTGATTTTTTTGGCAAGATGGAAATAGACAATACGAAAATACATTGCAAAAATTACAAGTGCTCTTGTTCATGGTAGCCAATCAGAAACATTCAAACAAACAAGCAAAAACAATATACTCTACAAATTTTTGGTTGAAAGAAGAAGCAGGAGTGTCATAAATTTTATGGATGTATTTTATTTTTAAAAAATATTTATTTATGTTATTCATTTATGGATTTATTTTAAAGGTGGGATACAAATATTTTACGTTAACATGCAAAGATATTTTTCTATGTATTCTAAAATATCTAAGAGGGTTTAGAATCAACCCTACAGTGGTGAAGTGCAGACTACCAAGCCATACTTAACTGTAGACAGAGAGATGGAGTTGGATTGACCTGATAATAGTATTTTAAGATAAAACAAATTAGAATGGCCAGAGTATTTAATAAAAGGTAGAAATAATAACTCCTGGCATGAATTTATTTTATTTTATAAAAGAGAAAAAGTAAAATAAAGCTAGTGTTCCCAGTCCAAATTTCCAGTAGATGTTATGTGCATTTACCTAGCAATTAGGAATAGAAAGTGGGAGGGAGAGAAGACAACAAATACACATTCCTTCTGCCAGCTAAATGCATACTATAGTTGCTTACTTAAAACTAGGTGCTTTTCCTGCAGGCACCAATGAGCTTTCCCTAGGAGTTCAAATCATGATTGTGGTCACAATCAGGTGACCAGATATCTTAGCTTTGCAAAGAAAGTGTGGGATTTGAGGGAGGCATTCTGGGCACTGATCCCAAACTGATCCCATTTCCCAAAAGGGGAGCATCATAATGGAGGTGGTTGATCAATTAACACAGATCCCCACCCCTGCCCTCCCTATCTGTAATTGGAACATAGCAGTTGCTATTAATTTATTTTGTATATACTTCTCTCCTCAATCTGCTGATTTTCTGAAAAGGAAGGAAGAAAAGCTCAGATACAAAATAGAACATGTAGGTAGCATAAGGACTCAGATACCTATATACTAATGCTCAAAGTTTGGGGAACAAACAGGGTGAACCTGAAGTACATGAGGGCAGGTATGATTTGGTTGCCATTACTGAAACTTGATGGGATGAAACTCATGACTTGAATGTGCTGATAGAAGGATACAAACTGTTCAAACAGATACAAACTGTTTCGCATTTAAGCCCAAATCAACACTGAAAATTTTAAAATTTGACATTTTAAATGAGCTGCTAGGACTTTAATTTTTTTAACTAGACATTTTCCCCTAAATTTTGAAATCATCTGTTAGAACAGGGGTATCAAACTCAAGATCCACAGGCCAAATCTAGCCCATGAGTTGTTTAGATCTTGCCCACGTGGCCTCAGAGAGAGACAGAAAGGACTGGCCAATGAGGCCTCAGCCCAGTCCAGGCGGACCAGCTGCTGATCTGCAACCTAGTGGCAGCCAGGAGGCAGTGAGCACGTGGAGTCTGGTGTCCCTATGGACTGCATTCTGAGTGCTTCCCTTTCACCCAGGATGCCAGCCCTCGCACACTCTGTGCATGCGCAGGGGGCAGAGCCAAGGCAGCAGCATGGATCTAAGGCTGGCTGCGGTCTGGCCAGGATGGCCATCATCAGGTTGCAGATCAACTCTGCATCTTCACAAGTGTCTCCATGCCCCGCTCACCAGCCTTTCACTGGAACCGCCCCACCCCCATGTGGGAAAGCCATGCTGCCAATCTCTCCTCCTCCCCTCCTCCCTTCCTGAGCATGGAGGAAGGAAAAGATGGGAAGAAGAAAGAATGGGAACTTTTGGGCATGAGGCTCCTGCCTGCCAGTGTGTGATGGATGATAGGCAATTGCAGGGGCTGTGGTGGGGACATGGCAGACGAGCAGCAGTGGCATGTGGCTTCTGGCATTATGGGGGGGAGGGGGCAGAAGCAGATCTGCCCTCTCAACACCAGGCATAGAGTCAGTCCAGGTGCGGAGACAATGGAGGGGAGGGTGGACAAAAAGGGAAGCTGCTGCTCCGCAGGTTTCTTTTTAACCTGGACAGAGGCTTCCCATTTTGATCCCTCCCCCATCATTGCCTCTGTGTGGCTCTCCGTTCACTTCTCCCAGACCAACACACACGTGTGTGTATGTGCGTGTGTACTTGTAGTGGGGAGTGTCTGGCAGCAGGGGCTCCACAGCCCACTGCAACCACAAGGATGGCTTTCCAAGAAGCAGGCATGGTAATGGTGGCAGAAGCAGGCCAAGTTAGGGAGGGAGGCACATGATGCGCACCATGGGATGCACCTGCTCCATCCCACATGGCTGGGATGGGGCAGGCAGCTACCCGGCATCTCTGCCCTGTACCTCTGCCACCGGCTTCTGTTGCCACCGCAGACCAAGACAAGGTGAGGGTGGCTGCTGTCAGACACCATCAGCCCACCTACTTTGTCCCGTCTGTTTTTGCTGGTGGTTGGAGAGCAGGTCACTGCTGGTCATCTCCGCAGCCCACTCGTGGGTCTTGCCCTTGGCCTGTGCCTGGAGAGCATTCCTTTCACATACTTAAAGCACCTTGGCACTGCTGTGGGCCACTGACACCATTGAGACTCCCATTAGCCACTGATGTTGCCACCCAGAGCACCAGGCCCACCCAGCATGAAGGAGGCAAAGTGCCCGGTTAGAAAGGCCGAGTAGAGGTGGTAGAGCATGCCTAGGCCCAGCAGGTAAAAGCCACCCAACCCAAGCAGGAAAAACCAGATCCCCATCAGCGACATGGCCACCCCTGGGGATCTGGCTTTTCTCACTCACAGTGGCTATCTTTTACCTTCTGGGTCTGGCCATGTTCTACCATCTCTACTCAGGCTTTCTAGCTAGCTGCTTCACCTCCTGTGGGCTGAGTGGGTTTAACCAAGCAGCGGTGACACAGCCCTCAGCATGGCCGAGGTGCATTGTCTGCATGAGGGGAACATCTCAATGGCTGCTGCTGGAAACTATCAGCCCAAAGGGCGGCAAGTGTGCGGTGGCTGACGGTTTCGGGTGCTGCCCCCTGCCTCACCTCATCCCACTGGATGAGCCTCCTGCCCACTGCCCCACCCAGCAGAGACCCCTGGATTTCCTCCCCAACCCTGCCCAGCCCCCACAGGCTCCTCCCCAAATGAGTGATGTGGAGCTGGTTATGTCCTCCAGGCCATGCCCAGTCTCCCATGACCACCCAGGCCCCTCTGCCTGGCCCACCAAGGACAATCACAATCCTGATCCGGCCCTCAATGAAATTGAGTTTGACACCCCACCTTAGAATATCAAATTGGTTTCGCCAAATCTGTACTTGGAGGAGGAGCTAAAATGGAGGACAGGCAGCAACATTTTAAATCTATTTTTAATCTATACCGGACTTTTTACAAAAGTACATATAGTGTGGCTACCATTTGTATTAGATACATTTTAACAATACTACAAACCAGGATTTTTAAGAATGGGGAAAAGGAGAAAGACACAGCACTCTGCAGCAGAGAGTTCATCCAAGCCATTGAAGCAGCCAAAAATGGAAAATTATACTGCAAACAGACAATCTGTTCCAGTAAGTAACTCATCTTCAGTCACCTTATCAGATAAATTTAATTTATGTGACTCATTGGAATGGGATTTACAAACTGAACTTGAAAACAAACAGCATATAGAACTATCTTCCTCTCTCTCAGAAAATGGTTCTCCTCCTTGGAACTCAGCAGCAGCTTTCCTTGCACAGGAATAGAATAGAATAGATTTTTTTTTTATTGGCCAAGTGTGATTGGACACACAAGGAATTTGTTGGTGCATATGCTCTCAGTGTACATAAAAGAAAAGATACATTCATCAAGGTACAACATTTACAACATAATTGATGGTCAATATATCAATATAAATCATAAGGATTGCCAGCAACAAAGTTACAGTCATATAGTCATAAGTGGAAAGAGATTGGTGATGGGAACGATGAGAAGATTAATAGTAGTGCAGGTTTAGTAAATAGTTTGACAGTGTTGAGGGAATTATTTGTTTAGCAGAGTGATGGCCTTCGGGAAAAAACTGTTCTTGTGTCTAGTTGTTCTGGTGTGCAGTGCTCTATAGCGTCGTTTTGAGGGTAGGAGTTGAAACAGTTTATGTCCTGGATGTGAGGGATCTGTAAATATTTTCACGGCCCTCTTCTTGATTCGTGCAGTATACAGGTCCTCAATGGAAGGCAGGTTGGTAGCAATTATTTTTTCTGCAGTTCTAATTATCCTCTGAAGTCTGTGTCTTTCTTGTTGGGTTGCAGAACCGAACCAGACAGTTATAGAGGTACAAATGACAGACTCAATAATTCCTCTGTAGAACTGAATCAGCAGTTCCTTGGGCAGTTTGAGCTTACTGAGTTGTCGCAGAAAGAACATTCTTTGTTGTCCTTTTTTGATGATGTTTTTGATGTTAGCTGTCCATTTTAGATCTTGCAATATGATAGAACCTAGAAATTTGAAGGTTTCTACTGTTGATACTGTGTTGTCTAGTATTGTGAGAGGTGGAAGTATGGAAGGGTTTCTCCTAAAATCTACCACCATTTCTACGGTTTTGAGTGTGTTCAGTTCCAGATTGTTTTGGTTGCACCACAAGGCTAGTCGTTTGACCTCTTGTCTATATGTGGATTCGTCATTGTCTCGAATGAGACCAATCACTGTTGTGTCATCTGCGAACTTCAGCAGCTTAACAGATGGATCGTTGGAGATGCAGTCATTGGTATACAGAAGTGGGGAGAGCACACAGCCTTAGGGGGCCCCTGTGCTAATTTTACAGGTGTTTGATGTGATCTTGCTTAGCTTCACCTGCTGCTTCCTGTTTGTTAGGAAGCTTGTGATCCACTTACAAGTCTGTTCCGGTACCTGTAGCTGGTTTAGCTTAGTTAGAAGAATGTCTGGAATGATGGTATTGAATGCTGAACTAAAGTCTACAAAAAGGACCCATGCATAGGTCTTTGGAGACTCAAGATTTGTAGGATGTAGTGCAGAGCCATATTAACAGCATCATCTGTTGATCTATTTGCTCGGTATGCAAATTGCAAGGGGTCTAACAGCGGATCCATGATGGTTTTCAAGTAGGAAAGCACTAGCCTTTCAAAGGTTTTCATGACTACAGATGTTAAAGCAACTGGTCTGTAGTCATTCAGTTCCTTGATGGTGGGCTTCTTCGGCACTGGGATGATGGTAGAGCGTTTGAAGCAAGAAGGAACATAGCCCATCTCTAGTGATTTATTGAAAATATGGGTGAAGATGGGGGCCAATTGGTCAGCACAGACTTTTAAGCAAGAAGGAGTTATCTTGTCTGGGCCTGGAGCTTTTCCTGGCTTTTGTCTGTGAAATAGGTATTACACTTCCTTTTCTGTGATCACTAGGGGTTATGAACCCAATGAAATGGGGTCAGTTGTAGGAGGCTTGGCTGTTGTTGGTGTGTCTGAGATGGGGGTTGTGGAGATAGGTGGCTATAGTTTCCTTTCAAACCTGCAGTAAAACTCATTCAGGTCATCTGCCAGTTGTTGATTACCTTCAGTCTGGGAAGGAGGTTTGTCATAGCTGGTGATATTTTTAAGAGTTTTCCACATGTTTGCTGAAAACTGATTCTTTAGCTTTTCAGAGTAGCTTCTTTTTGCTGCTCTGATCTCCCTTGTTAGTGCATTTCTGACCTAATTGTACAGCATTTTATCAACTTTTCTGTTGGCTTCCTCTTTGGAAAGTCGTAGCTGCTTAAGTTTAGGTGTGAACCAAGGTTTGTTGTTACTGTATATTCGCAAGTTCTTGTAGGTACACATCAGTCTTCACAGAAGCTGACATATGATGTTACAGTATCTGTGAGTTCATCCAGGTCTGCAGAGGTATCTTCAAAAATATTCCAATCAGTGCAGTCAAAGCATGCCTGCAGCTTTAATTTTGCCTCCTCCGTCCAGGTCTTCACTGATTTAATTGTTGGTTTTGTGGTTTTAAGTCTTTGCCTGTAAGCAGGTACAAGGTGAATCATGCAATGATCAGAGTGTCCTACAGCTGCACGTGATAAAGACTGATAAGCATTTTTTAGTGTTGTGTAGCAATGGTCTAGAGTATTCTTGCCTCTGGTGGGACAATTGACATGCTGAAAGTATTTTGGTAGCTCTTTCCTTAAGTTTGCCTTAAGGAAAGTTTGCCTTTAGATCTCCCAAAACAATGGCCAGTGAATCAGGGTGTTTGGCTTCAGCCTCCATGATTTGGTCAGCTAGAGTTCATAATGCCTTGTTTACATAGGCTTGTGGTGGGACATAAACAGCAGTTAGAAGAAATGAGGAAAATTCACGAGGCGAATAGTATGGTTTGCAATTGATAATTAAAGTCTCTAAATTGTTGTCACAGAATTTGTAAATTATTTTAAAATCTTGACACCAGTTGCTGTTAATATATAGGCATAAGCCTCCTCCTTTCTTTTTACCAGATGTTTCTGAAATCCTGTCTGATCGTTCAATCTGAAACCCTGGAATGTTCAGGCTGCTATCTTCAATTGATTTAACCAGGTTTCAGAGAAGCATAGGACTGCTGAATTGCGAAAATCAGAATAGTATTTGTTTAAGAGGAGTATTTCATCCATCTTATTTGCAAATGAGCATATATTTGTTAGGAAAATTGAAGGCACAGGAGTTTTTTTTTGTATAAATAATTTTTATTTCCATTTTCCAACATCATATTTATGTACAAACAATTATCCATCATTAATCATTAAATTTTTATTTATTACTAATTCAGGCCTGCCCGATTGCCACTTCCTTTCTACACAACCTCCCTCTCTACCCTCTACTACTTTCCCATCCATCCTCATCTCCTTCACTTTACTACTTCCTCTCCTCCTTCTCCACTCCTCCCTTCTTCCACCCTATCTAACCTTCTTATTCCCCTCCTCCTTCTCTACTCATTCCTACCTACTTTCTTCCCTCCTTCTACTCCTCTCTCCTTTTCTTCCTGAAATGGCAGTCGAGAATCCCCAATATTATTTAAAAAATTTTAATTTCATATCTTCAAAAATTACTGTACATTAATAATCTATCCATGTATCATTTCCCCCCCTTCCCCCCCTCCTCCCCCTTCCCCCCCCCCAGACTTCCCAGAGCAAATACCGGGTATTATAACCAACAATCACAAACTAACGTATACAAAATATACATAACCTCCCACCTTTAAAAATTTAAAACTTTAGATCCCCTCACAATAAAAGTAAAAAGATAGGAAAGAATAATAAAAAAAAAATAAAAAAAAGAAGAGAAGCAATACCAACTTCACATATTACTTCTTCTTACAGTCCATTTTTAAAATTAATCCATCTTCTCAATTTCAATTTTTTTCCCACTTGTATATTCCTTCAAATTTCATAAGTCCATTTCTCAAATTACTGTCCATCTTCTCGAACTCAAATTTTTATCACTTATATATTTCTTCAATTGCCATAACATTTAATGTCCGTTCTTCTTACAGTCCATTTTAAAAATTAGTCCATCTTCTAAAGTTCAATTTTTTTTTTTTTTTCAGCTACTTGTATACACCTTCAAATTTCATAAGTCCATTTCTTAATTTACAATCCAGCTTCTCAAATTCAAATTTTCATCACTTATATATTTCTTCAATTGTCATAAGATTTAATATCCAATCTTCCAATACTACTCCATCAATCAAATATCATTTCGAATAAAATCTCTCACATATAGTATTTCCAACTTAACTTCGTAACTTTTACTATCTATAAACATATCATTTAAAACAAATAATCATTTAAACTACATCCATAATATAAAATAAGCAGTTAAAATCATTACATCCACATTATCAATTCATAAATTTCACTTTCCATCCTTCACAATTAAATAATATCATCCCATAAATTTATACCATACGAATAGCAAATAACAAAAATCCTATAATTTATATCCTAAACAAATCAATTCCAAAAATTAACCATAATCATCATATTCACATCTTAAACATTCCTCCCCTCTCCCATTCTATTTTCCATCATTTCCAAACCAGTTAACTTAGCATCCAACAACAAAGGATTCCCACTCTTTAAAACATTAATATAAAAATGTCTTGCTTTCATAACTGAATTAAGAAAATACTTTCTGCCTCTAAAATTTACTGACAAACCCATTGGGACTTCCCATCTGAAATATATCTGATGTTTCTTAAACCCATCCACTAAAAAAGCAAATTCTCTTCTCTTTCTTAACATTTTAGGAGGAATTTCCTTCATCATTTTTATATCTTGTCCCAATATTTGGAATTTATTTTTATAAAAAGCTTGCAAAATTTCATACCTAACCTTTTTAGTTGTAAAATAAATAACCACATCCCTCGGTACTCTATTTTGTCTTGCCCACCAAGAATTAACACGATAAATTCTTTCAATATTAGTCTCAAAATCTTCCGGCTCCACACCCTTTATCTGAGCAAAGGCTTGCGTAAAAATCTCCTTTAAATTTTCCTTCCTATTTTGTTTCAACCCCCTCACCCTTATAGCATATTCCATTAATCTATATTGTAATATTACTCTTTCTTCATCTGCCCTATCTACCTTTGCCTGTATATCTTCCATCTTATTATCTAAGTTCCAATTGTTTTGATTTTTTTGAGTGTCTTCTATTTTCCTTTTCAACTCTAAATTAGCTTTATTAATTTCTGCAAGATCATCCTCCATCTGAATACAAGAGCTCAATATTTGCACAATTGCATCCTTTACCATTTTCATTTCCCTCTTCTGCTCTTCCACCACTTCCTTAAAGTCCAACATCTCTTTCTCTATTTCATCAAATTTTTGATCTATTTCTAAAAAATGACTCTCCAAAAACTCCTGTAAAGAATTTCTTAATTCCTTTTTAATTTCTTCTTTTAATTTTTGAATCTGAGCTGAAGAAATTTCAAAGTTTTTAATGACTTTTGGCACTATTTGCTTAAAAGCCATTTTTTAAAAAAGAAAAATATAGCTTGATAATGGACCAAGAAGAAGAAGGAAAAAAAAAATTCAAAAAGAAAAATTCAAAAAACTTTTCTTCTAAATCACTATAATCCCAAAGAAGAAGAAAAAATATAAATCATAAGATTCTCGTTTCTTCCATTTAATCATTCCTATATATCTTCTATTTCGACACTAGCTGTTAGGTTTAACTTTCGTTTTCAAAACACACATTCCACAAAACCGCCATTTGCTTTCTTCTCTCCTATCTTCGCAGCAAATATATCCTCAGGGGCTTGCAGTCTTCTTACAAACAAGTGTTAAAACTCCAGTTTCTGCTCCGTCCACGTTACAGCCCATCATAAATCAACTCCAGCCGTGGAAATTGGACGCTTCGTTTGTCCGCCATAAAGGCAGAAGCCTCACCCAGCCAGGAGCTTATCAGGCTATAGAAGGAGAACTCCCTTATTAGGGTTTCTCAACTTCAAACCTGAATGCTCATCTTTCCTTCTTTGCCCAAAGGAGAGAATTACAAGCTGTCGGACCCAGATTTACGATGTCCTGACAGCTCTACTGGCTAGGGAGTTAGCAGCTAAATCATAGCTGCTCTCCACGAAGCGGAGCCAAACCGGAAGTCTCTAGGCAGAGGAGTTTTAATGCGATTTTTTAGTCTGTTTAAGATCCCAGATCGTTTACCTCTCTTCCTTCATTTCCATCGTTTGGTTTTTTTAGTAATCCATGGCTCCGTGGGAATTGCCTCCTCCTGTGTTAGAATCTCCTCCGTGTTTGTAAAGACAGGCGGGGGTGAGATCAAAGAAAGCTGCTCCTTAAAGAAATGTTGCTTAATTTTTAGCAGAGGGTCTCGTGAGTAGGAAATCCATAGTGAGTCACAGAGAACAATTAGAAATAATGAAACCATTAGAGAGCATTTCACCGAGGCAGCCTTTGTTGGCGCCATCTTGGAAAGGAGGGAGATGTAATAAATTTAAAGGGGGAAAATGGATAGATTTCCTCTCTAAACAATGTTTGCTTACAGCTCAAACTGTAAACTCAATCTATGAACTTTTATCAACTGTCATAAACAAGGTTGATTGCCTGAAAAAATCTTTTGCAGAATTCATTAAGAGCCACCCAAATACTGCAGAAGGATATAGGAGGACAACCGTGGATAGATATGGGATGGCTAATTCAGGAAATGAAACTGGAGAAGGCCCTTGTTTTCCTTCCAAATATGTGAACATTCATAAAGAAAACACTCAATTTCCTCTATGTTCTTTAGAGAATGAAGCCTTTTCTGAGCACCTTTTCAATATTTCCAATATGGGTCTTTTGCTCAGACAAAGTGTACCCACTCCTGAAACAGCAAAAGGGAGCTTTAAATCAAGGCTGCAACAGTACTCACGTTGATAAGTCTGGAGTTGCTGCAGCTGAATTGACACTGAGAAGGCAAAGGAGTGATATTTTATTTTTTTTATTTTATTTATTTATTTGTCAAACATAACAATATATACAAGTATAAGCATGAAATAACCATACAAATTGGATACAACCAAAGGGAACATTAGGACAGGAACAGTAGGCACGTTGGTGCTCTTATGCATGCCCCTTATGGTCCTCTTAGGAATGGGATGAGGTCAACAGTAGGTAGTCTTTGGTTAAAGCTTTGGGGATTTTGGGAAGAGACCACAGAGTCAGGTAGTGCATTCCAGGGATTAACAACTCTGTTACTGAAGTCATATTTTCTACAATCAAGATTGGAGCGGTTCACTTTAAGTTTAAATCTATTGTGTGCTCGTGTATTGTTATGGTTGAAGCTGAATAGTCTTCGACAGGAAGGACATTGTAGCACATGATTTTATGAGTTATACTCAGGTCATGCCGAAGGCGGCAGAGTTCTAAATTTTCTAAACCCAGGATTTCAAGTCTGGTGGCATAAGGTATTTTGTTGTGATCAGAGGAGTGGAGAACTCTTCTTGTAAAATATTTCTGGACACGCTCAATTGTATTAATGTCCGAAATGAGGTGTGGGTTCCAGACAGGCGAGCTGCCTATTTTGACCACTTCTTGCCTGTTTGACAGGAACGCAGTTATCCAATTATGGAGGGGTCCGGAGTTTTAAGTGCCTACCGTTCCTGTCCTATTGTTCCCTTCATTATATCAAATTAATATAGTTGATGCATATTTTTTTACATATACATATATATATATATATATATATATATATATATGTAGGTCTTTGGTTGTTCGGGTTTTCTCCCGTGTAAAATTGGAAGTGTCTTGGCGACGTTTCGACGAAGTCTCATTCGTCATCTTCAGGCTTCAGCTTCGTGCTTCTGGGAGCAATGCGTGATTGCAGCTGTTTCTTCCTTTTTAACTGCTAGAGGGGGTTTGAACTGATTGGGTGGGAGCTTGGCTGTGCTCTGATTGGATGGGGGGTTTTTTGTGCTCTGATTGGATGGGGGTGTGTCCTGTTTGGGTGGGGGCTTGGTTGTGCTCAAATTAGTCTGAGTTGCAGGGGGATCTGAGCTGGTGAGCTGCACTGCTGCTGTTTGGCTTCGTGTTCGTGGTCGTGCTACATCTTCGTAGTGGGTGTCAGTCCGCTGCATGTGTGGATCGGAGGGGTTTAAAATGGCTAATGTTGCAGCTGCGGTCTGGCTTCTGGTCCTTGGTCGTGCTTCCTGATCAGTGTGGGTTTGGGTCTGCTTTCTGGGTGGATGTGTGTTGGTGACATCCTGTGTGAACCTCGTGAGTGTGGGTCTGGTGTCATTCATCGTGTTAAGGACTCGTTTGTCAATAAGGGCGAGTTTCCAAATGGCTGGTAGGCGGGAGGTATCATCTCGTTTGTTCATGCTGTGTGGGCGTTTTTCTATCTCGATGGCTTCTCTGATTATTCTGTGTTAAAGTGTTGTTGACGAAACGTCGCCAAGACACTTCCAATTTTACACGGGAGAAAACCCGAATAACCAAAGACCTACATACAAACACCCGCGAAAACCTCAGAAAATATATATATATATATATTCTTCAAGATATGTTCTTTTATCTATGACAATTGTTTGTGTATACTGTTGTGACAAAAAGAAATAAAAAAAAAGATGCCGTAGGATTTTAGTTTTAGGAGAAGTTTGTCATGTACCACTGAATCAAAAGCTTTGCAGAAGTCTATGTAAATAGCATCTATTGCTTTGCCCTGATCAAGATTTGTAGTCCATATGTTTTTGCAGTGAAGAAGTTGTAAATTACAGGATAATTTTTTTCTGAAACCAAATTGTTTATTAGAGAGTAGGTTGTTTGTTTCAAGGTGGAGGGTGATGGATTGGTTGATGATTGATTCCATTACTTTGCAGGTGATGCAGCATAAAGAAATTGGTCTATAATTTTCAACTAGGCTGGGGTCTCCTTTTTTGAAGACAGGGATGACCGTGGCTAGTGACCATAGTTTGGGAAGGGAGCTGGTCCTGAAAGATTTTTCAAAGATTATGCTTAGGGGTTCTGCTATAACAATGGAAAGCTTTTTTAAGAAATATTTATTTATTTATTTATTTATTTATTTATTTATTTATTTATTTATTTATTTATTTATTTATTTATTTATTTATTTATTCAATTTATATACCGCCCTTCTCCCGAAGAACTCAGGGCAGTTTATAGCCGAATAAAAAACAGAGTTACAAAAATTAAAAAACATTTTAAAATCTAAATTCAATTAGGCCGAAATAAATAAAACAATGATAAAACCATACTAAAACCCACATTTAAAATATGTTAGGCCAGCCCTGCAAAATAAAACAAGAAGGTCTTTAACTTGCGTCGGAAAGTCCGGAGGTCGGAGAGTTGGCGTATCCCCGGAGGCAGCTCGTTCCAGAGGGCAGAAGCCCCCACAGAGAAGGCCCTCCCCCTGGGCATCGCCATTTGACATTGTTTGGCTGACGGTACCCTGAGGAGGCCCTCCCTATGGGAGCGTACAGGTCGTTGGGAGGCTGTTTGTGGCAGCAGGCGGTCCCGTAAGTAATCCGGTCCTATGCCATGGAGTGCTTTAAAGATGGTAACCAACACCTTGAATTGCACCTGGAAGACCACCGGAAGCCAGTACAGCTTGCGCAGGAGAGGTGTTACATGGGAGCTTCGAGTCACTCCCTCTATCACCCACGCAGCCGCATTCTGGACCAGTTGGAGCCTCCGGGTGCTCTTCAAGGGGAGCCCCATGTAGAGAGCGTTACAGTAATCCAGGCGTGAGTGACCGTGCATAGGGAATCCCGGTCTAGGAAGGGCGTATCAGGTGGACCTGATAAAAAGCTCCCGACGGCCATTATATGATCTTCTAAAGACAGCCGTAAATCTAGGAGGACGCCTAAGTTGCGAACCCTCTCCATAGGGGCCAACGACTCACCACCAACAGTCAGCGATGGTATCAGCTGGCTGTACCGGGATGCCGGCATCCACAGCCACTCGGTCTTGGAGGGTTTGAGTCGAAGCCTGTTCTTCCCCATTCAGACCCGCACGGCCTCCAGACACCGGGACATCACTTCAACGGCATCGTTGGGGTGGGTTGGGGTGGAAATGTACAGCTGAGTATCATCTGCGTACAGATGACATTGCACCCCAAAACCACGGATGATCTCACCTAGCGGCTTCATGTAGATGTTGAACAGAAGCGGCGAGAGAACCGACCCCTCTGGCACCCCACACATGAGGCGCCTCGTGGCCGATCTCTGCCCTCCTCTCAACACTGTCTGCGACCGGTCAGAAAGATAGGAGGAGAACCACCGATAAACAGTGCCCCCCACTCCTAAACTCTCCAGCCATCGCAGTAAGATACCATGGTCGATGGTAATCAAGAGCCGCTGAAAGATCTAATAGGGCTAGGGCAGAGGAACAACCCCTGTCCCAAGCCCTCCAGAGATCATCTACCAACGCGACCAATGCCATCTCTGTGCTGTACCCAGGCCAGAAACTGGACTGGGACGGGTCAAGATAGACAGTTTCATCCAGGTACTGGGGGAGCTGATGTGCCACCACACTCTTAACAATCTTCGCCACAAAGTGAAGGTTGGAGACAGGACGATAGTTCGCTAAAACAGCTGGATCCAGGGAGGGTTTCTTGAGGAGGGGCCTCACCACCGCCTCTTTCAAGGCAGTAGGGAAGGTACCCTCCATCAAAGAAGCATTGACAATTCCCTGAAGCCAGCCTCGTGTAACCTCCTGTGTGGCCAGTACCAACCAGGAGGGACACCGGTCCAATAAACATGTGGTCGCATTCAGCCTCCTCAGTATCCTGTCTATGTCCTTGGGAGCCACAGTATCGAACTCTTCCCAGATGACATCCTCAAGATCTACCTCCGTCATCCTGCCCGAATCTACCCAATCTGAGTCCAGCCCATCCCGGATCTGAGTGACTTTATCGTGCAGATATTGTCCGAAATCCTCAGCACGCCCTTGCAGGGGGTCCTCCCGCACTCCCTGATGAAGGAGGGAGCGGGTCACCCTAAACAGGGTGGCTGGGCGATTATCTGCTGATGCAATAAGAGCGGAAAAATACTCACGTTTCGTCGCTCTTATCGCCACTAAGTAGGTCTGAATATGAGACCTTACTAGTGTTCGGTCAGATTCAGAACGGCTGGCTCTCCAACCACTCACTAGGCGTCTTTTCCGGCGCTTCATCTCTCTCAGCTCCTCAGAATACCAAGGAGCCAATTGAGATCAGCGCCGGGTCAGAGGCCGCAAAGGCATGATGCGGTCCAAAGCCCCCGCCGCCGTCCTTTTCCAGGCGGCGAGTAGTTCTTCAGCCGAGCTGTGAGCTAGATCCTCAGGAAATGACCCAAGCTCCGTCAGAAACCTCTCCGGGTCCATCAGGCACCTGGGACGGAACCAGCGAATCTATTCCATCTCCCTGTGGTGTGGGTTGGTGGTTCAAAAGTCCAGTTGAAGGAGCGAATGATCAGACCATGATAGGGGTTTAATAACTAAATCCCCTAATTCTAGATCATTCAACCACTGTCCAGAGATAAAAATCAGATCCAGACTGTTTCCCCCGATGTGAGTGGGACCATTAACTAACTGGGTCAGGTCCAAGGCCGTCATGGAAGCCATGAACTCCCAAGCTGCGACAGATGCTTCACTGACCGATGGCATGTTGAAATCCCCCATAACCATAAGTCTGGGGGTATCAACCGCCATCCCGGCTATCACATCCAGCAGTTCGGGCAGGGCTGCTGTCACGCCGCAAGGAGCCAGGTACGTAATCAGCAAACCCATCTGTATCCCCTGACCCCACTTCACAAAGAGAGATTCACATCCGGTTATCTGTGGTACAGTGACCTCCCTCAGTTCTAGACCTTCGTTAATAATAACCGCCACCCCCCCACCCCTACCCTGGGCCCTCGGCTGATGAAATGCATGGAAGCCTGGTGGGCACATTTCAACAAGGGGCACCCCCCCTTCCATGCTCAACCAGGTTTCCAAAATGCCCATCAGGTCCATACCCCCTCTTGTATAAGATCGAAAATAAGGGGGGCTTTATTCACCACGGACCTGGCATTGCATAACATCAGCTGAAGGTCCAGGCTCTGAGGATTCCAGCCACCCGGGAAACAAGAAAAGTCAGAGGGGCCAGAGTGCACAATCGCTCGCAAACAGTGAGCGTGCACTCCCCGAACATGATACGGTCCCCCGCTTCTGCCATATCTGCCCCTCCCAATTACCGTGCCGATGGGATAGCCCTCATAGAATCAAGCTCCAGCCTCCTCCTTCGCCTCCGAACCTATGGTGTCTACAACGTGAGCCCTCGCAGGGTCCAGCCGTATCCCTGATGGGTTTCCCCCAAAGCCCATCCTGACCCTCCCACCCCTTAAAAACCCTTTAAAAGATTATTTTAAAAAAACCCTAAGTCCCTTCTTTGCCGCATGCCACCTCTCGGGATTCCAAATTCCATCATCGAGGTAGGCCCTCAATAGAGTCTTAAAAAAACCTTTCCAATAATATAGCAGAACCCCTAAGCATAATCTTTGAAAAAAGCTTTCATGACCAATTCCCTTCCCAAACTTTGGTCACTAGCCACGATCATCCCTGTCTTCAAAAAAGGAGACCCCAGTCTAGTTGAAAATTACAGACCAATCTCTCTATGCTGTGTCACATGTAAAGTAATGGAATCTATAATTAACCAATCCATTACCCTCCACCTTGAAACAAACAACCTACTCTCTAAGAAACAATTTGGTTTCAGAAAAAAATTACCATGTAATTTACAACTTCTTCATTGCAAAAACATATGGACTACAAATCTTGATCAAGGCAAAGCAATAGATGCTATTTACATAGACTTCTGCAAAGCTTTTGATTCAGTGGTACATGACAAACTTCTCCTAAAACTAAAATCCTATGGCATCTCAGGACCCCTCCACAATTGGATAACAGCTTTCCTGTCAAAAAGACAACAAGTGGTCAAAATTGGCAGTGCTTTATCAAATCCTGTTCCTGTCAATAGCGGCGTTCCCCAAGGCAGCGTTCTTGGACCAACACTCTTCATATTATACATTAATGATCTTTGTGACCATATTATAAGTGACTGTGTTTTCTTTGCTGAGGATGTCAAAGTAGTTAACACCACCAACAATAGAGCTACCCTTCAAAAAGACCTTGACTTTGTGTCAGAATGGTCAAAAACATGGCAACTCCAAATCTCAACCAGTAAATGCTCTGTCTTACACATTGGAAAAAAGTATCTAAACACTAAATACAAGCTTGATGGACATTACCTTACAGATGACCCCCACACCGTTAAAGACTTTGGAGTTTGCATATCAAACGATCTAAGTGCCAAAGCCCACTGCAACTACATAGCAAAAAAGGCTCTAAGAGTTGTAAACCTAATCTCGCGTAGCTTCTTCTCCAGAAACACTACACTGCTAACCAGAGGAAAAATCCATTTGCTAGACCAATTCTTGAATACAGCTTGCCTGTCTGGAACCCATACCTCATTTCAGACATCAATACAATTGAAAGTGTCCAGAAATATTTTACAAGAAGAGTTCTCCACTCCTCTGAATACAACAAAATACCTTATGCCACCAGACTTGAAATCCTGGGTTTAGAAAATTTAGAACTCTGCCGCCTTCGACGTGACCTGAGTTTGACTCATAGAATCATCTATTACAATGTCCTTCTTGTTGAAGATTACTTCAGCTTCAATCACAACAATACACGAGCACACAATAGATTTAAACTTAATGTTAACCGCTCCAATCTTGATTGCAAAAAATATGACTCCAGAAACAGAGTTGTTAATACTTGGAACATACTACCTGATTCTGTGGTCTCTTCCCAAAATCCCCAAGGCTTTAGCCAAAGACTATCTACTATTGACCTCACCCCATTCCTAAGAGGTCTGTAAGGGGCATGCATAAGAGCACAAGTGTGCCTACCGTTCCTGTCCTATTGTTTCCCTGTATTATATCCAATTAATATAGTTATTGCATACTTACGCTTATATATACTTTATTTATTTATTTATTTATTTATTTATTTATTTATTTATTTTGTCACAACAATATATGTAGGTATCATACAAAAAGATTACCGTATATACTCGAGTATAAGCCGAGTTTTTCAGCACGTTTTTTGTGCTGAAAAACGTCCCCTCGGCTTATACTCGGGTCTATACGGCTTATACTCGAGTTTTTTTTTTTTTTTAAGCCCCTCGGCTTATACTCGAGTATATACGGCTTATACTCGAGTTTTTTTTTTTTTCTTTTTTTCACATTTTACCGGACGGCGTGGGGAAGCCCGGCCGTTGCAGTGAGAGGGCGGGGTGGGGGAGCCGCCAGCCTTCTCAGCTGAGGGAGGGAGGGTTTCCCCAACCGGTAGGTGCCTCATTTCCCACCCTCGGCTTATACTCGAGTCCCCAGTTTACCCCAGTTTTTGGGGTAAAATTGGGGACCTCGGCTTATACTCGGATCGGCTTATATTCGAGTATATACGGTATATAGTAAATAAACACATATATGGGTAAATATAAGGAGGTATAAGCATATATATAGGAAGGAGAAAAGAAAAAACAATAGGACAGGAACGGTAGGCACGTTTGTGCGCTTATGCACGCCCCTTATGGTCCCCTTAGGAATGGGGTGAGGTCAATAGTAGAAAGTTTTTGGATAAAACTTTTAGGATTATGGGAAGAGACCACAGAATCAGGTAAAGTATTCCAAGCACTGATGATTCTGTTACAGAAGTCATATTTTCTGCAATCTAGATTAAAGCGGTTGACATTAAGTTTAAATCTATTAGTTGCTCTAGTATTATTGCAATTAAAGCTGAAGTAGTCTTTAACAGGAAGGACATTACAATAGATGATTCTGTGAGTTAAGCTTAGGTCTTGTCGAAGGCGACGGAGTTCCAAGTTTTCTAAGCCTAGGATTTCAAGTCTGGTGGGATAGGGTATTTTATTGTTTTCAGAGGAATGGAGAACTCTCCTTGTAAAATATTTCTGGACACGTTCAATTGTATTGATGTCAGAGATGTGGTGAGGGTTCCAAACTGGCGAGCTGTATTCTAGAATTGGTCTAGCAAATGTTTTATATGCTCTGGTTAGTAGTGTGGTGTTTTTGGAAAAGAAGCTACGCAAAATTAGGTTTACAACTCTTAGAGCTTTTTTTGCTATGTAGTTGCAGTGGGCTTTGGCACTTAGATCATTTGACATGAAAACTCCAAGGTCTTTGACGGGATGGGGGTCGTCTGTAAGGTAATGTCCATCTAGTATGTATTTAGTTTTTGGGTTCTTTTTTTCCTATATGTAAGACTGAGCATTTGCTGGTTGAAATTTGGAGCTGCCAATTTTTAGACCAAGCGGATAGATGATCAAGGTCATTTTGAATGATAGAAGTATTGGCTGTGATGTTAAATAGTTTGACATCATCAGCAAAGAGAACACAATAGGGCCGGGATAGCTCAGGCCATTAAGAAGCCTGTTATTAGAACACAGAGCCTGCAATTACTGCAGGTTCAAGCCCGGCCCAAGGTTGACTCAGCCTTCCATCCTTTATAAGGTAGGTAAAATGAGGACCCAGATTGTTGGGGGGGCAATAAGTTGACTTTGTAAAAAATATACAAATAGAATGAGACTATTGCCTTATACACTGTAAGCCGCCCTGAGTCTTCGGAGAAGGGCGGGATATAAATATAAACAAAAAACAAAAAACAAAAAAAAAACAATTACTTGAGATGTGGTCACAGAGATCATTAATGTATAGTATAAAGAGTGTTGGTCCAAGGACGCTGCCTTGAGAAACGCCACTCTTGACAGGAACAGGATTTGATAGAGCATTGCCAATTTTTTTTTTAAATATTTTTATTTATAGACCGCCCTTCTCCCGAAGGACTCAGGGCGCCACAAATAAAATACAGAAAGAAAACAACAATACAAAACTAAAAACAACCCTTAAAAAACCTATTTAATTTGGCTACTTGTAGATAAAATTATTCCCTCTAAAATTTATTAAAAAATTCTAAAAACCCCATAAATCAATTTAATAAAATTTATAAAATTTAAGCGAGTCCAGCAAGACGAAATAAGTAGGTTTTAAGTTCGCGGCGGAAGGTCCTAAGGTCGGGTATTTGTCTGAGTCCAGGGGGAAGCTCGTTCCATAGGGTAGGAGCCCCCACAGAGAAGGCCCTCCCCCTGGGGGCCGCCAGCTGACATTGCTTGGCTGACGGCACCCTGAGGAGCCCCTCTCTGTGAGAGCGCACCGGTCGTTGGGAGATAGACATTGGCAGTAGGCGGTCCCGTAGGTATCCCGGTCCTAAGCCATGGAGCGCTTTAAAGGTAGTAACTAACACCTTGAAGCGCACCCGGAAGACAACAGGCAGCCAGTGCAGTCTGCGCAGAATAGGTGTTACATGGGAGCTCCGAACGCTCCCTCAATAACCCGCGCAGCCGCATTCTGGACTAGCTGGAGTCTCCGGGTGCTCTTCAAGGGGAGCCCTATAATTTTGACCACTTGTTGTCTGTTAGACAGAAAAGCAGATATCCATTTGTGGAGGGGTCCTGAGATGCCATAGGATGTTAGTTTTAGGAGAAGTTTATCGTGTACTACTGAGTCAAAAGCTTTGCAGAAGTCTATGTAGATTGCATCTATTGATTTGCCTTGATCGAGATTTGAAGTCCATATGTTTTTGCAGTGGAGAAGTTGTAAGTTACATGATAATTTTTTCCTGAAACCAAATTGTTTGTTGGAGAGTAGGTTGTTAGTTTCTAAGTGTGAGGTAATGGATTGGTTGATGATAGATTCCATGACTTTGCAGGTGACGCAGCAAAGGGAGATCGGTCTGTAGTTTTCGACTAAGCTGGGGTCTCCTTTTTTGAAGATAGGGATGACTGTGGCTAGTGACCAAAGTTTGGGAAGAGAACTGGTAGTGAAAGCTTTATCAAAGATAATACTTAGGGGTTCTGCTATATTAATGGAAAGTTTTTTTAAGAAGTATGCACATAGTCCATCGGGTCCAATAGAAAGCGATGGTTTTAAGTTGTGAAGAGCTTTTCCAACATTGTCTTCTGTGAAATCTATATGAGTTAAATCATCATAGTCATTGCTGGTTCGTTTGTGGAATGTCGGATATGTGTTATCGGAGTTAACAAAAACTGAGCCAAAGAAAATGTTGAAGAGGTTTGCTTTGACTGTTTCGTCATTGCATTCTTTGTTGTTAGAATCTTTTAGTGGTGGGATGGATCTTGAGTCTTTAAGTTTATTGTTGATATAATTATTTCATGCTTATACTTATATATACTGTTGTGACAAATAAAATAAATAAATAAATAAAATAAATGTTGGGCAATTGTACAATGGATGGTTGGATGTTTTGGGTGATGGAGGATTGGATGTTGGGCAATTGATTTTAGGTTTTTCTTTTTATGCAGTCAGCACGGTAGTCAATGTATAGGTTGGATTCGCCTTCGTCTTGCCGTCGTTTGAGTTCTGTGCACAGTTCACGGGAGCGGATCCATTGCAGAAATGATAGATTAGGCTGTGATCGAAGTTTGTTGCAGTAGGGGTTGGTTCTGGCAACTGAGTTTATAGCATAAATGAACTTTCGTTTGCTGGTCTCATTTATGCAGATGACTCTACAGAATCTAGGCGCCACTGAGCCATCACTGTTTTATATTCTGGTCCATCTCTGGAGACTTTGATTATTTTGTCGGGGAGATGGTGGGTGAATTATAATTTTTAATGATGTTACGAACCTTAGTGATATCTGGTTCACTGGTGTTATCTAATCCAAATAATATAGCATTTTGACGTTTTTGTTCTCTCTCAATGGTATCTTTTACGAGTATAGCTAAGTTGTTTGGTTGGTTGGCAGATATTTGTGGTTTAGGTTGTGTTTTAGGTAATGTTGTTGGATTGGGATAAGATTTTGATCTGCTGAGTTTTCATTTTTTTGTGCAGTAATTTTTTTTTTTAAGATATGTGAAACACGGTTCAAAACATGCTACTATTCTTGTTTCTAAGCTTGCTTCAATGGAGTCGATGATAGTTGGTTGTGTCTTTACAATTGTTTCCAAGGTATGGACCCTATGAGACATGGCAATTAACTAGTCTAATTTTGGAAAACAAGATGGACATATATGGATAAATGTAGGATCTGATTGAAGAAAATTGGCTTTCAATTTGTTTATTTTCAGGCAGATGTGGTGGGCATAATTGATACATAATCAGCATTTCTTGAATTCATCATATTCGTCTATAGAATCGTCTACAGATTCGTTACATTGATAGCATATTCTGGAGTCGTTTGGGTCATTGTTTGTAGTGATAACTTTTGTTTGAGGGTGTTTGGCAGATCTGTTGGAGTTTTTGCCAAGCATGGTCAATGTTCCGTCAGTATTTTACAAAATTAATTAGTCAATATCAATAATGAAATAGTAACTAGCAAGTAATTAATCAGATAAATTAATGTCAATAATAAATCAATTAACATAGAACAGTAAATAATGTCAATTTACTTAACTATTGAGTTGCTAATAATTAATTAATTAGATGATTGGATATTCAGCTATTCAGTGCTAATTAATTAATGACTGATGATATTTGATATTTGATAATTGATAAATAATATTAGAATTGTATTATATGATAATTATAAAGCTTCTATAGTTAACCCTTACTTAATGGAATATAGTTGTATGACAAAAATAGCTAGGCAATTAAGGATAAATAGGAAATAACTATCAATTAATTATACAAGACACTAGATTAGTAGATGAATCGCTAGTTGAAAGATAGCAATGAAATGTTGCTGTCTTCAGAGGTGGCAGCAGCAGATTCGGAACAAAAGGGCGGCAGTAGTGTCAGTTTGACAAGCAGCAGAGTTTGTTATTAGGGCACTAGCAGTTCCATTCTAAAAGCTAGCGGCTTCCGAATGCCTTTTGCTTGACTCCTTGGCTTAGAAGACAAACAGCAGCCCGTTTCCTGCAGCTTTTAGCTAGCATGCTTTTTAGATGCTGTCCTTTGTGTTGTGATGTAGTCTTCCGGTGGGAGGGTTTTTAAAATGGTGGTAGATTCAAATCCAATCCCTTTTAAAATAGTGGAGGAAGTTTCGGTGGAAGTTTAAATTTATGTGGGAGTTTAAAGGAACGTTTTAAGGTAATTAAAATCCTCATGGAGTCAAAACTATGGAGAATCAAGGAGAATCACATTCCTAAATGAGCAGGGGAATCCTCACGGAGTTTTCTTGGCGCTTCGGGAAATCCCTCTTATGGAGCCTTCTCTGTAGTTCGAGTAATCAGCTTCTCTGCACTTTGGGGAGTCAGCTTTCTCTCTCTCTCTCTCTCTCTCTCTCTCTCTCTTTTTTTTTTTAAGAGTTTTATTTTTACATTCATATCCAACAACACATCCAATGTACAGTCATATACAATTAATCGGGCTTGCCCAGTCACCACCCCCTCCTTTTAACTCTCTTCCCTCTTCTACCTTCTTCTACTTTCCATACCTTCCTCCCCTTCTCTTATCTACATCCTCTCCTCCCTCCGCCCTACACCTTCCTTCTCCCTCTTCTACCCCTCTTTCTTCCTATTCTCCTCTTTCCTACCTCCTACTCTCTTCTCCTTTCTCCCTCCCCACCATTCTAAAATGGTAGCTGGGCAGACCCGACCCTACATTAATTATATTTATACATCTTCAATAATCCCTGTACCATCACTCCATCCTCTACCCTCATCCCCCCCCAATTCCCCTCCCCCTTACCTCCCACCCCTCCAAGACTTCCCAGAATAAAATGCGGGGTATCAAAACTAACAATCATAATCCAAAATAAATCTCAAATTATAATCTCTAGTCACTCCACACATCATCACACTCTCAATTCCCCTCTCCTTTAAAAATATATCTAATACAAAATACTTTTTAAATTTACTCTTATGCTATTCAATATTTTTTTATCTGATACTTATTTTGAATATAATCAATCCACATTTTCCATTCTAAAATATATTTTTCTTGTGTATAGTCTTTCAAATAAGCAGATATTTTTGCCATTTCTGCCAAATTTGATACTTTAAGTGTCCATTCTTCAATTGTAGGTAATTCTTCTTTCTTCCAATATTGAGCAATCAAAAGTCTTGTGGCTGTTATTAAGTTCAAAATCAATTTAGTCTCTATAGCTGTACAATCCATAATTATTCCTAGTAGAAAGAACTGCGGAGTAAACTTAATCTTCTTTTTCAGAATATTCTGCATAATCCACCATACTTTAATCCAGAATGCTTTAACTTTTTACAAATCCACCATATATGGTAATAAATGGCATCTTCACAATCACATCTCCAACATTTAGCTTGTACATTAGGATACATACATGACAACTTTTTGGGGTCTAAGTACCATCTATAAAACATCTTATAAAAATTTTCTCTCATATTTTGCGCTTGTGTAAATTTAACATTCCTCACCCAAATTCTTTCCCAAGTTTCCAACATTATTGGTTGCTGAAAATTTTGTGCCCACTTAATCATACAATCCTTAACCAATTCAGTCTCTGAGTCTATTTCTACTAATACATTATATAACCTCTTAATATGCTGTTGACTTTGATCTCTCATTTGTTTTAACAAATTATCCTCAGTTTGTTTAATAACTATTTTTTGATCTAATTTCCATCTTGTAATTGTCCATATTGAAACCATGTATAATTTTTTCCTTTTCCCCCCATCTTTTCTCTAGATTTTAATTATAATTCCCCCTTTTCAATACAAAGAAGTTCTTTATAACTTCTTTATAATACTTTATAATTCTTTATAACTTCTTTATAATACCTCCATCTTTTGATATATTTTCTATCATGTGTCTCGGGATTGCCCATATTGGTATATTTCCTCCACACCCTCAATAATGCATTTCTAATTATATTACTTTTAATTTATTTTTTTTTAAACTTTTTTTACAACAAACAAACAAAAAGAAAATACATTATTACACCCTTGTGCTATACATAAAAGGAAGATTTGGGTCTTCGGATATATCCTCATGATTGCCAAAATCCACGTTCTCGAGGTACAGGTACTGAAGCGTCCAATGTTCCAAGCGCAAAGTCCACAAATGGTTTCCAAGTCTTCCAGAAAATATCTTCTTTATACACACCACTTCTAATTTTAATATCACATGTCATTTTATCATTTAAAGCTAATTTCCACATTTCAGAATTCCACTCTTCTATTCTAAAAATCACATCTAGTTTCCAATATCTAGCTATTATAATTCTACCTATTATAATCATAATTCTAATCAATTCTTTTTCATATTTTGTTAATTCTATTTCCTTAATTACCAACAATAATATAGTTTCCACTCTCAATGTTATTACTTTCCCATCATTTCAAATATCATTTTCTCCAATTGTTGCCAAAACTTTTTAACCTTATCACAATTATACCACATATGTTCATAAGTCCCCAATTCAATCTCACATCTCCAACATTTTATACTAATTTTTTTATCCATTTGTGACAATCTTACTGGAGTCAAATACCATTTCAAACAACTTTATAATTGTGCTCTTTAATCCTTATAGATAAAGTTCTCATAATTCTGCTCTTCCAATTCACATTCCAATCTGACTCTGGTATTTCAATATTAAGATCTTTTCCCAATTTGTCCTCATCACTCTTTGTAATTTTCATCAGAATTTATAATCTTATAAACCCTACTAACGAGTCCCTTTAGCCCGATTTCATCTTTCATAATCCGAGATACTAAATATTCAAATTCAGTTTCACATCTATTTATCGGATAATTTTCCTTTAGTTTTTGCCCATTTTCTATCTGTATTTTTTCAAACCAACTTAACCCTAATTTTTCAATAATTTCTTTATTCCTCCTTTCATTTCCCATAACTTTTATCCAATCTCTAATAATTTCTATATTTTCCTCTTTAATCACTTCATTACGTTTTATATTATTTTTAATTGGCCAAATTCCAATTGTCTCCCCCAAAAAGATTATATCCGGAATTAAAATTTTAACAAATTTATTCCACATTTTACTTAATCCCTTTAACCAATAACTTCTACTTACACATTTTAAATTTGCTTTATCTAAAAACCACTTTGATCCAAATTTCTCTATATCCCTTAACTCTAAGTCTCTCCAATAATTATCTTCACCTCTAAATATTTTTACCATTATCCGGATACCATACGCACAGTAATAATTAAATAATTTGGGGATTCCTAATCCACCTTCCTTTTGATTTTGATACCACATTTTCTTCACTAATCTAGGTCTTTTACCACCGTTACAAAATTTATCCAGTTTTTTCTGATATCCTTCAATATCTTTCTCTGTCAAATTTAGTGGTAGCATCTCGAATAAAAAGTTGAACTTGGGCAGCAACATCATCTTACACATTGCAATTCTACCAAACCAAGACAACTTTAACATTTTATATTTATCTATCTTCTTCTCAATTTCATTCATCACCACAACATAATTAAATTTTTTCAATTCTTTAACCTTAAGTGAAAGCACTATAGCCAAATATTTCAATGTGTTTTTAATCCTTATCCCAAATTGCTCTTGCATATTCTCAGACTCATTACCATTACTATCCATCAATAATTCTGACTTTGACCAATTTACTTTCAATCCTGTCATTTCCTCAAATTCTATCAAATGCTTATATATCTTTTTCAGATCTTTCTCTACATTTTTCAAAATAATTAAAGTATCATCCGCATACAAATTTATCTTATACCCCTTATATCCTTCTAATTCTTCATCTTTTTCTATCATTTTTGTCAATATTTCCATAGCCAATAAAAATAATGTTGGGGACAGGGGACATCCTTGTCTCGTACCAGCTTCTAATTTTATCTCTTCAGTTAATATTCCATTCACCTTCACTCTTGCACTGCTCTTTTGGTACAATTTTGAAATAACATGTATAAACTTATTACCAAAGCCTAAAGCCTCCACAATTACTTTAATAGTTTCCCATTGTACAGAATCAAAAGCTTTAAAAATATCCAATGATACTATACCAATTTTATCACCATTATATTCAGCTACATCTATAATATTTAATACTCTTCTAACAATATCACTCATGTATCTACCCTTCACAAAACCTACTTGATTATAACTTATATATCTATCTATAAATCTATTTAATCTATTACTTATAATGGCAGTAAATATCTTTGCATCCTGATTAATTAAAGAGATGGGCCGATAGGACTCAATCCTTTCTAAATCTTTATCTGGTTTAGGAATTAAGGATATCACCGTTCTGTTCCATGATGAAGGTACTTCCCACCATGTAATATTCCATTGAATAATTTTTGCAATCTTGGTATTATTAATTCTTTAAATTCTTTATAAAACTCAACAGGTAATCCATCCTCACCTGGAGCTTTCCCTAATTTTAATTTTTGTATTATTCCATTAATCTCATCTTGTGTTATATCTTCTTCCATCAATTCCTTATATGTTTGATCAATTTTCACCACATACTTTTCTAAATAGCTTTGCAATTTTCCCCGATTAATTGGTTTCTTTGAATATAGATTCTGAAAAAAATTTCTAACCACTTCACATTTCTCTAATTTTTTATAACATCTTATACCTCTATCATCTATCAAAACTCCAATTTCTCTCTTCTCTCTTTTATCTTTCGCCATCTTTGCCAATAATTTAGAATTTCTATTACTAAATTCAAAAAAATTCCTATTTAAAAAATATATTACTTTTAATTATCTTGTCAGCTTTCTTATCATATAATAAATAAGCATGCCACCCGTATAACAAACCATAACCTTCTATATTCAATACTCTTTCCTCAGTTAAATTAATCCAATCAGTAATTAATGATAAGACAAGTGCTTTATAATACAATTTTAGATTAGGCATTTTAAGACCCCCCCTTTCCCTTGTATCCTGCATTATTTTTAACTTTATTCTTGGTTTTTTGCCCATCCATACAAAATTATTAACCCCCTTTTGCCATTCCTGTAATTTGGTATCGTTCTTAAGTACCGGTATCATTTGAATCAGAAATAGAAACCTGGGCAAAATATTCATTTTTATAGCTGCTATTTTCCCCAGCAAAGATAATTGTAACTTCTTCCAATTCTCCATTTCTTTCCATACCTTCTGCCACAATACCTCATAATTATTTTTGTATAATTTCACATTTGAAGCTCTAATGTATATTCCTAAATATTTAACCTTTTTAACTATTTCAAAACCCGTAGATCTTTCTAACTCTTCTTTTTCTTGTATATTCATATTTTTAGTTATCATCTTTGTCTTTTGCTGATTCACCTTAAATCCAGATACTTTACCATATTGATCAATTATTTCTTTTAAACCAGTAGCTGAATATATTGGTTGAGATACAGTAACAGCCAAGTCATCTGCAAAGGCTCTTAATCTTGATGTTTAATTCTAATTCCCTTTATTCGATTTGAACCACATATTTTATTCAAAAGAATTTCTAAAGTTAAAATAAAAAGTAATGGAGACAGGGGGCAACCTTGTCTCGGCCCTTTCCCAATTTTAAAAGTTTCTGTTAAACCACCATTTACTATTATTTGTGCTGTTTGCTTCTAATATATTGCTTTAATTGCATGGATAAAATAATCCCCAAATTGCATTTTTTCTATTACTTTAAACGAAAACTGCCAATCCAATCTATCAAAAGCTTTTTCAGCATCCAGAAAAAAAAAGTGCCACTGAGACTTGGTTGTTTCATTCCAAATATTCAAGTAAATATACAATTTGCCTCACATTATACCTCATCTGCCTACCCTTAATAAATCCTGACTGATCATTATGAATTATTTGATTCATCACTGGCATTAATCTATTAGCAAGTATCTTGGCAAATATTTTACAATCAGTGTTTAAAAGTGATATTGGCCTATAATTCTCTGCTTTAATACCATCTCGATCTTCCTTCAGTATTAACAAAATAAAAGCTGTCCTCCATGAAGGGGGAACATCCCTCCCATTTGAATTTTATTAAATAGCTCTTTAAGTGGTTCAACCATCTCATTTTGTAAATTTTTATAATAAACAGCTGTTAAACCATCTGTACCTGGTGCTTTACTGACTTTAAGCTGCTTAATTGCTAACATAATTTCCTCTGAAGTAATTAATTGATTCAATTCTTACTTTTGATTTTCTGTAAGCTCACAAATATCTTGTTGTTGTAAATATCTTTCTATCGCTGTATCATCAATCATATCCCTAGTATATAACTTTGTATAATACTCTAAAAACCCTTTTTTAATCAAATTCTTTTGATACACTTCTTTACCCCTATATTCTATTTTATCAATCGTTCGTGATTTCTGTTTTTTCCTTATTAAATAGGCAAGCCATCTTCCTGGCTTGTTAGCATTACTGAACGTATTATGTTTTACATATTGTAAGTAATTGTTACTTGATCTGCCATCAACATGTTAAACTGACCTCTTAATATATTTATTGATTCTTTTATTTTACTATTTCCTGGGCTATATATCAATAACTGTTCTTTCTTTTTAATTTCCTCTTCCAATTCTTTTTTCTCATTTAAAGAGAATTTGTATAAGATGTTTTACAGGTGGAATGTACCCCCGACAAGAATTGCTAGAATGTCTAAGGACAAATCTGAAAAATGTTGGAAATGTCATCAGATACCTGGATGTGGTGTCATCAGATACCATGGATGTGGTTACCACATGTGGTGGACATGCATTGAAGCTAAAAGATATTGGACTAAAATACACACGTGGCTGGAAAAAATGATTAAAAAGCATATCGACTTTAAGCCAGAAATCTTTCTGTTGGGAATTATACTGGAGATATATACTAGAGATATAAAATATTTGATTGTGAATATTACTACAGCAGCTAGGATTGTATTTGTAAAAAATTGGAAAAATGAAAAGTTACCTTTGCAAAATGAAATAATTAGAAAAATGTTGGAATGTGCAGAGATGTGTAAATTAACATTTGAAATTAGAGAACAAGAAGATAATATTATAAAATATGGGATTTATTATATAATTGGTTAAATGGAAAGATATGTTAGGAAAAATGAGTATAAGATATATGTATGGAAGAGATTATCATCTTGTGAATGCACAGGAAGATATGTTAACACCCTTACAGCACGTTGTAATGGAATTGATTTGATCAGGTTTTTTTATTTTATGTTTAAAAATAAATAAATTTTTTCAAAAAAAATAAAAATAAAATTTGGTTGCATCTTATACACTGAATGTGGCACCGCCCACCCACTGGCCCCCACCCTTCGGCCTCTGTTCATCCTCTCAAACAGAGCTTTTGGAGTTTTTGGAGACTGCAAATGCAGCCTCTCAAACAGAGAGCCTCTCAAACAGCCTCCAAAAGATCTTTGCAAAGGACTGCCTTTGCAAAGAGAAGCTCCTGTGCAAACGGAACGTCTGGAGCTTTTGGAGGCAGTTGCTCCCTCTTCCACCCAGCTGGAGTATCCTTTTCAGACCAGGCCCTAGGAAATGCACTTTAACAAAGACAACAATAGGTAAATGAAACAAAGCTGTTTCATCACAAATATATAAGAACAATTAGTGGGCTTTCAAAAATTCAGTTAATAGCTCATTTTTGAATTGCCCCCATTAAAACTCAAATTGCCCTCCTGTGGGAAGTGGGCCCCATGTTGGCAACCACTGATCTAGAAGGGAACAGCTTCACCATCCCAGTTCCCTGTGGACACATAAAGCACAACAGGTTTGCTTCTCTCAACCTTTCCAGGTTCCACTTCAGAAAGCTGAGTTGAAAAGGGACTGCGTCCAATGGAAAGGCAGAGAGGGGACACAATCGTTACTTGTCCTACATTATGGATTGGCCAGGGAAAAGTATCTTTCAGCAAATTGCCTTGGATGAGGGTGTGTTGGAGGAGTGCCAGTGGACACTGGCAGGAGAGAAGTGCTGGCAGAGAGCCAGCTACAATAAATGCCTGGGATGGGTCAACTGTGGTGGGGGGCCTATGGTAGAGTAGGCACAGACATGTGCCCATTGTTAATTGTCCCATTCTGTGCTCCAGGATTTTTGAGAGATATGGTTCAGTGGTTCTGAGATCACATCTGGCAGCTCCTTGAGAACTCTAGCATGTAATTCATCTGGTCCTGGTGATCTGAACTCATCTAAGCTGGAGAGATGTTCTCTCACCATTTTCTTGCCTATTTTAATTGGTATTCCTAGTTTGTCTTTTATGCTTCTGCTTTTGGTAGGTTTTACTATTTTTTCTTTTTTGTGAAACATATGCAAAGAATGAATTATGCAGCAGTGCTTTCTTGTTGCCACCTTTCACTTCCTTGCCATTTTCTTCCATTAGTGGACTGATTGTTTCCTTGACTTTTTTCTTGTTTTTTACATGTTGAAAGAAACTTTTTATAATAAAATTATTTTTGACATTTATTGTAACATTGGTTCATTCTCAGTCTTAACATTCCTGACTTCATCTTTGCAGATTTGGGCTATATGCTGGTATTCTGCCTTAGTTATATGTCCCTCATTCCATTTTTAATACTTTTCCTTTTTGTCTTTCAGTTTATCAAATAATTCTTTATGCAACCATGCTAGTCCCCCCCCCAATGATATTGTGCTGTACCGGGCTTTTATAATTACCTTTTCAGAGTTTTCCAAACTTTAAATTGTTTTGATTAAATTGTTTTCCTCTTTAAGATTTTCATCCATGGAATCCTTTCCAAGGACTCTCTATTGAAATTAGTTCATTTATAAGATTTTATTTGGTTCTAGTGCTTGTGCAGGGGTGACGTTTAATTTTTTTCCCTACCAGTTCTGTGGGCATGGCTTGGTGGGGGTGTCATGTGACTGAGTGGGCATGGCCAACTTGATGTCACTCATGGCAAGGTGGGGTGGCACCACCCCACCAAGCCATGCCCATCAAGCCACACCCACAGAACCCACAGAAAAGTTCAGCCAAGTCTTCTAGTGTTCTACTTGGCTGCTTCTTGTCTCCTTCTCATGTTTGCTCTGTATGTATGAGCCCGAGAAGGAGGAGAGAACAGCCACATTGAATGCTGTGGCAGAAAGAAGCCGAACATTTCTCCTTCCCTTCACAGCAGAGCTTCTCCCTTTATGGTCCCCCCGGCCCCCTCCCTCCTGGGGGTTGAAGTATCTTAAAGGGACAGGCAGGCTGCCGCAGCTCCCTTTCAAAGAGGCTCCTTTCCTTTTGCTGCAAAGGGAGAAAGAAAAGTTCAGCCAGGTCTTCTCCTCCTTCTTGGGCATACACACAGAGCGGAAGGGGTGAGCAGCGAGCGGGCAGGGGTGGGAGGGGCCAACTAGGGGTGATTTTTACCAGTTCGGTGAACACTTAAAATTGCCACTACCAGTACATGTGATCTGGTCCAAACCAGTCGAATTCCACCCCTCTGCTTCTGTCTTCATTATATTGAATGTATTGTGACATGGTCACTCTTTTTTTTATTTATTTATTTTATTTGTATAACATTATATACAGGAACATATATTGAAAGGAAACAATAGGACAAGAATGGTAGGCACTTTTGTGCACTTATGCACGCCCCTTACAGTCCTCTTAGGAATGGGGTGAGGTCAATGGTAGACAGTTTTTGGTTAAAGCATTTAGGAGCTGGAGAGGAGACCACAGAGTCAGGTAGTGTATTCCAAGCATTAACAACTCTGTTACTGAAGTCATATTTTCTGCAAAAGATTGAAGCGGTTGACATTAAGTTTGAATCTATTGTTTGCTCTTGTATTATTGCTATTGAAGCTGAAGAAGTCTTTAACAGGAAGGACATTGCAATAGATGATTCTGTGTGTTAAACACAGATCTTGTGAGAGTCGGCGGAGTTCTAAGTTTTCTAATCCCAGGATTTCAAGTCTGGTGGAATAAGGTTGTGTTTACAAAAATGTCCTGAGGACATGGACAGGTTGTTGGGGAGATTGAATGCCACCACATGTTTACTGGACCCGTGCCCCTCCTGGCTGGTATTGGACACGCAGGAGGTGACACGAGGCTGGCTCCAGGGGATTACTAATGCTTCTTTGTTGGAAGGGGTTTTCCCTGCCGCCTTGAAAAAGGCGGTGGTGAGACCCCTCCTCAAGAAGCCTTCCCTGGACCCGGCTGTTTTGGGAAATTATTGTCCGGTCTCCAACCTTTGCTTTGTAGCGAAGGTTGTAGAGAGTGTGGTGGCACGTCAATTACCCCAATACCTGGATGAAGCTGTCTATCTAGACCCGTTCCAGTCCGGCTTTCGGCCCGGATACAGTACGGAGACGGCTTTGGTCGCGTTGGTGGATGATCTCTGGAGGGCCAGGGATAGGGGTTACTCCTCCGCCCTGGTCCTATTAGACCTCTCAGCGGCTTTTGATACCATCGACCATGGTATCCTGTTGCACCGGCTGGAGAGTTTGGGAGTGGGAGGCACCGTTTATCGGTGGTTCTCCTCCTATCTCTCTGACCGGTTGCAGACGGTGTTGGCAGGGGGGCAGAGATCGACCCCGAGGCGCCTCACGTGTGAGGTGCCCCAGGGGTCGATTCTCTCGCCTCTCCTGTTCAACATCTACATGCTGCGGGGAAAGCGAGCGAGACACAACACTGCTGGGTGAGATCATCAGTGGTTTTGGTGTGAGGTACCAACTGTACGCTGATGATACGCAGCTGTACTTTTCCACCCCAGGCCACCCCAACAAAGCCGTCGAAGTACTGTCCTGGTGTCTGGAAGCTGGACGGGTCTGGATGGAGAGAAACAGGCTCAAGCTCAATCCCTCCAAGACGGAGTGGCTGTGGATGCCGGCACCCCAGTACAGTCAGCTGCAGCTGCGGCTGACTGTTGGGGGCGAGTCATTGGCCCCGGTGGAAAGGGTGAGCAACTTGGGCATTCTCCTGGATGGACGGTTGTCTTTTGAAGATCATGTGACGACCGTCTCTAGGAGAGCTTTTCATCAGGTTCGCCTGATCCGCCAGTTGTGCCCCTTCCTCGACCGGGATGCCCTATGCACGGTCACTCATGCTCTGGTTACCTCTCGCTTGGACTACTGCAATGCTCTCTACATGGGGCTTCCTTTGAAGAGCACCCGGAGGCTCTAGCTGGTTCAGAATGCAGCTGCACGGGTGATAGAGGGAGACGCTCACGGCTCCCATGTAACACCACTCCTGTAACACCACTCCTGCCTCCAGCCCTCCTGTCCTCCCACTCCTCCTCCTCGTCGCAAGTGCCCAATAACCATGCCGGATAAGTTTTCTGGGCAGCCTGAGATGTTCCCGACCTTTTTGGGACAGTGCCAGCTCTACATGGCTATGCGGCCGGAGGATTTCCCAGATGACCGGGCTAAGGTGGCCTTCATGATTAACCTTCTTTCCGGCTCGGCTGCCTGATGGGCCATGCCCCTCTTGCTCCAGGACAGCCCCCTGCTGGCGGACCACCAGCGTTTTTTGGCAGCAGCTGCGCATCATGTACGAGGACCCCGTTCGGACTCTGATGGCAACCAGGCGCTTTAAGGAACTCCGTCAAGGGAAGTGCCCTCTGCAGGAGTACATTGCCAAATTTCGTCTTTTGCTTCAGGACTCTGACTGGAATGACGCAGCGCTGCTGGACGCATTCCAGGAGGGCCTCTCAGAGGAGCTGTAGAATGAGTTGGCCTGGGTGGAGGCGCTGCGGACCCTCGATGACTTGGTGCCCCTTTGTCTCCACCTCGACACCCGTCTGCAATGGCGACCGTCCTGTCACACCCCCGGGACCCACCGTCGACATCTGCACCCCCGCTTCCTGCACCACCAGCGCCCCAGGTCACCCCGCTTTTTGTAACTGCTGTGGAGGAGCCCATGGAGTTGGGAGTGGCCAGACCTCGCCTGAAGGCCCAGGAGCGGAACCTGAGGTGCCAAGGGGGATTGTACCTGTACTGTGGGGAGCCCGGCCAGTTCGCTGCTTCTTGCCCCAGAAAGCGAAGTGGGGTGTGCACGCTGGTCCCCAAATCACACTGTGACCAATTGGGAAATGGAGCAGGCCCAACCACGGGGAAACCCTAGGTCGGGCAGGTACCAAGCCCCCACTGGATGTTGCGGAAGTGGACTCTGGGCCCCCTTGGCATCTGATTCTGGACACATGGGTGTGGTTGGGGAACCGGTCGGACGGGCTCCAGGCGCATGCACTGGTGGACTCAGGGGCCACAACAAACTTTATGGACCAGGCCTTTGTGACCCAGTTTGCGGTCCCCGTGGTTCCAGTGGACCCTCCGATTTGGGTAGAGACAATTGATGAGCGAGAACTGGTGGCCGGCCCCATTAAATTCGCCACCCAGCCTTTGCACCTGGCCATTGGGGACCATGAGGCGATCCAGTTTTATGTCACGGCGGACCTTCATTTTCCCTTGGTCCTTGGGTTGGCCTGGCTTCGGACCCATGATCCTCAGGTGGCCTGGTCGTGGAGCACCATCTCTTTCCCGAATCTACAGTGCATCAATCACATCTGCCACACCTGTGCCGGCCAGGATGTCTCCACCCCTGCTGTCTCCTTGCCTCCTGAACTGAGGGACTTCACTGACGTGTTCAGCGAGAAGGAGGTGGACTGATTACCCCCTCATTGGCCCTACGATTGTCCCGTGGACCTTCTGCCCAATGCACCGCTGCCTGTGGGACATCTTTATTCCATGTCGGAGCCTGAGTTGGCCGCCCTCAGGGACTTCCTGGGCAAAAACCTGGCCCAAGGGTTCATCCGGCCTTCGAAGTCTCCTCTTTTGACCCCGGTCCTCTTCCATGAAGAAGACAGGGGACTTGCGCCTGTGCTGCGATTACCGCCAGCTAAACACCATTACGATGTGGAATCGCTACACACACACACATCCGCCGCTCATCCTGGAGCTGCTGGAGAGGTTGCGGGAGGCCACAATCTTCACCAAGCTCGATCTCCGGGGGGACCTACAACCTGGTGCGGATGCGAGAGGGAGACAAATGGAAGACGGCATTCGGCACCTGATACAGACACTACATATACACCGTCATGCCGTTCGGGTTTACCAATGCCCCCGCCATCTTACAGCACTTCATGAATGACGTGTTCCGAGACATGTTGGATCGGTTCATGGTGATCTACATCACCACGACATCCTGATTTACTCCCGGTCCAGGGGAAACCACCTTCGGCACGTCTGTCTGGTTCTGCAACGCTTGCAGGAGCACCAATTCAATGCGAAGCTGGAGAAATGCAACTTCTTCCAGACTTCCATAGAGTTCCTCCTGCATAACATCTCCCCCAAAGGTATAGCCATGGACCCATGCAAAGTAGAGGCTTTGTGTAGCTGGGAAGCCCCTCGTCGGGTGAAGGATGTTCAGTGCCTGCTGGGTTTTGCCAACTACTACTGGACCTTCATCCCGGGCTTCGCCATGCTGACGGCTCCACTTACCCAGCTCCTCAGGAAGAAGGTCCCGTTCCGGTGGGGTCCCCCGCAGTAAGAAGCATTCACAGCCCTCAAGAAAGCCCTTGACACAGAACCCGTCCTGAGGCATCCCAACCTGTTCCAGCCTTAAATAGTGGAGACGGATGCGTCCAATGTGGCTCTTGGAGTGCTGCTACAGGCTCTGGTAAATGGTGGCACTCTTTTTCCCTGTGTTTACTACTCCCGTAAACTCAATCCTTCCGAGAGCAACTACACCATCTGGGAAAAGGAGTTGCTGGCTATCAAGGCAACACCATCTGGAGGGGACCCGACATCAGGTGGAGGTCTGAACAGACCATCGGAATCTCGAGCACCTCACCATGGCTCGGAAGTTGAACCAGCGACAGATCCGGTCGTCATTGTTTTTTGTCCGGTTCAACTTCCGCGTGACCTACATTCCCAGCGGTCACAACTGAAGGGCAGACGCCCTGTCCCGCAAGCCAGAGTACCTCTGCACCAAGGACCCCCTTCCTCCATGGACGGTGCTGCCGGCAGAAGCCTTGGCCGCAGCACGGGAACCAGTGGACTTGCGGGCCCGGGTGTGAGAGGCGCAGTGCCAGGATGCCTGGCCACAGCAAAGGAGAGTGGAGATGGGCCCTGCATCTCCTTGGACCTTGGAGGAGGACTTACTCAAGTTTCGGGAGCGATTTTATGTGCCCACAGGATCTGTTGTGACTCGTCCTCCCTCCTCTCCTCAGCCGGGCCCCTCCCGCAAGCCAGAGTACCTCTGCACCAAGGCCCCCTTCCTCCACGGACGGTGGAGGCCTATTATCAGACTCCGAGTCTGATAATGAAGATGAACAGCCTGTCATGCCTCTAGACCCCAGCCCTGGCCCCATGCCCGGAGAGGATTCCAGGAGTGAACAAACAAGCCTGATAAACCTCACTCATACGACACGTGTTCCTTTGGCTCAGCCGTCGGAGGAAGCCAGCCAGGTGCTGGAATTACTGACAGCAGATCCAGCTGAAGACAATTCAGGGTAGGTGGACCCTCGCTTCCGGAGATCTGAGAGGTGATACCAGCAGAAGGAGGGGTGGGGCAGGCCTGGATAAATGCTGAGTCATGGAGGCACACCCCACAGCTTATATAAAGGACCTGCTTTTGGCATTCCAACCTTGAGTCAAGCAAAGTCTTATCTAGTTTGCTGATATTGGACTCTATCGCTGAAGTCACAACTTGGACTCCTGCCTGCCCTGATAAACCTCGAAGGAACTTGGCAAGCTGCAAAGGCTTAGTTACCAAGTCTGTTACAGACTTCCTTGACTCGTGCGTCAGAGTGGGAGTGGACACGACAGGACCACTCCGAGCCCTCGTCATGACCCAGTGCCATGACAACACTGCAATGGGACATTTTGGGTTCTTCAAGACCCTCCACCTGGTGACAGGGACCTTTTGGTGGCCTCGAGTGCTGCATGATGTACCTGCATACATGACATCCTGCGTGCCGTGCCGGCAAGCTAAGGCCACCACTGGGGCCTGTCCCGGGCTCCTCCAGCCCTTGCCGACACCCGAAAGGCCCTGGGGGGCGATCTCCATGTACTTCCTGACAGACCTCCCACCATCCTCTGGGTTCACCATGGTGCTTGTGGTGGTGGACATGCTCACCAAGATGGCACACTTCATCCCATGCCGCGGGCTGCTCACAGCCACCAAGACGGCCTGTCTCTTCCTGCAGCACGTGTTCCACCTCCACTGTCTGCCGGACAGGGTGGTTTCGGACCGCAGAGTTCAGTGCACGGCTCATTTCTGGAAGAGTCTGATGGCCGCATTGGAGGTGCAGGTTGTTGTGTCTGCGCCCCCCGAGCCGGCCCTCCTGCCAGAAAGTGACTTGGAGCCAGGCCTGCTGCCAGAAAGTGACTTGGAAAATGAGGGGGAAGGACTTACCTCAGGAGCACCGGCTTCCCTGGCTCAGCTCCAGGAGCCAGAAGCAGGCCAGGTGGAGGAGATAATGAGGCCTCCATCCCCTGACTCTTCCCCCCCCCCAGGCCACTCCTTTAGACCCAGTTGATAGTAATCAGGCTTGGTTGGACACTAGGTTTCGTAGGCAGGAGAGGAGGGAACAACAAAAGCAGGAGTGGGGCAGGCCTAGGAAGTGCTAAGTCATGGAGCCACACCCCACAGGATATAAAAGGCAGCGAGAGCTGATGTGTCTCTTTGTAACAGGCAAATCCACTGATTGACTAAGAGCTGAAGTTTGTTCCTGGGTGACTCACCAGCATCATGGAAGATAACAGAGGCTCTTGGCATACGCTGGCTATTCTGCTGCCAGAGCTGATAGTGCCGGCTAATTAAGCCATCACTTGGATGGAGACAAAGGAGGACAGAACACAGGTGTATCTGTCATCATCGCATCATCCGGAGACTGACGGGGGTACAGAGAAGGTCATCGGCATCCTGGAGCAATATCTCCGTTGCTTTGTCAACCAGCAGCAGGACAACTGGGCTGATTACCTGTTCCTGGTGGAGTTTGCCTTTAACAACTCCCAGCACACCTCCACCCAGATGAACCCGTTCTTTGCCAACATGGGGTACCATCTGCGGCTCTTCCCTCTGACATCACTGGACTCTCCTGTTCCCGAAATGCAGACCTTCCTGACGGAATTGCACGCGGTCCAACAGTTGGTACTTTGGCAGCTGGATCGGGCAAAGGACGACTACAAACGGTCCGCCGACTGCTCCTGATGGGCAACGCCCCCGCTGGCGGTCGGAGACCGGGTGTGGCTCTCCACCAAACACCTCCCATCTGATCGCCCGGTAAAGAAGTTGGATTACCGATTCATCGGCCCATTCCCCGTTGAGGCGGTCATCAACCCGGTAGCCTACTGGCTGACCCTGCCGCGATCCATGCGGATCCACCCCGTCTTTCACCGGTCCCTTCTGGTCCCTGAGGCCACACCGAGTCCCCTTCGGTGCCCAGCGGCACCCGTCACCATCGCCGAGGACGGGTTGGAGGAATACGAAGTCCACAGCATACGAGACTCCCACTGGCTGAAGGGGCATTTCCAATATTTGATCGCGTGGAAGGGATATGGGACTGATTTCTCCAGGGGTAGATGCCTCTGACGTTCATGCCCCTGACCTGGTGCAGGCCTTCCATGAGCAGAACCCAGCCCGACCGCATCCCGACCGTCAGCCCCGGGGGAAGGGCCCTGAGGTGAGGGATAGTGTTGTGACCCAAGTCCCTGGACTCAGACTCCTGGAGGAGGATGATTCAGAGAGTGAGGAAAAGGAGCTGGCAAGGCCTGCTTCCCCTGGGCCCTCTTCCTCCCTGGCACAGACCCAGGAGGAGGAGGAGGAGGGGCTGGCAAGGCCTGATTCCCCCAGGCCTTCTTCTGATTTGGCAACGCCCCAAGACCAATGTTGGCTCGATGCGAGACTGCGAAGACGTGACTGGCGCGTGCAGCAGAGGAAACATTGGGGCAGGCCCAGGGAATGATGAATCACGGAGTGACACCCACAGGGGATAACAGCAGGAGGAGGAGCTTCTTGGCTTTTTGTGTTGGACAAAGCTGCGAATTGGCGCAGGCAATCTGTTTCATGGATGAAAGAATCTCTTTGTGAGTGACTCTTGCCTTATCTGTAATTTTCTAGTTACCTCGATAACAGACCGTTTCAGAGATTTTGGCAGGTGCGTGGGGAGACGTGGCCAGAATATTTCTGTGCCAAAAGGAATCCAGCCAAGTGTAAATAAACTGTTGGCAGAAGGCCTTTGACTGACTTTTTGTTGGGAGTGTTGGGGGGGGGAACAGAACACTAACTGTATCACTGCCAAATACCATTATAATATTTTCTTGCTCGGAGTCAATAGAGTTATTAAACTATATGTACCACTAATCATCACCAAAACCAGGAAAAACAAATTACCTATATCAATAAGAAAGTTCCAATCCCCCAAAAAAATCCCTCTGGTGAAAAAACAAAACTGGCTATGTAGCTAACTTTAAAAGCCACTACAAAAATATATGCCACCAAATAAAGACTCAATGCACCAATTACCACATCAAACAAGAAGAAAACCTTCTGTGCACGAAATCCAATCGCGCCTTCTATAATTTTGTAAACAACAAATTTAAAGACTCGTGATCCATCCCACTTTAACATTAACGACCTCTGTGACCATATTATAAGTAATTTTGTTCTCTTCGCTGATGATGTTAAACTATTTAACACTACCAACAACACGGCTACCCTTCAAAAAGACCCTGACTTTGTGTCAGAATGGTCAAAAACTTGGCAACTCCAAATCTCAACCAGCAAATGCTGTTTCTTACACATTGGAAAAAAGAATCAGAACACTAAATACAAGCTCGATGGACATTACCTTATAGATGACCCTCACCCCCTCAAAGATCTTGGAGTTTTCATATCAAATGATCTAAGTGCTAAAGCCCACTGCAACTATATCGCCAAAAAGGCTTTGAGTTGTAAACTTAATCTTGCATAGCTTCTTCTCCAGAAACACTACACTACTAACCAGAGCATATAAAATATTTGCTAGATCAATTCTCGAATACAGCTCATCTGTCTGGAACCCACACCTCATTTCGGACATTAATACAATTGAGCGTGTCCAGAAATATTTCACAAGAAGAGTTTTCCACTCCTCTGCTCGCAATAAAATACCTTATGCCACCAGACTTGAAATTCTGGGTTTAGAAAATTTAGAATTACGCTGCCTTCAGTATGACCTGAGCATAGCTCATAAAATCATCTGCTACAATATCCTACCTGTCAATGACTACTTCAGCTTCAATCACAACAATACACAAGCATACAATAGATACAAACTTAAAGTGAACTGCTCCAAACTCGATTGCAGAAAATATGACTTCAATAACAGAGTTTTTAATGCCTGGAATGCACTACCAGACTCTGTGGTCTCATCCTAAAACCCCCAAAACTTTAACCTAAGATTGTCTACTGTTGACCTCACCCATTCCTAAGAGGTCTGTAAGGGACATGCATAAGAGGACCAACATTCTTACCATTCCTGTCCTAATGTTCCCTTTAATTGTATTCACTTTATGTATTAAATTCATGCTTATATTTATATATATTATCTAATATGTACTCGGCAAAAATAAATAAAGAAATAAATAAAACATTAAATTAATAGTAGTGCAGATTTAGTAAATAGTTTGACAGTGTTAGGGAATTATTTGTTTAGCAGAGTGATGGCATTCAGGAAAAAATGTTCTTGTGTCTAGTTATGCAGTGCTCTATAGTGTTGTTTTGAGGGTAGGAGTTGAAACAGTTTATGTCTAGGATTTGAGGGGTCTGTAAATATTTTCACAGCCCTCTTTTTGACTCGTGCAGTATACAGGTCCTCAATGGAAGGCAGGTTGGTAGCAATTGTTTTTTCTGCAGTTCTAATTATCCTCTGAAGTCTATATCTGTCTTGTTGGGTTGCAGATGACAGACTCAATAGTTCCTTTGTAGAATTGTATCAGCAGCTCCTTGGGCAGTTTGAGCTTTCTGAGTTGACACAGAAAGAACATTCTTTGTTGTGTGTGTTTATATGTGATACTACTTTTCCTAAAGACTGATAAGTCCCATGACTCCGTCATAAACATCTGATTAAGTAACCCAACTATTTATAATTTCTCTATTTGAGAACAGCAAGCCTTTGGCTGGCAGCTCAGTACCATAGCAGCTGCTCTTGCTTTGTCAACAGCAACTGTCAACACCATAGTAACCTTTCTCTAGCAAGATGATTACAAACTCTTGGTACAAGCTCTTATTATCAAGATGTGAAGCTGTATTATACCTAATTAATACTGATCTATTGAATCAACAAGCATCTATTTTGATGGGGGGTGGCTGTCTATGATTTTGAGTCTTTCCCATTCTTTGATAGTAAAAGACTTTTCATCCTTTCCCATTGGTATTAATTTTCATACTGTAAAAATAGTCCATATATTGCTTCCTGCTATGTCCTAATTTATCGCTTATCCTTGATAAACACACTTTCTCAGAAAAATTTAATGGATAATTTTGTCCAAAATTTTTAGTAGTTCATATATTGTATGACCTTGAACTTTTTCTAAATTTGATGCCTTCCTAGTGTGTCCAATTATAACTTCTGCTCTTCTCCAATTACCATTAGTCAATATCAAGGACACCAGGGATTACAAAAGTTACATTTAAATATATTATGAAGACACCAGGTTGAGAAGGTTGATCGTGTTAGATCACTCATTTCTATAGCTGTTGATACTTTTTAAAAATTCAAAAATATATAGTAAGACTGGTATTGTCCTAGTTGATGCTGCAAATTTTATTATGGGTAAATAACTGTGTTTGCCATGGGGTCACATTCACGAACTGTATCAAAAACATCTGATGAGATAGGTAAAGCAGCAGCAATAGTAACACTCTTTGTGCCATGCTCCCAAAGGAGAAAGCGAAGCATTGCTACTTTATTTTATTTATTTATTTTATTTATTTGTCACAACAGTATATAAAAGCATAAGCATGAAATAACAATACGATATATAAGCATATATATAAGCATAAGTATGTAATAACTATACGAAATTGGATACAATCAAAAGGAACATTAGGACAGGAATGATAGGCATGCTGGTGCTCTTATGCATGCCCCTTACAGACCTCTTAGGAATGGGGTGAGATCAATAGTAGATAGTTTTTGGTTAAAGCTTTGGGGATTTTGGGAAGAGACCACAGAGTCTGGTAGTGCATTCCAGGCATTAACAACTCTGTTACTGAAGTCATATTTTCTGCAGTCAAGATTGGAAAGGTTCACATTAGTATCAGTAAAGTAAATATTGCATCAATAAAGCATTTGATAAAGTAGACCATAACCTACTACTAGATAAAGTAGAAAAATGTGGGTTAGACAGCACCACCATCAGATGGATTCGAAACTGGCTGACCAACCGCACTCAATGTGTAGTCCTCAATGGAACTACATCCACATGGAGGGAAGTATGCAGTGGAGTACCACAAGGCTCTGTTTTAGGCCCAGTACTCTTCAACATCTTCATCAATGACTTGGACGAGGGGATAGATGCGGAACTCATCAAATTTGCAGATGACACCAAGCTGGCAGGAATAGCCAACACTCCAGAAGATAGGCTCAAGATACAGAAAGATCTTGACAGACTAGATCATTGGGCGCTATCTAACAAAATGAAATTCAACAGTGAAAAAAGTAAGGTTCTACATTTAGGCCAAAAAAACAAAATGCACAACTACCGGATATGTCGTACCTTGCTCAATAGTAGTAACTGTGAGAGGGATCTTGGAGTCCTAGTGGACAACCATTTAGATATGAGCCAGCAGTGTGCAGCAGTTGCCAAAAAAGCCAACACAGTTCTGGACTGCATAAACAGAGGGATAGAATCAAGATCACTTGAAGTGTTAGTACCACTTTATAATGCCTTGGTAAGGCCACACTTGGAATACTGCATTTAGTTTTGGTTGCCGCGATGTAAAAAAGATGCTGAGACTCTAGAAAGAGTGCAGAGAAGAGCAACAAAGATGATTACGGACTGGAGGCTAAAACATATGAAGAACGGTTGCAGGAACTCGGTATGCCTAGTTTAATGAAAAGAAGGACTAGGGGAGACATGATAGCAGTGTTCCAATATCTCAAGGGTTGCCACAAAGAAGAGGGAGTTGGGCTGTTCTCCAAAGCACCTGAGGATAGAACAAGAAGCAATGGGTGGAAACTGATCAAGGAAAGAAGCAACTTAGAACTAAGGAGAAATTTCCTGAGAGTTAAACAATTAATAAGTGGAACGACTTGTCTGCAAAAGTTGTGAATGCTCCAACACTGGAAATGTTTAAGAAAATGTTGGATAACCATCTGTCTGAGATGGTGTAGGGTTTCCTGCCTGGGCAGGGGGTTGGACTAGAAGACCTCCAAGGTCCCAACTCTGTTGTTGTTGTTACATTAAGCTTAAATCTATTGTATGCTTGTGTATTGTTGTGATTGCAGCTGAAGTAGTCTTCAACAGGAAGGACATTGTAACAGATGATTCTATGAGTTAAACTGAGGTCATGTCGAAGGCGGCGGAGTTCTAAATTTTTTAAACCCAGGATTTCAGGTCTAGTGGCATAAGGTATTTTTTTGTATTCAGAGAAGTGGAGAACTCTTCTTGTAAAATATTTCTGGACACGCTCAATTGTATTAATGTCCGAAATGAGGTATGGGTTCCAGACAGGTGAGCTGTATTCAACAATTGATCTAGCAAATATTTTATATGCTCTGGTTAGTAGTGTAGTGTTTCTGGAGAAGAAGCTACGCAAGATTAAGTTTACAACTCTTAAAGCCTTTTTGGCGATGTAGTTGCAGTGGGCTTTAGCACTTAGATCATTTGATATGAAAACTCCAAGATCTTTGAGGGGGTGAAGGTCATCTATAAGGTAATGTCCATCGAGCTTGTATTTAGTGTTCTGATTCTTTTTTCCAATGTGTAAGAAACAGCATTTGCTGGTTGAGATTTGGAGTTACCAAGTTTTTGACCATTCTGACACAAAGTCAAGGTCTTTTTGAAGGGTAGCTGTGTTGTTGGTAGTGTTAAATAGTTTAACATCATCAGCGAAGAGAACACAATTACTTATAATATGGTCACAGAGATCATTAATGTATAATATGAAAAGTGTTGGTCCAAGGACTCTGCCTTGGGGAATGCCGCTATTGACAGGAACAGGATTTGATAGGGCACTGCCTATTTTGACCACTTGTTGTCTGTTTGACAGGAATGCTGTTATCCAATCGTGGAGGGGTCCGGAGATGCCGTAGGATTTTAGTTTTAGGAGAAGTTTGTCATGTACCACTGAGTCAAAAGCTTTACAGAAGTCTATGTAAATTGCATCTATTGCTTTGCCCTGATCAAGATTTGTAGTCCATATGTTTTTGCACTGCAGAAGTTGTAAATTACAGGATAATTTTTTTCTGAAACCAAATTGTTTATATTGTTATACTTTAATTGTTATACTCCCCCCCCCCGATCAAACTGTAACTCAGACTAAAAACCACTGAAATAACCTCCTCCCAGAATGTCTGCAGGTACACAAATACTAATTTCTGAACCACCATGCCCCCCCAAAAAGTATTCTAGAAGTCAATATATTCTTGACCATTCTTAAAAGTTTGTTTGCATAATGAATTGAGGGTGTAGTAGAAACCAACCATTTCAAAGCAATGAATTTCAAAGCAATTTTTCGCCATTTGCATTCTAGCCTCCTTTTCTGCCTAAATTTCCTCAGAAAAACCAGAATCCAGTTCATGTTAACCACTTGTTTTGTTTCTGCACTCCATATCAGATTGGTCATTGGTCATAAAAATGTCTGAAAAATTGTCATGTACTAGGAACACTGTTGCATATCTGGGGAACTTCTCCTTTTCTCTTTGGAAAAGGAACATTTATTACTCCAGGAACTTTTATATCTCAGAGGATAGAGCATTGACTAAATGTTATATTTGCACTCTTTTATTAATAATCTTGGGAAACAATCTTTTAAGGTCTGAAAAAGATAAAGATAATATAATTTGCTGTAAATTCTGTAGAGGAAATGGAAATGATGCTGCGTGGAAGTGCCCAAAACCTAATATTCATACTAGTAACAGGCAACACTAAGGAAGGAACAAAAGGAAAGAACGTTAGTCCTTTCTTCCCTATTTTCTTTTAAAAAACTATCCCACCATGTCATTTAAGCTTGGAGAAATACTTTCACTGCTACTAAGTAAATGTTTTAAGAGCATCTTTGAGTGAAGATATTACTGTGCACCATTCTCCTGGTAGATATATCTCCTGGTAGATTGCTTTGTAATTTGTAGTAGATCTCCAACAGTTTTTGATTCCTGATATTTTAAGAGTAGGATAACTGATCTTGAGGCAATGCATTATCTCTAAGTCTCAGTGTTCCTCATTTGTAAAATAAGTATTAATTGTATATTTTAGACTTCTTTCAACTTTGTATATGTTTTTAATGCTTGCATTTCATGGCATATTGAATCCCAAATGAGCCAACCTTGTTTTAGCTCATTAGTGTTTGGTGAGAACACACCTCTGTGTTGAGTTTGTGGTTCACAGTTATATCATGGTTGACAATGGGTATCTGTATTGTGCAAATTGAGTCCAACAGCTACATTAGACTACATTAGTCTTTCAGGAAAAGGTGTGTGTGTGTGTGTGTGTGTGTGTGTGTGTGTGTGTTTGTGTGTGTGTGTGTGTTTATATGTATATATGTATACGGTGTTTTTTTTTGTTTTGTTTTTTGTGTGTGTGTGTGTATCATAGATATCAGTGTGAGGTTCATCGTTTGCCACAGATTTCTGAGCCTTTATTTGTATTTAGCTCTAGTTGGCAGAGTCAGTATTCTAGTAAACAATCAAAATAGACCACACAAACTTGAAGTCTGTCTGTCCTTCATTCTACCACCACCCTGAGTCTTTGGAGAAGGGCGGTATAGAAATGTAAATAATAAATAAATAAATAAATAAAATACCACTGAATGAATAGAGAATGTGCCCCCAAACAAGTCTGATCTCTTGTAACAGCTGCACATTGCCAAGAAAATCAACAGTGACAGACAAGCTATCTTTCAAGAAAGTTTTTCTACCATTTCTGACCTTTATGTGGAAACTCCCAGATAATCATCTAAGGAACATCAGGATTTCTTACTACAGCTTAAAAGTTATTATTTCAGCATTTGAAAAACTGAATGGTCTCTCCAGTATTTTAAGCAGTAGAGTGCTTTAGATGCATCCTTTTATAGTTAATTTGTTAAAAAAGGTAGAAGAGCAAAAATGTTATGAAATCTATTAATGCAGAAATATTGGTTAGCCCAAATCTGCCAAGTAATACATGTGAACTACCTAACAGTTTCTTTCGGTGAGCACCCAGGTGTATTCATCAGCTGTACATTAAAACCTTACTTTCCATCAGTAAACTGCTAATTAAGAAGTCATCTTCAAAAATGTTTTATTTGCCCAAATATGATATTGTATTTTATATTTTACTGTTGACACACTATTAAATGACATCACTTTCCAGGTTCAAAGTTAACATAAATTATTAATGTTGTTTGATTTAATTACCAGTTAGGCAGATTATATTGATGATTTTCATGCTATAGGTGAAAGTAGTTATAAGCATATTTAATAATGAGAGGGTTTGTATCTTTAGAATAGAATAGAATAGAATAGAATTTTTTATTGGCCAAGTGTGATTGGACACACAAGAAATTTGCCTTGGTGCATATGCTCTCAGTGTACATAAAAGAAAAGATACGTTCATCAAGGTACAACATTTACAACACAAATGATGGTCAATATATCAATATATATCATAAAGATTGCCAGCAACAAAGCTACAGTCATACGGTCATAAGTGGAAAGAGATTGTGATGGGAACTATGAGACGATTAATAGTAGTGCAGATTTAGTAAATAGTTTGACAATGTTGAGGGAATTATTTGTTTAGCAGAGTGATGGCCTTCGGGAAAAAACTGTTCTTGTGTCTAGTTGTTCTGGTGTGCAGTGCTCTATAGCGTCGTTTTGAGGGTAGGAGTTGAAACAGTTTATGTCCTGGATGTGAGGGATCTGTAAATATTTTCACGGCCCTCTTCTTGATTCGTGCAGTATACAGGTCCTCAATGGAAGGCAGGTTGGTAGCAATTATTTTTTCTGCAGTTCTAATTATCCTCTGAAGTCTGTGTCGTTCTTGTTGGGTTGCCACATACCATTACATTTATTTATTAAAATTATGTCCCACCTTTATTTTTTACAACTAAAACTGTACATAGACCCAGGCACTGAAACTTTTCACCTTAGGTTTGTGCTCAGTTCCCTGAACATATACACATAAATTCATATAGGCATTTGATATATCACACTATTCTTTCAGAAATTTTGGAGACAATACATCAATAATTTTTCTTAAGAAATTATGTATAAAAGCTGATAAAAGCTATTGCCTTACACACTGTAAGCCGCCCTGAGTCTTCGGAGAAGGGCGGGATATAAATGTAAACAAAAAAAAAAAAAAAAAGCAGAGGTAGTTGGATCAGAATCCTGTCTCCTTCTTTAGTGAAATAGCTATTGGTCCTGACTGAAAGCCAACTTTATCAGGAGCCTAACTTTCAGTGACAAAACAAATTGTTTAAGCATGTTGAAATATTAATCATTTCCTACAATGACTTTTTTCAACATAGTATAAAAATAAAACTAAACTCTGCCTAAAGATTCAGAAAAGTTCAACTGTGGCATCATTACCCCATCATCCAGTCCCAATAGGACGTGGGTGTAATGATTATAATTTATATTCTAAAATTCATTGTTTAGCATTGCTAAAAAAAAAAAGCACTAAAACGTGTGAATTTAATTCTACAAAGTTTTTTTTCCTGGAAACACTGTATTGCTCAGTAGAGCTTACAAAATATATGTTAGGCTGATCGTAGAATATTGTTCAACTGTTTGGAATCCTTACCACATATCAGATGTTAATACAATCGAGCGAGTTCAGAAGTACTTTACAAGAAAAGGCTTGCACTCTTCTGCCCATAATAGAATACCTTAATGTTACTAGGCTTGAAATTCTTGTTTTGCATAGTTTAGAACTGTGATGATTGCAATCAGATTTAGATATTGAATACAAAATTGTACATAGTAACATCTTACCTACAGTATAAATGATTTCTTTAGTTTTAATCATAATGTAATCCATATAATCACTTTAAACTTAATGTAAACCACTGTAAACTTAATTGTAAAAAAAAAAAATTTTGTATCAAAGTTGTCAAAGTCTGAAATATCTTACCCTATTCTGTTGTCTCAGCTATTAACTTTCACACTTTTAATTCCAGTTTAACTTCTGTGGACCTCATCCCATATTTAAGAGGTTCCCTAAGGGGGCATGAGACCTGTACTAGCATGCCTATCATCCCTGCACATTTTAGTTCTTTCCTTTTGTTCATTCAAATTTGTAATTTTTGATGAATAAATAAGTAAATAAACAAACAATTGCGACTCACCTGCCTGTGGATGTCCTTCCTATTTTCTTCATACTTTTGCTGTATACGCTCCTCCAAAAAGTAGATGCGCAACTTAAGGCTGAAGTTCTCCTTCTTCAAGTCGTTGAGATGCTGAGACAGTGTACGATATCCATTAGACATGTTTGGGAATCCATGGGGTGAAAGTCTTCTCACATCCCTTTCACTCCAATAATATTGTGAAGCAAAAACGGCCAAGGAAATGGCTATACTTGTGTAGAGGAGGTTTATCACAAAAGTGAACTCAACCTTTCAATACCAGCTGCACTGTGGAACTAAAAGCCCTGCTCAGTGGACAAGAAGCCTAAGAATCACTTGCTTTTTTTATCTCAGGGAGGTATTTAAGAAATTCCTGGCAGAGACTCTCATGAACAAACAGGCACATGTTCAACTGGTGTAATTTGAGATAAGGATTGCTCTGTAACTCTGCTGATACTTCACAGCCATCCCACACCAACTGCAGGAGATTAATAAGTCTGAGAGACATAGCTAATTTGACTAATCTTTCTCTTCAGGACTATAGGCAGATAATGACTGCAGCAGGTGTTAGGAAGGTAAGATAAAGTACAGCACCATGACAGAGGACAAAAAGAATTTTATTCTTATTTATTTATTTTGTCACAACAGTATATATAAGCATAAGCATGAAAATAACTATATAATATATAAGCATATATATAAGCATAAGTATGTAATAACTATATTAATTGGATATAATGAAAGGAAACAATAGGACAGGAATGGTAGGCACGTTTGTGCTCTTATGCACGCCCCTTACAGTCCTCTTAGGAATGGGATGAGGTCAATAGTAGACAGTTTTTGGTTAAAGCTTTGGGGATTTTGAGAAGACACCACAGAGTCCGGTAGTGTGTTCCAAGCATTATCAACTCTGTTACAGAAGTCATATTTTCTGCAATCAAAATTGAAGCGGTTAACATTAAGTTTAAATCTATTGTTTGCTCTTGTATTGTTGTGATTGAAGCTGAAGTAGTCTTCAACAGGAAGGACATTGCAATAGATGATTCTATGAGTTAAACACAGGTCCTGTCAAAGGCAGCAGAGTTCTAAGTTTTCTAAACCCAAGATTTCAAGTCTGGTGGCATAAAGTATTTTGTTGTTTACAGAGGAGTGGAGAACTCTTCTTGTAAAATATTTCTGGACATGTTCAATTGTATTGATGTCTGAAATGCAGTATGGGTTCCAGACAGGCGAGCTGTATTCAAGAATTGGTATAGCAAATGTTTTATAAGCTCTGGTTAGTAGTGTAGTGTTTCTGGAGAAGAAGCTACGTAAGATTAGGTTTACAACTCTTAAAGCCTTTTTTGCGATGTAGTTGCAGTGGGCTTTGGCACTTAGATCATTGGATATGAAAACTCCAAAGTCTTTAACAGGGTGGGGGGTCATCTGTAAGGTAATGTCCATCGAGTTTGTATTTAGTGTTTAGATTCTTTTTTCCAATGTGTAAGACAAAACATTTGCTGGTTGAGATTTGGAATTGCCAAGTTTTTGACCAATAGGATACAAAGTCAAGGTCTTTTTGAAGGGTAGTAGTATTGTTGGTGGTGTTAAATAATTTGACATCGTCAGCAAAGAGAACACAATAACCTGAGATAATGTCAAAGAAATCATTTATGTATAGTATGAAGAGCGTTGGTCCAAGAACGCTGCCTTGAGGAACGCCACTTTTGACAGGAACAGGATTTGATAGAGCATTGCCAATTTTGACCACTTGTTGTCTGTTTGACAGGAAAGCAGTTATCCAGTTGTGAAGAGGTCCTGAAATGCCGTAGGATTTTAGTTTTAGGAGAAGTTTATCGTGTACTACTGAATCAAAAGCTTTACAGAAGTCTATGTAGATTGAATCTATTGCTTTGCCTTGATCAAGATTAGTAGTCCATATGTTTTTGCAGTGGAGAAGTTGTAAGTTACATGATAATTTTTTTCTGAAACCAAATTATTAGAGAGTAGATTGTTTGTTTCTAGGTGGAGGATAATGGATTGGTTGATGATAGATTCCATAACTTTACAGATGACGCAGCATAGAGATATTGGTCTGTAATTTTCAACTAAGCTGGGGTCTTCTTTTTTGAAGACAGGGATGATCATGGCTAGTGACCAAAGTTTGGGAAGGGAACTGGTCGTGAAGGTTTTTCCAAAGATTATGCTTAGGGGTTCTGCTATATTAGTGGAAAGCATTTTTAAGAGGTATGCACATAGTCCATCAGGTCCTATAGATAGGGATGGTTTCAGTTTGCCAAGAGCTTTTTCAACATTTTCTTCAGTGAAATCAAAAGTCGTTGTTGGTGCAGTTGGGGAATGTTGGGTATGAGCCATTACTGTTAACAAAGACTGAGCCGAAGAATGTGTTAAAGAGGTTTGCTTTAACTGTTTCATCATTATTTTCTTTGCCATTAGATTCTTTTAGTGGTGGGATGGATCTCAAGTCATTAAGTTTGTTGTTCACAAAATTATAAAAAGCATGACTGGAATTTGTGCACAGAAGGTCTTCTTCTTGCTTGGTGTGGTAATTGGTGAATTCAATTTTTATTTGGTTGCATATATCTCTGTATTGGTTTTTGAAATTAGCTACATGTCCCTTTTTGTTTTTTCTCCAAAGGGATTTTTTTTGGATTGAAGCTTTTTTATTGATATGGGTAATTTGTTTTTCTTGATTTTTGTGGTGGTTTGTGGTACGTAGAGTTTAATGACTCTATTGATTTTGAGTAGGAAAACTCTGTAGTGGTCTTCAGCAGTGATACAGGATGAAAATAGATTTTGCCAGTCAAGAAATGCGAGGTAGGGACTTCCGGGTTGGCTCCACTGCATTGAAAAGCAGTCTTTTTTAGACTGCTAACTCTGTAGTCTGTAGAGCTGTCAGGACACCGTAAATCAGTTGTCCGACAGCTTGTAAATCTCCCCCTCGGGCAAAGAGGAAGAGATGAGCATTCAGGCTGAAGTTGAGACACCCAAAGAAGCCACAGAAAAAGTTTCTGGAGGTTTGAGGGGAGTGCTCCTTCCATAGCCTGAAAAGCTCCAGACTCGGAGGGCATCTGCCTTTTGGCAGAAAAAAACGTAGCGTCCAGTCTCCATGGCAGAAATTGATTTGTGATGGATTTTAACGTGGACAGAGCAGAAACTGGAGTTCTAGCATTTATTTGAAAGAAGACTGCAAGCCCCTGAGGATACATTTGTTGCGAAGATAGGAGAGAAAAAAGCAAATGGCATTTTGTGGAATGTGTGTATTGGAAATGAAAGTTAAGGAAATGCTTATTAACAGCTAGTGTGGAACTAGGAGATATACAAGAAGACACTGACTAAATGGAAGAAATGAGAATTTTATGATTTATATTTTTTCTTCTTCTTTGGGATTATAGTGATTTAGAAGAAAAGTTTTTTGAATTTTTCTTTTTTAACCTCTTTTTGTCCTTTGTTAGGTTATATTTTAAAAAATGGCTTTTAAGCAAATAGTACCAAAAGCCACTAAAAATTTTGAAATTTCTTCAGTTCAGATTCGAAAATTAAAAGAAGAAATTAAAGAGGAATTAAGAAATTTTTTATAGGAGTTTCTGGAGATTCGTTTTTCAGAAATAGATCAAAAATTTGATGAAATAGAGAAAGAGATGTTGGATTTTAAGGAAGTAGTGGAAGAACAGAAGAGGGAAATGAAAATGGTAAAGGATGCAATTTCGCAAATATTAAGCTCTTGTATTCAGATGGAGGATAGTTTTGAAGAGATTAATAAAGCTAATTTAGAGTTGCAAAGGAAAATAGAGGAAATTCAAAAGAATCAAAACAATTGGAACTTAGATAATAAGATGGAAGATATACAGGCAAAGGTAGATAGGGCAGATGAAGAAAGAGTAATATTACAATATAGATTAATGGAATATGCTATAAGGGTGAGGGGATTGAGGGAAAGTAGGAAGGAAAATTTAAAAGAGATTTTTACGCAAGCCTTTGCTCAGATAAAGGGTGTAGAGCCAGAAGACTTTGAGATTAATATTGAAAGAATTTATCGTGTTAATTCTTGGTGGGCAAGACAAAATAGATTACCGAGGGATGTGGTTATTTATTTTACAACTAAAAAGATTAGGTATGAAATTTTGCAAGCCTTTTATAAAAATAAATTTCAAATATTGAGACAAGATATAAAAATGATGAAGGAAATTCCTCCTAAAATGTTAAGAAAGAGAAGAGAATTTGCTTTTTTAGTGGATGAGTTTAAGAAACATCAGATATATTTTAGATGGGAAGTTCCAATGGGTCTGTCAGTGAATTTTAGAGGCAGAAAGTATTTTCTTAGTACAGTTATGAAAGCAAGACACGTCTATATTAATGTTTTAAAGAGTGGGAATCCTTTGTTGTTAGATGCTAAGTTAATGGGTTTGGAAATGATGCAAAATAGAATAGGAGAAGGAAGGAATGTTTAAGATGTGAATATGATGATTATGGTTCTGGAATTGATTTGTTTAGGATATAAATTATAGGATTTTTGTTATTTGTTATTTGTATGGTATAAACCTATGGGATGATATTATTTCATTGTGAAGGATGGAAAGTAAAATTTATGAATTTAGATAATGTTGTGGATATAATGATTTTAATTGTTTACTATTATATTGTGGATGTAACTTAAATGATTATTCGTTTTAATTGACATGTTTATAGACAGTAAAAGTTATGAAGTTAAGTTGGAAATATTGTATTTGAGAGACTTTATTCGTAATGATATTTGATTGATGGAGTAATATTGGAAGATCGGACATTAAATGTTATGACAATCGAAGAAATATATAAGTGATGAAAATTTGAGCTCGAGAAGATGGACTGTAATTTAAGAAATGGACTTATGAAATTTGAAGGAATATACAAGTGGGGGGGGGAATTTGAATTTGAGAAGATGGATTAATTTTAAAAATGGACTGTAAGAAGAAGTAATATGTGAAGAAGATAGTATTGGTATTGTTTCTTTTCTTTTTTCTTTTTTATTATTCTTTCTTATCTCTTTATTTTTATTGTGAGGGGATTTAAACTTTTAAAGTTTTAAAGTTTTGAGGAGTGGGAGTTTATGTATATTTTGTATACTTTAGCTTGTGATTTTTGGTCATAATACCCGGTATTTGCTCTGGGAAGTCCGGGGGGAGGGGGGAGGAGGGGGGAGGAAAATGATACATGGATTGGTTATTAATGTACAGTAATGATTGAAGATATTAAATTAAAATTTAAAATGATGTTGGGGCTGCCCGACTGCCATTTCAGAAAGAAAGGGAGAGAGGAGTAGAAGGAGGGAAGAAAGTAGGTAGGAAAGAGTTGAGAAGGAGGAGGGGAATAAGAAGGTTAGAAAGCGTGGAAGAAGGGAGCAGTGGAGAAGGAGGAGAGGAAGTAGTAAAGTCAAGGAGATGAAGGAGGGGAAAGTAGTAGAGGGTAGAGGGAGGTTGTGAAGAAAGGAAGTGGCAGTCGGGCAGGCCCGAATCAGCAATAAATAAAAACTAATGATTAATGATGGATAATAGTTTTAAATAACTATGATGTTGGAAAATGGAAATTAAAAAAAATATTTAAAAAAAGAAACGAGAGGTAGGAAGAAGTCCTCAAATTCCATTTCTGTGGACAAACTAAGCATTAAAAAGCATTAATAAGCATTAAACAACCAGAAAAAACTCAAATGAATCTCCAAATAAGTCTGTGATTTGGGTTGGCAACCTTGAAAGTGGTGGTCAACAAATAATAGGAACAAAACCCAGAATATTATGGAGCTCTGAGGTGCCATTCTCTCTTCTGAATTGTCTGCTTGAATTGCTAGGAAGGAGACTATCAGAGTTTGTTCCAAAATTCAAATCCAGAAAGCTCACACAGGCAGACTGATGCAGCAGGATTCATTAACTTCTTTATATACATAATAACACATGACATAAATTTACAATACCAACAGCATATTTCTTCCAACATGGTAGCAGTTACAAGCAAAACACAGAGTACAGCAGACTAGTTTCAGTTCTCAGCACACACATAGAACTGCGCCCAGCCTCCTTCCAGTTTCAGTTTCCAATTTTGCACAGACTCAAAGCTGAGCCACGCCCAGACTCCAAACTGTTTCAGCTCCCATTGGCTGATCTGTTGCCATGCCTATTCATTGGCTTACCTTGTTACCTTCTCTTCTCAGTCATGAATATTCTGACACTCCTCCCTTCATGACTGGAAGAGACATTAATCCAATCAACGTAATATTCTTCCCATGGTGCGCTCCACCCAATGGCTTGATCATTATGTCTGTGAAATTGTCCTCTGAAGAATAGTGAAGCAAATCAATTTACATTTGATGGCTTCCCTGACATTACAATATTTAATGTCCACATACTTGCTTCTATTCATTATTCTGTCACCTGTTGCCATTTTAATGCAAGCAGCATTATCCTCATACGCTGTTACAGCTTCATTTACCTTTACATTTAAAACCTGTAACATCTGTACATAGTAGGTTACCTCTGAACAGAATTCAGACAAAGCAATAATTTTTTCCTCCGCAGTTGAAATGGCTACAGTTGTTTCCTTCCTGGACTTCCAACCAGTTAAAACCCTCCAAACAATATCACAATCCCAGAATTGGACTTTCTGGTTTTTACATCATTTGCATAATCACTATCAACATAGCATTTCAATTTTAATTCTTCAGAGACCTGTATTTGAAGACCCAAATTCACAGTTCCCTTCAAATACCTGAGAACCCTTTTTACACTCATCCAATTCAATTGCATTGATGCAGCAGTAAAGCGACTTAAAACGCTTACTGCACAAGCTATGTCTGGTCTGGACCACTGTGACAGATATAAAAGGCTCCCTATTGCTGACTGATATATCTCTTGATCACAGGCTTCACTTTCATCCTCACCCAAACTCTATGAAAATCTGTGCTCATAGGTGTTGGAGCAATATTACAATCCTTCATGTTATATCTCTCCAACAACTGTTCTAATTTTCTTTTTTGACTAAGAACATAACCACCTTTCTCAGTCTTTTGTATCTCCACACCAAGATAATTTTGTACTTTTCCCAAATTCTTTAGTTCAAATTTCTTCTCTAACTTATTAGCAAATTCTTTTACCTGTGATAGATACATCCTTTGCAATGAAGCAAAGATCATCCCCAAATGCTAATACTTGATAATCGCCACCTTGTAACTTTCTAGTGTATATACAACCATCAGCATTGCAACTCTTGAACCCAAGACCTTTCAATGAAGTATCTAGACAGATATTCCAATTCCTGGTTTCCAGGCCTGACAGGCTGACTATTTCAGCCCATAAATGGCTTTGTTCAATTTATACACCGTGTTAGGCCTTTTGCTTTCATATCCTGGTGCTTGAACCATGTAAATTTCTTCCTCTAATTCTGCATTGAGGAATGCAGTGGTTATGTCAAAATGCCAAATTTTATGGCCATGTGCTGCTGCCAATGCTAGTGCCAGCCTGATGCTTTCACTCCTTACTCTAGGCACAAATACATAGTGCAAATTTTTCATCTGTGAAAAATCTTGTGCCACTAACCTTGCTTTATATTGTACCTCATTATTGGGCAGTACTTTCTTTTTCTTTACCCATTTACATCCTGTGGCTTTGTAACCCTGTGGCAAAGTCATAGTTGTGAACACTTTATGTTCATCCGTGGATTTCATTTTCTTTTCCATGGCTTCTTTCTACTTTATTTGTTCAAATTTAGGTAATGCCAATATTTCCTTATAGTTTCTTGGCTTATACCATAAGCCAAGTTGGCTACATACCTTAATTTTACTAGCAGAATACCTGTCAGGTGGAATCCTTTTGTTCCATCACTCTGACCTGCGTGGCATTGACTGCTCCTGTGCTTCAACCCTCTCTTTCTTTATCTTTTTCAGTTTCTCCTCCCGGAATGCTGACACCATCACTAAGTGAGTTACCATCACTACATGAGTTACCATCACTAAATGGATCACTGTCACTAAGTGAATCATTCCATAAATTTGTATCAATTCTGCTCTGCAAAACTAGCAGACCTTGAAATGACTATTCTCCCATCTCTAAAGCGATAGCTTTTTGAACCTGGCTCATAGCCCATAAACCTGAGCTTTCTAGTCTTTGGTTATCCCTTTCTTCTAATTGCCTTTGGAATATATACCCATGCATTGCTTCCATATACCCTTAAATGTGCCAGTGATGGTTTTCTCCCATATAGCACTGCATATGGAGTATCATTAATAGAGGAACTCCACAGCCTATTAATTAAATAGTTAGCAGTCAACATGGCTTCACTGCAATATGACCTGCTCAGACCAGAATCCTCCAGCAGTGAGTCCTTCATTCTCTGTAAGGCTCCATTCTGCCTCTCAACAACACCATTCTCAGCTGCTGTGTATGGATTAGTGCATCTGTGCTTTATTCCTAACTGTCCCAACCACTGTTGAAAACTTGCTGACGTGAATTCTGAAGCTCTGTCAGTTTGCAGCTGACATACCTGTTTTTATACCACCTTTCTACAAAGCTTACCCATTGCTTAAATTTCTGTAGCACCTCTATTTTACTCTTTAGTAAACAGCAGAACCCAAACCTGCTGTAGTCATCTACAATGACCAGCGTATATTTTGTTCCTCCCAAATAGGCTTGCATTGGCCCCAACAAATCTGCATGCACCAGCTCTAGAGCTCTTGTTGTCTGCCTTTTGCTACACTTGCTTACTGGGAATGCCTTGGACTTTGATGATTTACATACTGCACAGTCCAACTATGCCTTACATCCCTTTAAATTAAACCCTTCTGCAAACTGGTCCATCCTTTACAAAATTCTGAAACTGGCATGGCCAAGCTTTCTGTGCAAGAGATGAACACATGAATCATATTGTGCCACATTTCCAAATGTTTGTGCACATTGAACCTTTTGTCCCTGCAACACATAAAGATTATCCTCTTTTATGCCCTGTGCACATACATTCCCATTTCCCTTTATGAGACACATCCCATTTGCAAATGTGGTCTCAAATCCTTGCTTGTCTAAACTAGAGACACTCTGTCAGGCTGCCTCTGATTATATCTAAGAAAGAATACACCTTGACTTCATTTGGAAATAAAAAAAAGTACTTTTACTAAGTACATTTGGACTGCAGCAGTATAAAGTTGGATCTGAGACAAAACATGGCTAACATTCCATATCCCCCCTGTTACTCCCTCCTCTCCCCCAAGAAGTCATCAGGTCTGGTCCAATGCCAGCTCCATCTCGGGGCCCCATGGTAATCTTCTTCCACAGGTCTCTTGCTGTCAATCATATCAGGAATGCAATGTCCGTTGAAAGTTCGCGCTCTAGCATTCCTGTTGAATTCAAAGCATCAATCTCCCCTCCCCCCTTAATTATGTCAGACCAACACTCTTAAAGGGCTCTCTCTACTTAACCTGAATCCAAGAGCTATTTACATTATACATAAAACCCATGCAATCTAACAACTGAATATAAAGAGTACAAAAAGATGTGAGGATTGGAGTGGAGGCTGATACACTCAGCAAATTATGCTCCATTTCTGGCACACATAATATATCATTAAACCTCTTTTCCAGATATGGAATTTGCACACTGCCTCTTCCAATGACTTTAGCCTTCTGGCCATTTGCCAAGGCTACTGCATCTTCAACAACGGGATCCATTCTGTAAAACAATTTAGAATTATTTTTTTATATAAGTTTTTATTTATTTATTTTTTTTAAAACAAAACAAAACATACAAATCTTTGTTGAAAAAGATATCAGTCGGGTACATACTCAAACATATTTCAAATTTCATCCTCTCATTATATCATTTATCCAATATTTTCCCCTTTTCAAATTTTGTGATTGCCCTTTTCTTTTAAAGCCTATCCTAAAAAATAACAGCAAAATAAGATTCTCTTCACATGAATACAATTCTCTTTTTAAAACTTTAAGTATAGATCTAAAGGCAGTCATGCAATCACATCAACCTATCCATCTACATGGGAATAGTCCTATAATAAAGACTATTCAGTTCCTGCTATCTTCCTCTGCCTCTAGAAATCACTATCTAATATCATTGCAAATCATAAGTAACAATATTTCTTTTAAAAATTTCAAATCAAGAATAATTTTCTGTAGTCTTTCCCTCATTCCCCAAGGTATCCTTGAAAATTCTATAATTGTCATTTATATTTTGCATAAATACAATTATCTCTTAAAATCTTTAATAAAGATCTGGAGACAGCCTTTTAATATCCTTTCTTAAAGTGATCGTGCAATCACATCAACTTATCCATCTACATGGGAATAATCCTGAGATAGACTCTTCAGTTCCTACTATCTTCCTCTGTCTCTAGAGATCTCTATCTAATATAATTGCAAATCATAGATAACAATATTTCTTTTAAAATTTCAAATCATCAAAAATAATTTTCTATAACCTTTCCATCATTCCCCAAAATATCCTTAAAAATTCTATAGTTAACATTTATATTTTACATAATTTTTTTAAAACCTTTATTATAAATCTAAAGACAGCCTTTTAACATCCTTTCTTAGAGTGGTTGTGCAATCACATCAACCTATCCAACTATATAGGAATAGTCCTGAGATCATCAAGACTATTCAGTTCCTGCTATCTTCCTCTGCCAATAGAATCATTATTTAATATAATTACAAAAACATAAGTAACAATATATCTTTAAATTTTCAAATTAATATTGTCAATCTTAGGGGTCAACTCTCTAAATACAAAAGTCTTCCCTTGGGAGGACTTCTGGTGGCTCCGCTCTCTCCGAAGGACGCCCTAAGGGCGCCCGCGCTGGGATTCTGTAAAAGCCGGCGAAAACAGCGGCTGAAAGTACCTTCCCCGGTAAGGGGAAGGGAAAGAGCAAGAAGAAGGAAAGGTAGAGCTCTCTCTAGAGGCCCCGTTCAGGGAACTCGAAAGGGAAAGTTCCCTGGAAATCCTTCTGCACAGCTCCAGCCCCAGCGTGTTTCTGCTTCATGCAGACAGAGAAGAGAGCGACCACTTCTGCTTCAAGTGATTGTTATGGATATTTATAAGCAGACGGAATAAACACAGGAGATCAGTCATTTAAATTGCAAGTATTAAATCTGACTTCTATTTTTTTTTTAAAAAAAAATTATCTCATCTACAATCAACACAATGAAATAAAATGGCGTTTACTTGTTGAGAAAGTGAAACTGAATGGAGATTTTATCTTATTGTACTGGACTGTGGATTGTTGGATTATTTTAGTTTGTGTAAGTATTTTATAAGGGGATTTTCAGCAAGAACTTTGCCATGAAGGTTTTTTCAGAAGAATGGATTCGTGACTTTATACAGGATTATACAGAAAGAATGTATTTAATTACTCAAAAATACGAATTGGAAAAAAATGGAGGCGTTTTGGATGAGAATTTGGAGGAAATTAACCAATGTAATCAGGACTTGGAATATGGAATGGAGGAGATAACAAAAGTGGATAAATATGAAGATAGGATCCTGAATAAGCAAGTTGATGTAAAGAAGCCTTTTTTAAAAAGTTTGGATGAAATGCCTGAATTTGTGCTACAGGAGGCTGTCTCCTGAAATGGAAAAATTCATAGGGTTAATGCTTTCCAAGAGTTCTCTTCGGATTGTGGGAATATACGGCATTAACTCATGGATTCTTGGACATAAGGAACTATTAGGAAATATTGTGACTGACTTTTCAAAAGAAGTAATGAAGGAAAGACAGAGACTAATGCATCAAAAAAAATGGCAAGAGACAAAAGTATCATCCTTGAAAGAATTTTTTTTTTTGAAATATTAACAGAAAAAGATATTAGCGTTCCTGAAAGACAATACGTGAGGAAGATCTGGAAGAAATGGGTTGATTATATGTTTTATAACTATCATAAAAGACTAGATATTTGGATTTATACTGGATTTTGACGAGGAAGGACTAAAGTTGAATAGATATTGTAATTTCCCTGTATTGAAATTTTATAATCTGTTGTATTGAATTTTAAATAGAATATTCTCGAAAGATCTTATGTAAGAAAGACTTGGGGGGAAAATTATATGGTTATAGAAGCTATAAGGGAGATATTCTCTGAATTGGATTGGATTTTTATGCTTTAGCTGGTTTTAAATACTTTAGGATTAATTTGTTCTATTGATCTATATATTTTATTACTGTTTATTGTTAATTTTTTGAAGGATTTTGGTTATGTAAGGAGGAAGTCAGAGCTAGAGAGGGAAAATTGGTATAATAGTTTTGGGGAAAAAAATTTTTTTAGTATATGTTTGTTTTATTTTTAACTATACCTTGTGCTTGTTCCGGGAAGTCAGGGGGGGAGGGGGGAAGGGGTTTGTGAAGGGAGAGGGGTTGGGGCGAAAGGGGGGGGGAATTTTTGTAAAACTTTTTGAATAAAAAAAAAAGTTTTCCCTTGGGAATGTTCTAAAGTCACAAAAACATTGCTCAAACTGAATGTGCTCAGAAATGTATTTTCTATCCAATTAGTATAATTCTTAAAGGTCAACTATCTAAGTGCTTTATTATTTCTTAGAATGCCCTGAAATCACAAAGGTATTCCCCTCTTAAACATCATCTTCTACCTTTAAGTGTCATACTTTAATAATTGTTTAGATTCATTTTCTATCTCATTTAATGTTATCAATCTTAGAAATCAAACATCTGAGTATAAAAGTCTTTCCTTTGGGATGCTCTAATTCTTTAAGTATCAGCTTTTATATTACAATTACAGTCCACAGTTATCAAGTCTTTTGTTTCAGTTCATTTCAATTTATTGCTTCTGCATTTCTTCTTCTGACTTTGTGTCAGTCTTTGCACTACAACTGCCATCCACAGTTAACAAACAATCCCTTTTAAGGTCAAGTCGTTTATTTCTGCTTTCTTTCTTCTACCTTTAGATGTCAATCTTTATACTGCAACAAAATAGTAAAGTAGCAAAATCCTTTGTTTCAGTTTGTTTTAATTTCTTACAATCCTTTATATTCATAGTTTTATAGAAAAATGAAGGGTAAAGACAAAATCCATTAAAATCCATTTTTAAAATCCTGCTCAGATCTGTTTTTCTCTTTTCTTTTTCTTTCCATTATAGAGCCACAATCCTTTACTATAGTAGAATAGTAAATAGCCATTTTGAAGCCAAATTTCCTTTGTTTCAAGTTGTTGCAATTTATAACTTTCTTTCAGTCCCAGAATTAGTTACATTGTAATCCTTTATAGTCAAACTTGAGCCAAGTGGAGAGAACAAGATGAAATCAATCAAAGTCCATTTTTAAAGTTTTAAAATCATAATAGAATCCAATTTTTTTCTTCTTTTCTCTCCCCCCCTCTTTTAAAATTGTCCAAAGTTAGTTAGCCAGTAAAAACTTTTAAAATTATCCAAAGTCACTTGCAATTAAAATATTTAATTAAAAAAAAAATCTCCAGAATTAATTAAAACCCTTGAGATAGGTTCCAGACTCTTATTCCAGGTTTTAGGTGTCTCTAATTTTCTTTAATGTTTCCTTCCTCTTTCTTTTCCTATTTCAATTAGCCACTATTCATGTTTTTTTTAATCTGCTTTTGGCAAATTTGCTTTTCATGGCTGCCGGTGAGCTGATGATCACTCACCCGGCTTCAATATCTCTTCCAAAAAATTGTGCTTCCTCTCATGCCCAATTCTTGTGGCTGTCTCCGGCTTTGGGGCAGCTGATGTCAGCTGCCATTCCTCCCCAGTGGGTTGGGGGGGAAAAAACTGGGGCTGCAGGGAGTTTGCTGCCTCCCTGCCCACCCCAGAAGCTCCCCCATTCTTCGCTGCCCCTTCAAGGCAGCTATGGTCCACGATGGACCCCCATTCGAGGGGGAATCTCACCGCTCATCCCGGAGCTATCGGGGTGAGTGACTGTTTCGCTGCGACGCTATTCACGCCTCTCAACAATTTAGAATTATTAACAATTGTTTGACTTGCCCCACTGTCTATCAACCATTTGTCTCTTCTATTGCAACAATTGACTTTTGCAACAACAACTTGTCCATCTGCTGCTTTTCCTTGCAAACAGTTCCTGCCTCGCAAATAATTTCTTCCTTGCAAACAGCTTTTTCTTTGCAAACAGTCCTTTAAATGTGTTTTTTCACCACAAATGAAGTACCACCTCTGTTGCTGGGCTGTAATCTGATCTCTTCTGCTGCTACTTAGCTCTTTGCAGACATCCAGTCTGTGGAATTTTTGGTTGCTCTTCTCTTTCTGCTCTTTGGGTCCCCACCTCAGGAATTTCTCCTTGTGGATCTTTATAAAATGGTGCTCTTTCTCCTCAGCAATCAAACAAGCCTTTAAGGCCTCCAAACAGAACTCCTGCTCTGGTTTGCACTCAGAAACCACAGAAACTCTTGAGGGAGTGCATACCTAGTTTTGTATGTTAGGGTGTTGAGGTTGTTGACTGTTGGTTGTTGGGATGTTTAATTGATGGGATTGTCGATTGTTGGTTATTGGGTTGTTGTGGTTGTAGGGACATGAGCCATTGCTTTTGTCTTTAATACACTTGGCGTGGTAGTCGATGAAAAGATCAGTTTCACCACGATCCAGGCATCTTCTGAGCTCTGTGCGAAGCTCACTGGATCGTGTACGCTGTAATATTGAAAAGTCGGGCTGCGAATGCAGTTTATCATGATTAATGAGGTTTCTGGCAAGTGTTTATTGAGTGGATGAATTTGTGTTTACTGGACTCACTATTACAAATGACTCTGCAAAAGCAAGGAGCCATCATGCTGTCATTGTTTTTGTATTCAGGACCATCACGGGAGATGTCAATAATTTCATCAGGAGAGATAGTCGATGCCGGAAAATTGCTGATGATATTGCGAACCCTAGTGATGTCATCTATTTCATTGTTGTACTCAAGTCCAAATAAGATGGTGTTTGGACACTTCTGTTCACATTCAAGTGCATCTTTAATGAGAATTGAGATATCAGTTGTATTGTAGCTAGTTCCATGAGGTTGTGGTTCAGGCTATGGTTGTAGAGATGGGGTAGGTTTTTGAGATGATGGGTTTTCATTTTTCTGCTTTATATCATCTTTATTGAGCGAAGCTACAATGGTATTTTTAATTTCAATGGAGTCAAGAGATGCTAAATGAGATTCAATAGTGTTAACCCTTTCTTTCAGGCCATTGACATTGTCTAGTTTTGGTTTGCAAGAAGGGCAGAGAAGTGGGAGTGCGAAATGGAAGGATGGGAGTGAGGCCTCTTGTATGAATTGGACCATGGCTTTGGTTAATTTCATGTATTTGTGATGGGCAAACATGCCACATAGAGAGCACTTTATTGAGCACTCGTCATCCTCAATGGAATCCAAACAGATGAAGCAGCATGAGTTGGAATTTTGAGGAACTTTAGTAGAGATTTCCTTCATTTTGAGTGTGGATTTAGAGGTGGAGTGTTTGCTAGGCATTGTAGTTTTGTATTTGCAATCCAACCCTTGCCAGCTAAAAAAAAATTCTATGTAGCTTTGATTGCCCAAATACCAAAACAATAACCAAGAATCATCAATAGACAAAGTCTGACTAAATAGATAAACAATTTAACATTGAAGTATAAATTATTAATGAATGCTAAACTATTTAGTTAGTAATGCCTAGACAATTAATTAGCTGATTAGTTACTTTACAATCGAGTAATATCAGTAAAATCAATTAAATTAAGCAACAAATTGCCCAACCAATAAGTCAGAAGCTAAATAACTAAAAATTAAATTGTTCAAATTGGCAATAAAGTACCTAGCTAATTGTTCAATCAATTAACAATCATTAAGTGCCTAACTAATTAACCAGTTACCAGTCTCTCAATTAATACTATATCTAAACATTAAATTTTAATTAATTAATTAATTAATTAATTAAACAATCAAGTAGGAAATCAATGTATTATAAATGAATCAATGTGGATAGTTGCTTTAGCCTCATTGAGAATTGGTGGGAGTGGTAGTCAGTGATAGACATGAAAGAGCTCCTTACAGAGGGCTCCTTACAGATGAAGCACAAGGATAACAGTGCAGTGTAGATATGGTGGTCTTCCATTGTGCCTCCTCAGATCTCTCTCCACACCTTCACCGATCTCCTAGTCTTGCTGAAGGATTTGGGCTGCAAAGATCTCCTGGTCTTTGCCAAAGTATCAAACTGCAGAGGGTGCTAATTACTCGTTATTCAAGATGGCAGTAGCGGATCTCTTCTGGTTTCACTCCTCATCTTCTTCAATAACCTGGGCTAAGCTGATGGATCTAGGTTGCAGAGGGTAGCTGTTTAACTCAATTATAGTCATTCAATTCAAGGGCGATGCAGTTGGAGTTTCACAAAGTAATTTGACCACTCGGATCTTCTCGGATCTGGGTCTGGATTACCGAGGGTGGCTGTTACAAGATAGTGGTAGCAGCAATAGTGAGGTGGTGGTTATCGGTGGTTATGGAGGAGCGATAAGCTGAAATTATCACTCAGAATATATCACTCAGATCCCCTGGACTTCATCAAAGTAGGGATACCCATGAGTCCTGGTAGCAGTGGGTGTTTAGGCTATGATTTGACTGCAGGAAAGCAAAGTGCTTCGCCCTTCTCCTGGAGCTCTCATACTCCGAAACTCTATATATTTAATTTACCGTATATACTCGAATATAAGCCGATCCGAGTATAAGCCGAGGTCCCCAATTTTATCCCAAAAACTGGAGTAAACTGGGGACTCGAGTATAAGCCGAGGGTGGGAAATGAGGCACCTACCGGTTGGGGAAACCCTCCCTCCCTCAGCTGAGAAGGCTGGCGGCTCCCCCGCCCCGCCCTCTCACTGCACCGGCAGGGCTTCCCCGCGCCGTCCGGTAAAATGTGAAAAAAAGAAAAGAAAAAAAAACTCGAGTATAAGCCGTATATACTCGAGTATAAGCCGAGGGGCTTAAAAAAAAAAACAACTCGAGTATAAGCCGTATAGACCCGAGTATAAGCCGAGGGGACGTTTTTCAGCACAAAAAACGTGCTGAAAAACTCGGCTTATACTCGAGTATATACGGTAATATTATATTTAAGTGTGGTGCAGCTGCCAAAAAAGTCAATGCAATCCTAGGCTGCATTAATAGAAGGATAGAATCAAGATCACTTGAAGTGTTAGTATCACTTTATAATGCCTCGGTAAGACCACACTTGGAATACTGCATCTAGTGTTGGTCATATTGTGACCCAGGCCCAAGTAGGTAGTAGGAAACTCAGTCAGTGTAAAAACAAACTTTTAATTAATTAATTAATTAATTCTCAGCATAGTTCAACTAAATTAAAGCAAATTCCTCCCAACACAATTCCTCAGTCCTATCACCAACCTTGGGTCAATTAGACAAACTGCCAAAGGCCTTTCTTGGCAAAAGTTCAGAAGACACAGATACAAAACAAATGCAACAAGACAAAACAATCAACGTTGTTTTCCAGCAAAGAGACCAAATGCCGTTGCTGGTCTTTTAAGTCTTATGGGAGGGGCCAATCATCTCTTGGCCCTACTCCCAAGTCGTCCTCTTTGCTTGAGCTGCTCTTGCCTTTTGGCAGCTCTTCTCATGCGTGCATTAGGAACAGGCTTCTCCTTCTTCCTCTGCCTCACTACTATCAGCCTCTGGAGGCTCTGGAGTCTGCACCTCACTCCCCGATGGCCCTGGCCCCACCTCTGCCTCCGACGCAGAGCCCTCATCCGGGCCTTCCCCAGCCTCCAGGACTGGCCCATGTTCTTCCTCAGCCTCATTGCTGTCTGACTCCATTGCCAGCTCTGCAGGCTGCTGGCGGACCACAACAGATCACCACAATATAAAAAAGATGTAGAGACTCTGGAAAGAGTGCAGGAAAGAGTAACAAAGATGATTTGGAGATTAAGACATGAAGAACAGTTGCAGGAATTGGGTATATCTAGTCTAGTGAAAAGAACTAGGAGTTCTTAGTTGCTAAGAAGAATAGCAATGTTCCAATATTTGACAAGCTATCACAAAGAAAAGGGGGCTCAATCTATTTTCCAAAGCACCAGAAGGCAGGACAAGAAGCAACAAATGGAAACTAATCAAGGAAAGAACCAACCTAGAACTCAAGAGAAATTCTTCCTGCCCACTTCTTGCCCACTTTAGGCTGGTGGAAGTATGCCTCAGAGAGGAGTCTCTGAGCACTGGGTATTGTCTTCCAGGGCTTTTTGCTTTAGGCAGTAGGAGAGCCCAGTTCTTTCAAGACAACCTCTTCACCTAACCTCACCTAATCTGTCTTGAAGAACTGGGTCAGTCTAGCATAAGAAATAGGTTGCTCTCTACTGCATACCGGGCAATTTTCCCCATACTTGCCAGTTATTTTGGGAATGCTCTTGAAAGCAAATGTAGTAATCTTCTGGAATAGTGCTACAGCCTTGTTCAAAAGGAGTCTTATATCAGCTGATCACTTGAGTCCCTTTGAACACCACATGAAAACCAGTCTGCCAATTATAGTCCCAATCTTTAAGAAGGGAAAGAGAGATGACTATGGACCAATTAACCTGCTTAACATAATCAGCAAACTTTACTAAGCACTTCCATAATAAACCTAAGGACTAGCTGGATCAAGGAAAACCGACAGTAGACGAGCAGCTCTCCAGATATCTGCAAATGCACCTCTATGTCTGGAAACAATACGATGAAACTGAGTCAAGACTGTGTTTAGCTTATATAAACCTTTGGCTAAGGATTAACTTCTATCTCCAAGGCCTAGCACCATCAGGATGGTTTTCCATCCACATGGATCAAGCCTGTTGAATCTAATATTTTAAATCTAGGCTACTCTCCCTCCTCAGTTGTTAAGATCAGGTAAAACAAAACCTGAAGCAAAGCAAAATGATACAGAGCAGTAAATGAATTTAGGGAAGGTTGCAGACTTCCTGTCACCAATATACAACAGATATATTGTCATTGCTGCCAACCACCTTAAACAGCTAGAAAAAGCCAGCCACCAGGAAGCTTTCTCTGCTTTGTGCTACCCTCTGCAGTATTGGATGGTAAATATTAAAAAGTACATTTAGTCCAAAGGCTCTTCCCTTGTTATTCTGGAGAAGTGGAAACTACAAAACTGCTCTTCATCGCCCCTTTTATGGAGACATCAGAACCAGATCCATACTATCGTTGATTAGTAGATATCCTGATCATCCAGATTCAGTCTCTGCCCAGTGCATATAGGTACGTTTTCTGTAGCAGCACAGAAGATCCATTGGACTCTGATGGGCCAATCTTCTGCAGAGCATTCTATGCAATTATAATTTATTTAAGTTTTAGATATTATAATTTTGTTGTAATTTAGATGATTTCATATCTAACATAATTTTAGAATTTACAATTTGGCTGCATTATGGACATCACTTATAGATGTTAAGTTGTTTATAAATGTATTTTAACTTATTCTTCACTTTTAGGTTGGTTAAAGAGTATATACCGGGGTGAAATGCTCCTGGTTCGGACCCAATCACCCGATCCAGTAGTGATGGCAGCGGGTGGTTCAGAGAACCGGTAGCAAAAATCCCTGCCCCCCCCCGTCCCAGCTGAGCCGTGCGATCATCAGAGGTTTTTTGTTTTTTGTTTACTTTTAAAAGCATTTTTTCTTTGGCTGAAAAAATGCTTTTAAAAGTAAAATAAAGCCTCTGATGATCCCGCAGCTCAGCTGGGATCATCAGAACCCTTTAAAAGCATTTTTTCAATGACCTCTTCAGTCGAAGAGGTTGAAAAAAAAAGCTTTTAAAAGGCTCCTCTGGGAGGAACACCGGAAGCGTCACAATGAGACAGACGGGGAAAAGCAAGCTCCACTGAGCTCTGCGAATCCTTGGGCTGACAAACCGCCATTTGAGGTGTCTTCAGACCGGAATTGTCCTGTAGGGATAGTGAAGAAGAAGGGGCACCTCGGACGACCAAGAGGAACTGGCAAGTTCCTCGGAGGTCAGAGGAAATCTCTTCGACTCAATGGCGGGGGAGATGGCTATGGCAGCCATCACTAAGTTGGGGCAACGGGACCAAGTTATTGAACAGAAGCGGTGAATTGGATGAAATATCGAAGCTGGGTGAGTGAACACGAACTCACACAAAAGCACTCTAAACTTGACATTTGCAAAAAAAAAAAATTAGTGGTGGAATAGCGGCTAAATTAAGGACTGTAAACATAGCAAAACAAAAGAAATGGAAGCAGTACCCAAAGACCTGAGAGAAATTTGACTTTTAACATTGCAGTCGAGACCCCTCAAACAAAAAAAGAAAAAAAAACAGAACCCCTAATTAAAGCCAGAAATTTGGACAATTTGGAAACTTTCAAAACTGGTTATAGATTACAAAAAGGAAAAAAGGAAAAAAACAGAGGATTTAAAACTGCAACGTAGTGGAATGTCTTTGATTTTCTTTTTCCTCTATGTATTGGAACTAAGTAAATTTGGATACGGCTTTTAAACGGGACTAATTGGAAAAAATAAAAAGTTAAAACAAAACAAGGTGTGGCTCTAAGTAAAGGAAACAAAATGGTTACCTTCGCTAATTGTGGATTAGAACTGTGGATTTGAAAGTGACACCCACAGGCGGAAAAGAAAATTACATGGTGTCAGCTTGCCTCCGATCAATACTCAAGAAAGGATGACCCTGACTCCATTTGATTATAGAGAACGGTAACTTTTACTGAGCATGTCAGATAGCAAGAGAAGTAAAACTAGAACTGGAAATAGATATGGCTTACATTTCCTCTTTTTTTTTTTTTTTTATTGAAAGAGTTTTTAAAAAAACAAAAACATTTTTCCCCCTTTTTCCCCCCTCCCTCCCAAAAAAAAACAAAACACCCCCCTCCCTCCCCCACCCCCCGGCTTCCCGGGTCAATCACAAGGTAAAGTTATACATAAACCAAACATAGAATAAAATTTTCCCTTCCAATCCAAATAACCACATCCAAAGCTTTTCATCTCCCAACCCCCTCCCCATTAAATAAAATAACTTTCTAATTATTCAAAGGCAATCTGATATTTCTTAATCCGATATCTGTTTTGTAGATAATCAATCCATTTTTTCCATTCAATTAAATATCTTTCCTGCGTATTGTCTTTTAAAAACGCTGAGATTTTAGCCATCTCAGCCAAATTAATAACTTTCAATATCCATTCTTCTATTGTAGGTATCTCTTCTTTCTTCCAGTATTGTCCAATCAACAGTCTTGCTGCTGTTATTAAGTTCAGAATCAATTTAGTCTCAATCCCTGTACAATCCGTTATAATTCCCAAAAGGAAAAATTGTGGCAGGAACTTTATCTTCTTCTTGACAAGATTCTATTTGCCATTACTGGCCTCCTGAAGCTTTGAAGCAGACAACGGAAGCTCCTCCTCCGGTATCTTCCGTCTAGCTCCTCCCACAGCTTCCATAATGGGATCCTGACTTTTACTTTGAGACTGTTGCTCTTCTTTACGCTTAAGGGCTCCTCTTGTCACCCTTTGCTCTTGTGGTTCCTCTAATACTGGCAGCAATAAAGGCTCTTGGATCACCACGCCTTCTTGAGTCTCTTGAAGTTTTTCTATCACTTCTATTTCGACTTTCAAAACTGTAGAAAGAAAATCCTTTGCCTTTAAAACAGTGTCAATTCTATATCTCCTTCCTTGATAGAATAGTGTCAGTCCAACTGGCACCTCCCATCTGAATTGAATCTGATGTTTTTTAAGTTCTTGTGTAAAAAAAGCAAAAACATTTTCCCCTTTTTCCCCTCCTCCCAAAAACCAAAAACAAAACACCCCTCCTCCCCACCCCCGGCTTCCCGGGTCAATCACAAGGTAAAGTTATACATAAACCAAACATAGAATAAAATTTTCCCTTCCAATCCAAATAACCACATCCAAAGCTTTTCATCTCCCAACCCCCTCCCCATTAAATAAAATAACTTTCTAATTATTCAAAGGCAATCTGATATTTCTTAATCCGATATCTGTTTTGTAGATAATCAATCCATTTTTTCCATTCAATTAAATATCTTTCCTGCGTATTGTCTTTTAAAAACGCTGAGATTTTAGCCATCTCAGCCAAATTAATAACTTTCAATATCCATTCTTCTATTGTAGGTATCTCTTCTTTCTTCCAGTATTGTCCAATCAACAGTCTTGCTGCTGTTATTAAGTTCAGAATCAATTTAGTCTCAATCCCTGTACAATCCGTTATAATTCCCAAAAGGAAAAATTGTGGCAGGAACTTTATCTTCTTCTTGACAAGATTCTATTTGCCATTACTGGCCTCCTGAAGCTTTGAAGCAGACAACGGAAGCTCCTCCTCCGGTATCTTCCGTCTAGCTCCTCCCACAGCTTCCATAATGGGATCCTGACTTTTACTTTGAGACTGTTGCTCTTCTTTACGCTTAAGGGCTCCTCTTGTCACCCTTTGCTCTTGTGGTTCCTCTAATACTGGCAGCAATAAAGGCTCTTGGATCACCACGCCTTCTTGAGTCTCTTGAAGTTTTTCTATCACTTCTATTTCGACTTTCAAAACTGTAGAAAGAAAATCCTTTGCCTTTAAAACAGTGTCAATTCTATATCTCCTTCCTTGATAGAATAGTGTCAGTCCAACTGGCACCTCCCATCTGAATTGAATCTGATGTTTTTTAAGTTCTTGTGTAAAAAGCAAATTCCTTCCTGTCTCTTAACATCTTTGAAGGAATCTCTTTCAACACCTTCAACTCCTGTTCTCCAATTTTTAAAGTTGTCTGATATGAAACTTGCAGAATTTGATTTCTCATAGTCCTTTTCACAAAATAAACCACAATGTCCCGAGGAAGCTTTCTCTGTCTTGCAATCCAAGAATTAACTCTATATATTTTATCAATTTGGTAAGCTACCTCTTGGGGTCCACTTCAATAAATTCAGCCAATGCTTCTGATATAATTTTTCTTAAGTCTTCTCACGCTCTTCTTGCATACCACGAATTCTAAGAGCTCCTTCCATAAGTTTATATTGTAATATCACAACCTGATCTTCATTTTGATCCACTTTTTTCTGAACACCTTTCATTTTGTCTTCTAAATGCTTATTTGACTGAGAGATCTGTTGCATTTCCACTTCCAATCCTTCAATTTTTTTACTCAGTCCTTGAACTGCCATAAGAATATCTTCTCTTATTTTTGCATTAAAATTCTCCATCATCTCTTTTTGCCTATCTTCAGAAAGTTTTAATTGTTCTTTCAATATTTCCTCAAGACTTGGTTCAGATCCCTTCTCCCAGAAGGCTTTAAAGGTTTAGCTGCCATTCTGTCTTCAAAAGAATCAGGAATTCAAACTTAATAACTCTCCTTCCCTCCTTTCAGTATAAAAAAACTCCGTTTGTAACAATCCACAAGTAACGCTGCTTCATCGTACTAAAAATTTTACTTTCACTTTTAGACGCCATTTTAAAAGTCAATTAATCAAAGACAAAGAAAGGTTTCAAGTTTCAAAAAGGGAGTCGGTACTTGCCGTGCTGATTCTGCATCAAAGATCGAACGCTTGTGAAATTCCCGTCTGCTTGGAATATCAATCAATTTAATAAGTCCTCTAGAGCAGAAGCGACATTCCTCTCCTTTTTCCTGATAAAAACAGGAGCGTGCTGAAGTTGGAGGGAGTGGAATTCGGTGGGGTCATAAATCCAGGAAAATTCGCTCTTGAGAGCAAACCCCCTGTCAGACCTGCCACTCTTCCACAACTCTGATAACCTCTTTCACCCAGAGATTATCCTAAGCTCAGTGAACAGTGATTTATTTTCTGTTTCACTGACTTTTACAATCTTCTAACACGGAGTGCTCTGTTAGAGCACCCAGCAGGAGGGTGACGTCACTGGAGCCATGGCTTACATTTCCTCTTATTAAGCCCTCCTCCCTCCAAAGCTCAAGCAGTTTTAGTCCATTGTCTTTCTCCTCTCTGGCCATGTGGTACTTTGCTTCCAATGTTATTCGTCTGTCTGTCTTCTGGTTGGTATGCCTAGTATGCAGTGCTCATTAAGCCTGAGCATGTCTGTCTGTTTGAATCCTTCTTCCCTCCTCCTTCCACCCTTTCAGATGGCAGCCAAAACACTTAAAGGGCCACCTCCCCATTAATCACACATGTCGACAAGTAGTAGTAAAACATTTAACAAAGTGATAAAACAATTACACACTCTACTAAGTAAATAAACACTTAAAGTAATAAGTGGAGGCTGACACATAGGATGCTGACACATCCTAAAAAAGAAGAAAAGAAATGTTAAGGTTTGTCAAGATATTTTTCATAAAATTGGGCTAGCTTTTTGGGGGCGCAAACATCTTCTTTGTTCACCCATTCTGCCTGGGATAAGGGAAAATGTTTCCAAGCTACTAAATCTTAGACTTTATTTCTATGTTTTCTAGAGTCTAGGATCTCCTTAATCTCAAAGTATTGTTCTCCTTCTATGAGGATCGGTATTGAGGGGGTTGGTAGGTTTAGCTCTAATAGGGGAAGTGTGTTTATTTTATTTTATTTTATTTTATTTTATTCGATTTTTATACCGCCCTTCTCCCGAAGGACTCAGGGCGGTGTACAGCCATTTAAAATACACAATATACACATTTAAAAACAAGATTAAAACAAGACATATTATAGGGTGGCCGAAAATTTAAAACAATTAACAAACCTTAAAATATAAATAACCCCAATTAAAATTTAATAAAACTTTTAAGCCAGTCCCGCTTGAATAAATAGGTGCGTTTTCAGCTCACGGCGAATGGTGTTCAGGTTTCAGTAAACTAACATGGAAAACAGGGTGAATTCTTCTCAAGGTTTTCGGTAGTTCTAGTTGAACAGTCACTGGATTAATATATATATTAATATACAAATAATATATATTAATAATATATAGTATAATATTTATATACAAATAATATATATTTATATATAATATACAAATGGATGAAGACTATTGCTTAACACATTGTAAGCCGTCCTGAGTCTTCGGAGAAGGGCGGGATATAAATTTTTTTTAAAAAAATTCTCACAATGGGAAAAGGTCCCACATATTTAGGCCCCAGCTTCTTAGATTTTTGTGTTATTTGTAAATATTTGTAAATCATCAGTGCTTGGAATACTTTACCTGACTCTGTGGTCTCTTCCCATAATCCCAAAAGCTTTAACCAAAAACTTTCTAATATTGACCTCACCCCATTCCTAAGAGGATCATAAGGGGCGTGCATAAGAGCACAAACGTGTCTACCATTCCTGTCCTATTGTTTTTCTTTTTTTCTTCTTATATATTTATTTATTTATTTATTTATTATTCATATTTGTATACCGCCCTATCTCCCGAAGGACTCAGGGCGGTTCACAGGCATATAAAACACTTATATACAAATTAAAATAAACATTAAAAAACTTATTCTAATGCCCAATTATTAAAAATAGAAATATAAATATTAAAACCAATTTAAAACCCCTATAAATTTAAAATCTAAGCCAGTCCTGCACAGATGAATAAATGTGTCTTGAGCTCGCGACGAAAGGTCCGGAGGTCCGGAAGTTGACGGAGTCCTGGGGGGAGTTCGTTCCAGAGGGTGGGAGCCCCCACAGAGAAGGCCCTTCCTCTGGGCGTCGCCAGATGACACTGCCTAGCTGACGGCACCCTGAGGAGTCCCTCTCTGTGAGAGCGCACGGGTCGGTGAGAGGTATCCGGTAGCAGTAGGCGGTCCCGTAAATAACCCGGCCCTATGCCATGGAGCGCTTTGAAGGTGGTTACCAAAACCTTGAAGCGCACCCGGAAGGCCACAGGTAGCCAGTGCAGCCTGCGCAGGATTGGTGTCATACGGGAGCCACGAGGGGCTCCATCTATAACCCGCGCAGCCGCATTCTGAACTAACTGCAGCCTCCGGATGCCCTTCAAGGGGAGCCCCATGTAGAGAGCATTGCAGTAATCCAGGCGAGACGTCACGAGGGCGTGAGTGACCGTGCATAGGGCATCCCGGTCTAGAAAGGGGCGCAACTGGCGCACCAGGCGAAACTGATAAAAAGCTCTCCTGGAGACGGCCGTCAAATGATCTTCAAAAGACAGCCGTTCATCCAGGAGGACGCCCAAGTTGCGCACCCCTTCCATCGGGCCAATGACTGCCCCAACAGTCAGCCGAGGACTCAGCTGACTGTACCGAGATGCCGGCATCCACAGCCACTCTGTCTTGGAGGGATTGAGCTTGAGCCTGTTTCTCCCCATCCAGACCCGTACGGCTTCCAAGCACCGGGACAACACTTCGATAGCTTCGTTGGGGTGGCCCGGTGTGGAAAAGTACAGCTGGGTGTCATCAGCATACAGCTGGTACCTCACACCGAAGCCACTGATGATCTCACCCAGCGGCTTCATATAGATGTTGAACAGAAGGGGCGAGAGGATCGACCCCTGCGGCACCCCACAAGTGAGGCGCCTCGGAGCCGACCTCTGCCCCCCTGTCAACACCGTCTGCGACCGATCGGAGAGATAGGAGGAGAACCACCGAATAACGGTGCCTCCCACTCCCAATCCCCCCAACCGGCGCAGCAAGATACCTTGGTCGATGGTATCGAAAGCCGCTGAGAGGTCTAACAGGACCAGGGCAGAGGAACATCCTCTATCCCTGGCCCTCCAGAGATCATCCACCAACGCGACCAAAGCCGTCTCAGTGCTGTAACCGGGCCGGAAGCCGGACTGGAACGGGTCTAGATAGACAGTTTCATCCAGTGTAAGGGGAACTGATATGCCACCATACTCTCTACAACCTTCGCCGCGAAGCGAAGGTTGGAGACCGGACGATAATTACCTAAAACAGCCGGGTCCAGGGAAGGCTTCTTGAGGAGGGGTCTCACCACCGCCTCTTTCAAGGTGGTCAGGAAGACTCCCTCCACCAAGGAAGTGCTCGTAATTGCCTGGAGCCAGCCTCGTGTCACCTCCTGAGTGGCCAGCACCAACCAGGAGGGGCACGGGTCCAGTAAACACATGGTGGCATTCAACCTCCCCAACAACCTGTCCATGTCCTTGGGAGCGACAGGGTCAAACTCATCCCATAGAATGTCACCAAGACCACCCTCAGCCGACTCACCCGCGTCACCGCAATCTTGGTCCAGACCATCCCGAAGCTGAACGATTTTATCGTATAGATAACCGTTAAACTCCTCAGCACGTCCCTGCAACGGGTCATCCCGCTCCCCCTGGTGTAGGAGGGAGCGAGTCACCCGAAACAGGGCGGCTGGGCGGTTATCTGCCGATGCAATGAGGGAGGAGGCGTAGCAACGCCTCGCTTCCCTCAATGCCACTAGGTAAGTTCTAGTATAGGACTTCACTAGTGTCCGATCAGCTTCCGAACGGCTAGACCTCCAGGAACTCTCTAGGCATCTTCTCCGGCACTTCATCCCTCTCAGCTCCTTGGAGAACCAAGGAGCCGGTTGGGACCTGCGCCGGGTCAGAGGCCGCAAAGGCACGACACGGTCTAAGGCCCCCGCTGCGGCCCGTTCCCAGGCCGCAACAAGTTCCTCAGCCGAGCCGTGAGCCAGACCCTCAGGAAATGGCCCAAGCTCCGTCCGGAACCCCTCCGGGTCCATCAGGCGCCTGGGACGGAACCAGCGTGTCGGCTCCGTCTCCCTGCGGTGGTGAATGGCGGTCAGAAAGTCCAGGCGAAGAAGAGAGTGATCTGACCATGACAAAGGTTCAGTGACTATTTCCTTTAAGTCCAGATCTCTCAACCACTGACCAGAGAGAAAAATCAGGTCCAGAGTGCCACCCCCAATGTGAGTAGGGCCATCAACTACTTGGGTCAGGTCCAAGGCCGTCATGGAAGCCGTGAACTCCTGAGCTGCCGTCGATGACGAGTCGGAAGATGGCAAGTTAAAGTCCCCCATGACTAAAAGTCTGGGGGTCTCAACTGCCACCCCAGCCAGCACCTCCAGGAGCTCGGGCAGGGCAGCTGTCACGCAGCAAGGAGCCAGGTACGTGATCAGCAAACCCATCTGACACCTATGACCCCATCTCACAAAGAGGGATTCGCACCCGGCAATCTGAGGTACAGTGGTCTCCCTCGGCTCTAGACTCTCTCTAATCACAACCGCCACCCCCCCACCCCTACCCTGAGCCTTCGGCTGATGGAATGCACGGAAACCCGGCGGGCACATCTCAACAAGAGGCACCCCCCCTTCAGTGCTTATATATATATAAGCTTATACCTCCTAATATTTACTCATATATATGTCTATATACTATATAATCTTTTTGTATGATACTTATATATATTGTTGTGACAAAATAAATAAAATAAAATAAATAAAATAAATAAATAAATAAATACTTGGTACTTCTTCTCAGGAGCCCATTTTTTATCAGCTTGTTTCTTGTGTAAGCGATGCGTGTCATCAATAGCTTTGCGAGTTATTTTCCAGGTACTTTGTATCTGCTCTATCCATTCAGCCAGTGATGAAATAGAAGGCCTCTCTCCGGGAAGTTCTGGGATGGGGACAAAGTCTTGACCCAAAGCCACCTTGAACGGAGTGAAGCCCATGCTACTATGAACTGAGTTATTGTAAGCCACTTCGGCAAAAGGTAGTAAGGTAAAGGTTCCCCTCGCACATATGTGCTAGTTGTTGCCGACTCTAGCGGGCGATGCTTATCTCTGTTTCAAAGTTGAAGAGCCAGCGCTGTCCGAAGACGTCTCCGTGGTCATATGGCCAGCATGACTCAACACCAAAGGTGCACGGAATGCTGTTACCTTCCCACCAAAGGTGGTCCCTATTTTTTCTACTTGCATTTTTACATGATTTTGAAACTGCTAGGTTGGCAGAAGCTGGGACAAGTAATGGGAGCTCACCCCGTTACACGGCAGCACTAGGGATTCGAACCACTGAGCTGCCAACCTTTCGATCGACAAGCTCAACGTTCCGCGATGTGTACACACAAGGTTGAAGTTCTCCTTTAGCATTGTTTTGAAGTAAAACGGCCCCCACTGCTACATCACTAACATCTGCTTGAACCACAAATTGGGACTCCATGTCAGGGTGCTTGAGGACAGGTTTGGCCGCAAATAGTCTTTTCAACTTTTCAAAAGCTGCTTGACACTCCATTGACCATTCTAGTGGTAAGGATGGTTTGGGCTTTCCGTTCCCTTTAGTTTTCAGGAGATTGGTGATTGGCAGGGCAATGTCCGCAAACAAGGGAATGAACTGGTGATAGAAATTGGAAAAACCTAAAAAACTCTGCAATTGTTTGCGGGTGCGAGGGGGTGCCCATTCTAATAATGCTTGGACTTTTGCAGGATCCATCTCCAAACCCTCAGAGGATATACGGTATCCCAAGTAATCAATTTTCCTTTGATGAAATTCACATTTAGACTGTTTTGCATAAAGTTCTGTGGCCAGTAATTTTTTAAGTATTGCTCTTACTAGTTTCACATGTTCATCCATTGTCTCTGTGTAGATAAGGATGTCATCAAGATAAAACAAGAACCCTGTTAAACAAATGTTCATGGAGCACCTCATTTATTAATTGCATGAACACCGCAGGGGCCCCTTGCAATCCAAAAGGGAGCACTCGAAATTGGACACAGCCAAGGGGACAATTGAAAGCAATTTTCCACTCGTCCCCTTGCTTTATGCACACTGTGTAGTAGGCTTCTCGTAAGTCCAATTTTGTGAAGCACTTCCCCTTTGCCAAATGGGCCAACATATCCTTCATTAGTGGCATGGGGTACACGTTTTTTACGCACACACCATTTAAATTTCTATAGTCCACTATAAGATGATAGGTGCCATCTTTCTTCTTCTGGAACATCACCAGAGGCCGGGCTGATTGAATGAATCCCCGCTCCAAATTCTTGTCTATAAAATTCTGCAACTCTCTTAGTTCCTTTTGTGTCATGGGGTAGGATTTTGGTTTTGGGAGCTTTACTCCTGGAAAGATTTCTATGGCACAGTCCGTAGGCCTATGGGGGGTGGGGGGAGAACGTCCAAGGCCTTTTTGCTAAAAACCTCCCACAAGTCCCAGTACTCTTTAGGAATCTTTTCCTCACATTCTAGTCATTCCATCACAGAACCCAGTAACTCCGCGGATGCAGGCTCTCTTACTTTGACAACTCTTTCCCCCGCCTTCTGCAGCTTGGAGCGGAAGCGCAGAACCCCCGTCTTCCAGTTTATTCATGGGTTCTACTTCCAGAGCCAAGACAGACCCAACAAAACTGGTTGATCCATCCCCGGTGTCACGATAAAGTTCAGGGTCTCTCGATGGTCTCCTATGATCATCTCTATGGGTTCTGTAACAAAATGGGCTGGGCCTCCCCCTGCAACTGATCCATCTAGCTGGCAGAATGCTATGGGCCTGCTCAAAGTTTTTAATTTCAGTTCCATTTTCTCCACCACCTCGGGGCTGATGACACACCTGGTACATCCTGAGTCTAAGAGGGCTAGCATTTCCCCCTGTTCTCTCAAGGACGGGACATGCAATTTAATTGGGATCATTAGGGGGGGCCCTTTCCAACTCACCAGAAGATCTTCATTGGATTTGGAAGGAGACTCACTGTCATCAGAAGTGGTCGGAGTCCCCAGCTCTTCCTGGGTGGGAGGAGCACTCTTGACGACGTCCGCTCCCTTCTTGGCGGCCTCTGCATCTTGGGTGCTGGCTTGGTCACTTTCTTTCCACCACTAGGAGTTGTCTTTGGGGCCAAATTTGGCTCGGCAGTCAGCAGCTCTGTGGCCTTCCTTTCCACATCTGAAGCATGCAGTGGATCTCGGCCTCCCACCTTCTGCAGCGGCAGGACCCCTTGGGGGCCCCTTTTGGAATTGGGTTGGGGTCTGCTTCCAGGTGCGCTCACTCTGGTTCCGGTCCTTGGCCAACTCGATCTCCATCTCCGCTGCCATGGTAAACCAGCCATACAAGGTCGTAGGGGAAGCCCGCACCCTGCACAGCGCGTATAGATCTCTGTTTAAGCCATCTTTATATAAGTCCAAAAGAGCCACTTCCGACCACCCCCTCATGAGAGGCACCAAATCTCGGAACTCTTGGGTATAGTCGGCCACTGGTCTCCTACCCTGTCTGATAGACCTCATCCGAATCTTGGCCTTCTGTTCTGCCAGAGGGTCCTCAAATCTCATTCTTAAGGCAGCCATGAAATGGTTGTAGTTTTTCAGGAGGGGGGAGTCCTTTCATTATGCAGGGACACAAACCAGGCGGTGGCTCTTCCACCCAAGACCTGGGTCACGCTTCTCACTCGAGCTGCCTTGGACCAGTAATCTCCGCCCCAGTTGTCCATGTGGTTGCTCACCAACGCCAGGAATAAACCCAGTTCTTTAGGATCACCATCAAATTTCCCGGGGATGGGGGGAATTTTTGGTTTTTTCTTTCTGCGTTGCAGCATCTGACCAGCAGGGGGGGCCCAGCCTCCATTGGAATCTGCGGGCCCAGGAGAACGTGTTTCTAGCTCTCGTTCCTCCAAAGCCTCGCCGCTATAGGCCGCCCCTCCGGTGGCTCCCAATGTTGTTCCTTCTTCTTCTTCCCCCTCCCCCCATGGGTTCAGAGTGGGGAAGTCATACCTGTCACGAGCCTCTTATCTCTCAATTACATCCCATTACAGTCTCACCACTTCGGCAATTTGAAGCTCGTCTGATTTTTTGCTCCTGCTGCCAGTTAGATAGTATTTCTTTTTTCTTCCATCTTGTAACTCCAGATGGAAGCTCTCTTGGCTCTGGAAGTCTGCCAACACCGACCAACCATTTGGCTTTATCTCGTTTCTCCTCTAATTGCAGTTTCCTCAGCCATTCTGAAGAAACTTCTTCAAGTTTTGAAGGGAAGGACGCTGCACCCGTCTCTTCCTCCTCCTCCAGTTCACATTCAAAGGTTGGCTTCTTGCCCAATCCAGACTTTTTATCAGCCCCCTCAGTGGTTTCCTGGTTGGCTGATATAGTTTGTGAGTTCTAGCTTAATGTCAGCTTGCCTCCGATCAATACTCAAGAAAGGATGACCCTGACTCCATTTGATTATAGAGAATGGTAACTTTTACTGAGCACATCAGATAGCAAGAGAAGTAAAGCTAGAACTGGAAATAGATATGGCTTACAGATACATTTCCCCTTATTAAGCCCTCCTCCCTCCAAAGGTCAAGCAGTTTTAGTCCGTTGTCCTTCTGGCCACGTGGTACTTTGCTTCCAATGTTATTCCTCTGTCTGTCTTCTGGTTGGTATGCCTGGTATGCAGTGCTCGTTAAGCCTGCGGGCATCTGTCTGTTTGAATCCTTCTTCCCTCCTCCTTCCATCCTTTCAGATGGCAGCTGAAATGCTTAAAGGGCCACATCCCCATTAATCACACATGTCAACAAGTAGTAATAAAACATTTAATGAAGTGATAAATCAGTTAAACACTCTATTAAGTAAATAAAGAGTTAAAGTAATAAGTGGAGGCTGACACATGGATTATCAGTTATTGTGGAAAATTTTTCTACAGCAGTGATAAGGCTGGTGAGAACCAAAAGGGAGGATTTTGTCGATAAACTGACTGATAAGAATAAGAACTACAACTCTAAAAAATGGCACAGAGAATAATTGAAATGATGAAAAAGATGCATAAGACTTTTAAGCAAGAAATAAAAGAAATAATCACAAGACCTTATGGAAAACAGGATCCAGAAGACATAAGAGCTGCTCTGGAACTGACATCAATCAAAGAATCCATGAAGCAAGAAAGGGCTTTGGAAGAGGAAGAAAAAAATACTGATGATGAACTATTAAGTGACTATGTAACTTTAAAACAGTTTAAGGGGAGAGGTGAAAGAATTGTTGAAAAAGGGGAAAATAAAAAGGGAAATAGCACAAAGAAGCTGATCAAATTAAATGAAAAATACTGAAAACAAGAAGGGGAAAAATAATAAGGTGGGAAGGAAGTAACAAGGGAAGAAAGAAGGAAAGGGGAAAAAATACAGAGTCAAAGGATTACATAGGGACCAATAGAGAGAAACAAAAAATGGGGGAAGAAGAAAAAAGGAGAAAGTATAGAAATATAGGACAAGCAAAGAAAGCAAGGAATTTTAAGGGGAAAAAAGGGAAATGAAATAAATTAAGGTTGAAATATTAATGAGATGGGAATATATAAATACTAGACTCTTTGAAATGTTGGAAATGCCTCGTTTTTTATTTTCTTTATAAGATTATGAAAATATATTTTTAAAATGTTTATTGAAATGTAAAGAGATGATTGATGTTGATGAGATTGAAGAGAAAGAAATTGGTAAATGGGAATATAGAGTTTTAATATAAATGGGAAAAGAAAAAGGGAGGAAAAGGGATAGATTCAACTAAAGATTAAAACTGGGGGTGGAGGGTTAGATTAGAATTTTTAAGAGAAATGCAAATAGGGAAATAAAAAAAAGGGGGAAGGAAAAGATAAAGCATATAAGAGGTGTTGGAAAAAACTGAACTGGATGTAATCATATACCTGAATGATATTTTGTTCAGAAAAGATACAATATATGTTGTTGTTTGTATGTAAAAATTTTTTTAAAAAAGAGGCTCCTCTTGAGATCCCAGCTCAGTTGCCTTATCACCAGAATCTTTTAAATTTTTAAAAACCTCTTCGGCCAAAGAGGTTGTAAAAAAATGCTTTTAAAAGGTTCTGGCGATCAAGCAACTCAGCTGGGATCGTCAGAACCCTTTAAAAGCATGTTTTCTACAAGCTCTTCGGCAGAAGAGGTTGTAGAAAAAATGTTTTTAAAAGTAAAAAAAAGTTGGCCACACCCACCCAATCACATTACTCCCTCCACTAAGCCAAGCCCACAGAATTGGTAGTAACAAATGTTACATTTCACCCCTGGTATATATTCACAGAACAATCTGCTTGTATTGGTTTATGACAGCGATAAGTTGAAATAAAACTGAATTCTTCGTAGGAAGTTAGCACCCACCCCTCTCCTAGGAAAATGAGATATTTTAGGAAATATTAAAAGGGCAGAATATTTCCACTAAAAGGGAAGCAGAAACTCAGCCCCCACTTTTGTTAATGGGCCATTAAGGCCTGGGCCAGTCTATTCTACATAACAAAGATCTACCTCCTTCTAGCAGAGCCATAATAGGAATTGCCCAAAGCCCCTTCATTACATCATCACCCAGCAACGCTCAACCAAGCTTGGAACTCAGGACAGACTACAGAGTTGCCCCTGCATGGCCCCATGGGAGTCTGACCACCAATGAAAATACAAGCTGAAATTCTAAGCCCAACAGAGGGCACTTCTCCATGAGATACTCATCTGCCGAACTATTACGACTGCGAGGTTCCCCCGCCTTGCAGGAATGGCCCTCCAAGTTATCGAGGGCCTACCTTAACGAAGGGTCTTGGGACCCAGAGAGGTGGCATGCGGCCAAGAAGAATTTGTGGGGATTTTTAAATAGATTTGTAAATAAGAGTTTTTTAAGGGGGGGGAGGGATATGACGGGTGGGGGAAAGAACCCGTCGGGGAGGGATCCAGCCCCTGCGCTTGTTCGCGGCATTATGGCATCTGGTCTGAAGGCAGGGGGGAGGGTTCTGTTCCAGGATTAGAGGGTTGTTCCATCTGTACGGTAAGTGGGAGAGGCAGATATGGCGGAGGGGGGGCGTATCAAGTGTTGGGAGCACGTGCTCGATATTTGGAAGCGATCACATGCTCCGGCCCCTCAGTCCCTACCCATTCCTCGGGCAGCCATGATCCTCAGAGCTTGGATCTTCGGTTGATGTTATGTAATGCCCGGTCCGTGGCCAACAAAGCTCCCCTGATCTGCGATCTTATTCAGGGGGAGTCAGTGGACCTTATGGGCATTACGGAGACCTGGTTGGGTCCAGAGGGGGGGTTCCCCTTGTTGAGCTGTGCCCTCCGGGTTTCTGAGCATTTCATCAACCGAGGGCCCAAGGTAGGGGTGGGGGGTGGCGGTTGTTATTAAGGAAGATCTAGAACTGAGGGAGGCCACTGTTCCTCAGATTGCCGGCTGTGAATCCCTCTATGTGAGGTGGGGCCATAGGAATCAGTTGGGCTTGTTGATCGTGTACCTGGCTCCTTGCTGCGTGACCACAGCCCTGCCCGAGCTGTTGGCGGTACTTGCCGGTTTGGAGATTGAGACCCCCTGTCGTGTCCCACTCCTCCGCTGACGGCCGGGTCAGGGAAATCCGAATCAGGCTTGCCTCTGCAGCTCTGCCCAAAGTCCTAGCAAAGTCCTCAGAGCAGGCAGGAGACCAGAAAGTGACTTCAGCAAGATAAGTTCGACTTTGCCTGACTCAGAGACTGCCAGAAAGCAGATCCTTTATATAGGCCATGGGGTGTGGCTCCATGACTCAGCACTCATTAAGGCCTGCCTCCTTCCTTCTGTTGCCTCCGCCTATCCAGTCTTCTGATGCGAGGGTCACTCCAATCAGCAGCTGTTGGAAATAAACTTTCCTCAGGCTCACATGCTGTGGAGGAGGGGGAGGGGTCTAGCTGCTCCGTTTGCCTGGGCATGGAGCCAGGGCTGGGGCCAGGGGGTGCTCCCTCCTCTGCAGCCTGCTTGGGCATGGAGCCAGGGCTGGGGCCGGGAGATGCCCCCTCCTCAGCCTGTCTGGGCATGGAGCCAGGGCTGGGGCCGGGAGGACATTCTTCAGCGTTCGGAAGCAGATAAGCAGACCCCGGCTGCGGTGAGAGCGGGCAAGACACAACACCCCCAGACTTATAGTCATGGGGGATTTCAACCTGCCATCGGCTGGCTTGCTATCGACTGCAGCTCGGGAGTTCCAGGCTTCCATGACGGCCTTGGACCTGATTCGAGTAAATGATGGCCCTATACACATGGGAGGAGGCACGCTGGATCTAATTTATATCTCTGGACAGTGGTTAAATGATCTGGAAGTAGATGATTTAGTAACAGAACCGATGTCATGGTCAGATCACTTTCTCCTTTGCCTAGACTTCCGAACCACCACCCACCATCGCAGGGAGACGGAACCTATATGTTGGTTCCGTCCCAGGCGCCTGATGGACCCCGAGAAGTTCCAGACGGAGCTTGGGACATTTCCTGAGGATCTGGCCCACGGCTCGGCTGAGGAACTAGTTGCGGCCTGGGAACAGGCCGCGGCTGGGGCCTTGGACCGTGTCGTGCCTTTGTGGCCTCTGACCCGGCGCAGATCTCGTCCGGCCCCTTGGTTTTCCGAGGGGCTGAGGGAGATGAAATGCCGGAGAAGACGCCTAGAGAGCACTTGGAGGTCCAGTCATTCCGAAGCTGATCGGACACTAGTTAGGTCCTATTCTAGGACCTACCTAGTGGCAATGAGGGAGGCGAGGCATTCTTACGCTTCCACCCTCATTGTGTCGG